>NC_065506.1:41894205-41904183 GCF_006386435.1 Epinephelus moara | reverse complement strand
AATATGTTGCCTCAAACACGATGTTGACTTACCTTAGAACAGATGTAGACATCATTGTTAATCTTATTCACGTTGAGTTGATGTTGTGGTCTAACGTTACCACACAACTTTATCCAAAGGAGACACTTTTCTCGGTTGAGATGTGGTTTAAAGTGTAAAAAATACACCTCGTCACCCAGCCTCTCAGGATACCTTGTGTCGGAGTTGCATGTAGCCCATGCACACCGTTTGACCATTTTTAAACTTCAAATCTCTGAAAAAGCTCATAAATCCGAACAAAACTGACTTTCTGTAATGCATTTCAATGGACGTCCCGGCAGAGAATGTCAGAGTGTATGGGAATGGCTATACACACTGTGATTGGCTCATCGCGTTTGAGGGCGGGACTTAGCCATAGGTCAATTAACATGGGACCAATATGGAACCCGTGGACATTCCCAAATAGGGCCCAATTTTCAGCCCATTTACTACCCACATGGGCCCCACGTACAAATGTTGGCTGGGTAGGTATCCATTCGTCTGCTTGTTTACTGTTTGTGTATGAAAACACATTAGTTTCTGTATGTCTGTAAACAGCTGTCACTGTGAGGGGGAACAGAAAAAATGCAAAGTGAACTTCCTTGATTAACCAACATTGTGTGGTAGACCGCATGTAGTGTAGACAGACCACAGGCTGTTTAAAACGAGCCCAGGAGCCTTGATTGGCCCCTTTGACTGTGATATGCCTGCCATACTGTATATATGTTTGTATAAGTGTATCATGAGAAATGTCTGGAAACATGGATCCAAAAAGTCTGGGACCTCAATCAGATGGAACAAATTACATAGTTATTAAGACCACAAAAATGTGTCTTTGCTAAACGATGGAGTCCGATGGATTTATGAATACTATGGGGTTTATCATCCAGTGGGACTCTGCTAAACTTCCCTACATGCACATATCACATACATTTACTATATGTCCAAGTCTGTAGAACAAATGTTGCACCTATAGGTTATCTGTGTGATTATAATGTGAAGTGGACAATAATTATTACTATTTTTCATTCATTTTTATTTCATTTTTTATTTCAAAGTTATTATTTTTATTATTACTCTAAAGGAAAAAGGATATTTATACAAAATCATCAAATTTCCATGGGTAAACAAATACAAACTCTGAAAGGGGCTGTAATCAACTTAACTGTCTTTATTCAATGCTCCTTTTTTGCACAGTGATGTCCCAGCAGTTGTGGTGCTGATGGTCTTAAAATAAAATTCAGAGTCCTCTTTGTCCAAGACTGAGACAATGCCGAGTAAAAATAGTCACGAGACAAAGACTGAGCGAGTGCTACAACACTAGTTTAAAGTTAGTGATGACAAACTGTTTCCTGACAGTGTCACCATTTCTGAGCAGACATTTTATGCAAAGTCTTGCACAAAAAGTTGGCAAATCAAAAAATACAAGAGAAAGCAAAAAAACATTTAACGAACGTGTCACATTAAGTGCCAGACAAACCTTCTGCACACGGTGCTTAATGAAAAATATCTGGAAACTTTGATGAAGAATGAGTTTGTTTCAACGGGGGAAGCCAAAGAGAGGCAAAAACAAACATTCAAAGCATCTAAAAAAAACATGAACGCAACTCTTACCTTAACTGCTTTTACTGTGTAGCAGTCAGGAATCTACTGTACTTACATGGGCTTTGTTACTCAAAGTAAAGTTTGGAGATGCAGAAATGCAATGCTTTGGAGTGATATTTTAATATTAAAAACTTACAAATTTTAATTTAAGTAGTTGCCAGTACTTGTTGCAGCATTTTGTGTTAGCTCCGAGAAGGTACAGAGATATTGTCCCCAAAAACACCTAAAAAATGGTTTAGGTGACTTAGCAGGACCTTAAAATGTGTGGAATATTGGTAATTTAATCCACCCATATTGTTGGGTTGTTAAACAGGATTTATACTTCTGCACTGAATTGACACCGTACCCACATCGTAGGCTCTGCATTGACGTAGAATCTACATCGTAGCCTGATGTGCACCTCCCCAGAAGTGTAACTGCACATCCCGGTGACGCAGACCTCCTGTCTATTTTTGTAAGCTGAAACCATTTCCGTCAGTGGAAACAAAGCTTGTATTTACTTCAATTTCACAGATAAGAAACAATATTGTGAAGACAATAAAGCCTCCACAAAAACAGCATTTTAAAACTTGTGTGTGATTTATCCGGGAACTGCCCATTGGTCCGACAGCCCATTGGTTCGACATCCCATTGTTCCGACCATATTAAACTCATTGTTCCGAAGTCCGTTCCGAAATCATCATGATGCCCTGTGGTTAAGGTCTGGTTAGGTTTAGGCACAAAAACCACTTGGTTAGGGTCAGGAAAAGATCATGGTGTGGGTTAAAATGAAAAAGAAAGTGACAAACACATAAGCCGTGAGCCTGCTCCGCCTCAAGCCGGTCGCGGCGCACCATACGCCCGCCGCGAGCCGTTCAGCACCGCGGACAGTCGGACTAATGGGATGTCGAACCAATGGGCTGTCGAACCAATGACATGGACCCATTTATCCTGGCTTCATATGAGCAGAGGAAATCTCTGCTAGTTGCTAATTTATACAATGTAAAATGCCATAGGCTTGTGCTAATAACGTTAGCATGTTATATTTGTTTGGAAAATGTGTTTAGTATGAGACAGTTGTTTTGTCAGTGAATCTTGTGAGTTGTAATGGAGCCGAATTTTGTTACCTTTGTTAAATGTTGCCGTTGTCCCTGGCTTCATATGAGTTGAGGAAATGTTTGATAGCCGTTAAGCTAATTTATACAATGTAAAATACTATAGGCTCATGCTCTATTTGGGGGGGAAATGTGTCCAGCAATAGACAAGTGCTTTCTGTGAATGCTGCGAGTTATAGTGAAGCTGATTTGTACTTGTGTTTGAAACTGATGCTATTAAGCCATGTTTAATGTGTGTTTAAGGTGTGTTTTCTATCAACTAAACTTGACAGCACACACATCGCCAACTAGTGGTTTGGAGGTGTAACTGCAGAGTGACACAGACGCACCACCGCACAAGTATAAATGCTCATAACGGCGTAGGCCACATGCGAAGGCTACAGCATAGGCTCTGCATAGAGTTGACACATAAGTATAAATCCCACTTTACAGTGACACCTATCGTGCCTGATCACACGCTTCCCGCTCAAAGATCCCTCTTTGAAAAAAACAAAACAGCGGCAACTGTGTCTAGTTATAGTGATTCTAGTTATATTGGAGGGCAAATCACAGCCTTATCACCTTAACTTTAAAAGTTGTGCGTTATGTGCAAAAAATCACCACCCCTCAGCCCGAGGCCGGGATAGGGAGGAGTGTACTCTGTGGAGTCATTGTGTCAGAGAACAAAGTACTTGATTTATAATCCAGGTACACTCCGATCCTGAAGGACTGAGGCACTGACACTGTTGAGCTTCTTTTGTGGTGTCGGAAAGAGCAACCATTTGGGGAGCAGCCTAAAATCCAAGACTTGTTATTCTGTCCTAACTCAGAGTCACATGGCAATGATCTGCTGATGTCTTTGTATGACAACCACAGACCAAAACCAACCACTGAAACTGACCTCATCGCTCTGACAAACTCTCTCTGTGCAACACCTGCAGTGAGCAGAGTAATATCTGTCACTGCCGCCGGTATTCTTGTCAAATGGAGAAATGTGTGAAGGCTGAGTTCACATTCAAACTGTCCGGGGTTAGAGGACAGCGATCTGATGGAAGAACAAAGCAGGGGGAAAAATCCAACCCTCTAATGTGCAGTTCATTATTAATGCACTGGTATATTGTTGAACTGCATAGAATTAATATTTAACTCACTTCCAGCATTAAAACTCCTCTCTGGTCTTTGGCACAAGTGGCAGCACAACATCTATAACAGACAATGACCACTAAACCTGAATAAAACCACTGCATATCGCTGGATTTTTATATTTCTATCAGGTCCCTGTCCCTTAGTTGAGACTTACAGTCAGTCACAGCTTTGATTTGAACATTGAGGACAAACAACAGAGCCAGGTGGCCAGTCTGGACATTCACAGGAGGTGGAGAAGGAAAGTCTGGAAAGAATTCAATAAGTCAGACCAGGAAAAAAAATAAAATAAAAAGCAAAGAAATAGTTCAGAAGTTTGGAGTCGCCTGCCACAAAAGCTCAATTGAGTACAGTCAGATGTCGGAGAGGACTACTCTTATTTTAGGGCTGTACTGAAAATCATTTTTTATATTTAAAGCTTCTGCTGAGGTTTTCAAATGAACCTTCGAATGACTGTCATCATAGTTTATGACATTATCACCCTAAAAAAAATATCCTTGAACAAAATTAATTTGAATAAAGTGATTCTCTGGATTAAAAGAGTTCATTTTTACTTTATTAAATCAACTTTCTTTCATGAATAAATGTAAATTATAGTGCTGCTAGACCGCACTGTTAATACATGTGAGTGCCTCTCTTTAGAAAACAAGCGGGAGAGCAAACAGTTTTTTACCGCAGTAAAAGTTTTTGAAAGGCTAAATGCCAACAAATATTGATGGACTGAAATGGAATATTTTGTCAGATAAAAATATGTTGTAAATTTTGTAAATGATCTTTCTTTTTTCAATAAATTTCGACGTTAACGCTCTGGAGTTCGTGGAAATGTTTGGATCACACCAGTTGGAAACAATCCTACGCAGCCACCACTGGAAACTATTTCTAATAACGTTAGTGTAGCCTTATTGTTATATACAACTACTGGATGTCGAAAAAAGGAACAAGATTAGCCTCTCTCCCTCGGCTACAGGTAGCTTCTATCAGGTTTCTATCCATTCGTAAAGAAATGCACTTCCTGGAGACATCATCCGGATACTGACGGATCCAGTCACATATGTAAGTGGAAATGAGATGTTATGAATGAAGCTTCAGACTATTTGGTACAGCCCTACTTATTTGTTTTTTAATGGCAGTTAATTAATTTCTTTTAGGTCATAGAAAGTTGTCCTTAAAAATAGATGATGTTTGGGGCGTCGGTGGCGTAGTAGATAGAGCAGGCGCCCCATGTACAAGGCTGTTGCTACAGCAGCTTGGGTTTGACTCTAGGCTGTGGCCCTTTGCTGCACGTCACTCCCTCTCTCTCTCTCTCTCTCTCTCTCTCTCTCTCTCTCTCTCTCTCTCCCCCCCTTTCACGCTTGACTGTCCTATCAATTAAAGGCAAAAATGCCCCAAAAACTATCCAAATAGATGATATTTTGTATGAAGGATTTATTTTGTACATTGAGAATAAAACACTATACAGGGGTAAGCCAGGTCGGGAACCTGCAGCTCCACTCCAGTGGCCCCTCTCCAATGGCTTCCTGTGGCTTTGGCCAAAAATGAGGCTACATGCTGAATGAATCATGCTTATTTTTAATGTTCTTAATTTTCATTTTCATGTGTCATTGCAGTAGGCATAAAGTTATTTATACATTATCCAGTTGTAAATATGTGTAACCTTTAGGCCTACAATAAATTTAAAAAATATATTTAAAAACATTTCGTCAACTAAAATGTGAGTCATAGAGAGTCATTAACATAACTAATAGGTCTAAATGAGCGTTCATTAATATGTTTTACTACTCGGTGGCTACTCTGCAGAATATTTGGAACTTTAACGTTGCAGAGTTGGCAGTGAAAGCAAATGAAGCTGTCCACACACTATTAAATTTTCTCCTCTCCACCAAGACTTTTACTTTTCTGGATGTGGAATCATAGCTAGGAAGACTTAGGACCAACCACCGCTCTTGTGGTTTGACAAAAATAGAGGGAAAAGGCGCCACGTTGTCGACATTTGAAGCAGATTTTAGTTGATGAAATATTTAAAGTTTATTTTTTAAATGTGGTTCATTGGTGCATATTTTGTTTAGGCCTACAACAATGATAAATGAACATGTTGAAAAAATACATGTTATTAATTTCCACGCGTTTTTTATTTTTTATTTTTTTGTCAAAGTCACAGGGAGCCGCTGGAGAGAGGCTAAAAAGCTGCATATGGGTCCAAAGAAAAAGAGCTTCCCAAAATATTTAGAGCCCAGGAACGCCATTGTGGGTCAATAATGAGCGAGGGTCACTTACACTTCCCTGGACTGGAAAACAAACTCAAAATCCAAGTTCCAGCAGTATTCTCCTCTGTCATGCATCACTGTGGGGACATCCACTGAATGGAGGTTTAAATCGTTTCATTTTTCTGCTTTTGGGGCCAAAAATGTTTCAAAAGTAACTAATACATTTAGTGTTTGAATTATAGTGTTTTTATCAAAGAAGTAGAGAAAATCATCAATATAACAGTTTATTCCAAACTTGTGAACAGCAGTGTGTGTGTATTACTCTGGTATCACCATCAGTAGTGACACGTGTTGCAGTGTCATATTTGGCCAACAGATGTCACTTTTGAACAGTGTTTTCAGCTGTGCTTTGTCCTCAAGGAAAATTCACTGAGCTGAGTGCTTTGGCTGCACAACACTGATTATTCAGTCAGGTGGAACTGGCATAAAAGCAGACAGAATTACTGAAAACAGAGGGATAAAGTTGCTCCACATCACACTGAAGGAAGTGGATATGTGGTCGTCTGTATGAGAAAGCTGTTTCTGTCCAGTGTCTCTCCACCTCAGCTAGGTGATCTCTTCCACCAGCTGCAGGCGACTCAGTCTGCTCGCGGCCTTTGATCAGCTGCTCTGCTGAAGTGAGTTTTCTCTTTATGGAGGAGATCAGCTCACCGACCTTATCAGAGCTGTCTGCTGCAGCCTGCAGGCTGGCTACACCTCTGTTCATACAAAGGAAAGCAAAGGTTTATTTAAATACATCCTGGGAGTTTTTCCTTATCCGCTGTGAGGGTCCAAAGGACAGAGAGATGTCGTATGCTGTAAAGCCCTGTGAGGCAAATTGTGATTTGTGATATTGGGCTTTATAAATAAAATTGATTGAAATTGATTGATTGATCCTCCGTGGCAAAGTTCTTTTTTTTTGACACAATGTGTTTCGTATTTATGTATTTCTAGCTTTGCATTGTAGTTCATCTACTGAGAACATATTTCTCTATATGTGGACCGTTTGATACTCAGTTTCTGTACCCCTATGTTCATCTTTGGGGGTACCCCACCTATAAAGGGGTGTCTCCTGCCTTGCCTCAAAACTTTTGCTGTTGTACTTCATGGGAGAGGTTAGTGACATTGGTCTCATAGTAATTTCTGTGTTTTAGCGCTGTTAAGCTCTTTATAGGTTCATTCTTAAACCTAACATGTTCCTGTGTCACCTAATTTGTGCAGGGGCTCGAGTTATATGGTCGTACTTGACGGAGGATTTTGTTTTTACCTCTTGCTGTCAGGTATGTTTTCTGTGTAACTGAATGTAACATAGCGGTCTCAGTCTGGGCCTCTTCATATCAACACAACACAGACAACACTAGAGTCCACCGGTTACATGGACATACAACCCACGTTCAGTAACTACAACTTTCCCATAATCTTTGAAATTCTAATGGAAGAATGTGCTAGAAGGGGGAAGAGCCTGGTTGATGAAATCCAGCGCTCGGGCAGTGGCTTAAGGTGTCAGAAACCAATGAAAAAAGGCATCCTTTAACATCGGCACGATACATGGTTGCTTGCCATTATAGTTTAACGGTGCTCAGCAGCGTCAGGGACACACACTGGGACAAGGATGAAAGTTAAGGCAGCAAAAGTCTGATAGTGGCGGGCGGGAGGTGTGGTAGATGGGTCCAACAAACACTGACTTTCACCCGAGAGAGTGGTGTTCGCATTCTGTTTGATTCTAAAGCCAAACCCTGTTAAATAAATAAGGATGGTTATATTATTAACTGTGGTGGTCAGTAGTAGACTTTTCTGTTTTTCTTTTGCTGTGCTTTTAGAATATTGAAGAACAGGTGGCAATCTTTGGAAACTAGAAAGTCTGACCAAACTCAGTCAGATCATTGGATTTTTTTTTAAATTATTGTAGCAAAACAAAAGTGTGACAGTCTCAGGAAGCGATATCGTTCCTCTCTGGCCAAAAACAGTCATTAGAAGAGCAGAAACCTTCACCAGAGCTGAATTCTTCCCCAGAGACATCATTTCCACCACTTACAGCTTTGGTGAAATTGAATTAATCGATCCCGAACCCTTGAGCTACAGCTGGAAATCGTTGTTAGTTTCACAGTTATGGCGAAGAAGAGATTATAATGGCAGAACTCCCAAATCTAAACGATATAAACCCTCTAATTAATTGTTGTTTGCCCGAGAGCTGACCAGTAATTTTCATGGAAAACTGGCGTTATGTTTTCTTGCCCGAGGTTTGAATTAGTTTGTGGATTTCTGCCCATTGTTAAATAGACTGAAACAGAATAATAACTGGTTTTAGGCTAGAGGAAATAATTATTTGTATTATTGATTAATGTGTCGGTTTTATTTGTTCGTTTGACCTTTTTTGTAATTTTTAATCTAAATGTCTTTTGTTTTTTCCTAGCCTAAAGTTAAGTCTTCAAATTAAGAGACAGGATTGGACCAACTGTCAAAAACCCAAAGAATTCAATATAAACTGATATAAAACAGAGAAAAACAATTGTAAAGGTGAAATCAGACAAAATTAAATTATTAGCTCTTGGTGTGGCAGCACTGATCAGCTGGTCCACCACCTTGGTCCACACTGATGTATCTCAGCTACTATTGTATTGATTGACAAGAAACTACTACATCCACACAACCTCAGGGTTAATGGTAATGACTTCACTGAACTTTTTATGTATATGTTTATGAATCAGTGCTGGACCTAGCATAGCCCATAAAGCATTTTCTCCATAAACCACCATTTATAAAAGAAACGTCTGTAAAACTGTTGACAGGTCACCTTGAACTGCAGACAAAGTAAATTATGACTCTGTCTATTATGAGTTTTTCATTCATGTTGGTAAAACTTTTCTCAAGTAGAGTAGAGTAAATCGATTTAAAAATCCTCAGTGTCATCCCAGTGTAAGTCTGTGAGCTGAGTGGTTTTGCAAATATAAAACCTTCTTGAGTTAAAAAATTCTGTAATCGAAGTTATTGATGTAATCGAAAAGGTAATCAATACTATAATAGAAATTACGTCATTATGTAAAATCTAATCAGCACCTATGTAATGGAAACTTTTAGGCCTCTGTGCCACCAAGCAGAAAGAATGTGAAGTGATCTTGCATTTTATGTCTTGTCAGAATGTCACAAGCTGAAGTGCCTTATATGACTTTTACTCTTTGTCAGTGTGTAACAAGCTGTGAGTACTTTAACGTGATGTCCAAGGACAAGACTCCAAGGACATGGCCCAAACTGCTTTGTCACCCCTCTGACGACGCTAGTTAAAGATCCCTGACCTCAGCAGTTGTCAGTGAGTGTGAGTATCTGACATCTCCGGTGTTCAGGGCTCACTCTTTGCACTCAGTTCATTCGTGACTGTTTGTCTTGAGTCCATCTGCAGGTACTGAATTAAACTTACAGAGAGACAAGTTTCTGACTCGATGTGATTTGTCTAGTAGAAACTGCCGCCTCAATTCATAATAGCAAGAATCAGAATCGACCATGTGTGCAGTTCGAGGTTTCCTGTCAACAGTTTTACAGGTCTCTGTAAAATGCTTTATTGGCCGCAGGGTATTTTTTCGTAAATTGCCCCATCTACTGGTTGTCCTGTTATTATGGGCTTTGCATGGGATGATGGCTAAATTAACTGTTCTGTTAAGATGATCAAATGAAGACATTAAATATGAGCGTAAATATGACGTGTCATCACCTCCACAATGTGCTTCACTGCTGACCATGTGAGAAGACAGCTGATGAGACTCCACTCAAATAAGGCTGCAGGCCCTGATGGTGTCAGCCCCAGGGTGCTCAAAGCCTGTGCCCCCCAGCTATGTGGAGTACTTCAGCATGTCTTCAACATGAGCCTGAGTCTCCAGAGGGTCCCCTTGCTGTGGAAGACA
>NC_065506.1:41867986-41892999 GCF_006386435.1 Epinephelus moara | reverse complement strand
TCCTCTCTTGCAAGGAGCACCTGTAACATAAATAATTTCCCCTCGGGGATCAATAAAGTATTTCTGATTCTGATTCTGATTCTGATTCTATTGTTGCTAACCTCCACGTAAAGCTGGCTGAATGTTTGGCCCCGGTAAAACGCTGGTCAGCCTCCCCCTTCAGTTTGATGAATTGGGCGGTGTGCTCCTTGCTCCCTAAAATAAAAAGTAAAGTCAGAGTAACATTAAGTTTTGCCTCACACGACAAACAAAAGCAGCTTAAGTACTGTTAGCAAAATGACCAAGTTCTGGTGGGGTCATCCCTATGTTTCCCAGGTTCTATGTTCCCCGGGTTCTATGTTCCCCGCTCAACCAAAAAGGGTTCTATGTTTCCCGCTTGGTTGAACATAGAACCTTTTTTGTGCAAGCGGGGAACATAGAACCCTTTTTGCAGGGTTAAGTGGGGAACATAGAACCCGGGAAACATAGAACCCAGGAAACATAGATACGCTCTCGTTCTGGTCAGCTGTGTAATCAGTCACAACATTTATAACAGGTACTGTCTGAGCAGGGTTAACAGCCAGGTCTATTATTCACCATGGTCCATTTATGTCCATAATATGACATATAGTTAATCTATTAAATGATTTTAAGTTTGAAAGTGAAGGCTTTACAGTGAACGGTTGTAACTCTGGTTGATTGCGGTGGCTTCAAGTAGCGAACATTTGCAAGCTAGCTAGCTAGCAATGTCAGTTAGCATCACTAACTGTTATTTGAAAGAAAAAGGGTTAGGTTAGGTTTGAAGGCCTCTTGGATTTTATAACATTTGTTTAAGTGAGTTAAACCCCAGTACCTCTGCCGCCACTGCTGCCAGTGGTGTGTCAGACGCCATGATGAGGCACGCAATGGATCTTGGGATAGGCTGGGTCACGAAGGATTCATCCGTTGCATCCTCCAAATTCTGGGAAAGAAGGCTGCGTTTCTCGACCGCATTGGAAGGAGCCTTTGAAATGTAGACTCATAAGTCAGTCTTTAGACGCTTTGCTTAACTAAAGACTGATGACTTTCTCCCTGATTTTGTGTTTAGATGGGCGGATACAATTTCAGAGTTTAAAAAAACTCCCTATGTTGCAGAACCAATAGTAAATCCACAGGGCAGTCCTTTGTTGGCTCGCTGAACTCTTGTGCTCGTAAACATAGTCCGACTAGAAACGTGTAGCGGTACAAAATGGCTCAAGTCGCTGTAAGTCCTTCATTTCCACAATCTTGTGGACTGAGAACACGTTTGATAAAACAGAGTTAAATCTCTCGGCATCCATTTTCAAGCTCTCTGTGTGTTTGTGTCCTTGCAGACGAGAAAAGGTGGAGCACACATTTCATGGAGGGCGTGTCCTTTTCAAAAATACAAGAGGCGTTGCTTTGTTCCCGCCGTTTTCGCCAGTGTGTTAAACACACTTTAGAAAAGAGTGTCCCCAGACAGAAGCCAGAGATCTCTGATTGTCTGGTGGCGAGAATATTTGAAATGTGACAGCCCTGGTCGAGCCGAAGTGATGCAGGCGGCCTCCAAATGCAGCCTTTGAAGGCTGCAGCCCCTGAATTGAGACACAGCTAATTGTTAGCATGTTAGCATGGTAAAGTTAG
Organism: Epinephelus moara; assembly: GCF_006386435.1. Taxonomy (NCBI): domain Eukaryota; kingdom Metazoa; phylum Chordata; class Actinopteri; order Perciformes; family Serranidae; genus Epinephelus; species Epinephelus moara. The sequence continues at coordinate 41,891,379 of NC_065506.1, read as the reverse complement.
CATTTAGCTCAAAGCATAGCTATGTCTAAGTAAGTAGCCTTACAGGGGCACTACAGACGTTTATAAACTCTCAGTTTTAATGTTTAACAAATGGCTGAAATGATTAATTATTAATATTAGTTTTATTAATTATTAATCGACCAGTTTTGAATTTATTAAAACAAGCTGAAAACTCATCAGATTCATGGCAGAATATATACTTAACTAGACACAAATATGAGTGAAGGATGGCCCAGCTCCATTACTTCCAGCTTCTCTGTCAGCATCCAGACAGACCTTTGACTCACTCACCCTCATGTTCATAGATTTTATTTCAGCCTCTAACTCACTCAGACTCCTCTGTCACATCTCCAGTTCAGTGTGAACACTGCAGGCTGCATATCTGCTGACAGATTTCAGTCCATTCGGGTCATTGGTGTCCCTTAATAGAGGCTTGTTTTTATCCAGCAGCTCCCCGGAGGTTCGTGCTCCCTCCGCACTAATGACTGCCGCAGCCAATATTTAGATAGACATTTTATCAAGTTTATAGACGAGTCTGTCGCTCTGCTGGAGGGAGGCAATGGACACGGTCATGTAGTGGATGGCTTTGTGTCAGGATATGATGAATTCTTCCTTGAGCTGAGTTTTATGAAAACAAGGACAAAATATTTTTAGAGGGTTACTGTACAGCACGGTCCAGAGCACACTGTTATCACTATTATCTTTTATTAACGGCTGTTAAAAGCACACAGGGCTCTGAATGGGCACATAAATATGTACTTTACTGCATTTGTTTGTTTTTGCCTTTTGCCCAGTGTTTTCTGGTTTGGAAGCTAGAATTTACAGTATTAATGTCTGAGGAGCAGTGTGTGGGATTTAGTGGCATCTAGTGGTGAGGATTGCAGATTGCAACCAGCTGAAACTTCTGCCATGTCCCAAGTGAACTCCAGGGGCCGTATTCACAAACATTCTTAGAATACTCTCAGAGAGTTCCTAACTTAGCCAAAAAACTTTTAGTAAGGAGTCCTAGCTTAGGAGTGATTAAGGAAAGTTCTTAGAGCAACTCTGAGCAAGGAAGGGACAGAAACTTTTATCTTACTGAGAGGATGTAGTTGACCCTGTTGCTCAATGTGATGCTTTCTTTTAACAGGTGTGATTGGTTGTCACAGACACGCCCTTTTATAAGCCTGCAAGGAGTGGACACCAAGTGGAAATGAAATGAACTGCATCACAATATGAGACTAATAAAATGTTTTCACTGTTAGAGTGAACACTTTGCTGATGGGGGGTTGAGGCAGACTCAAGTTATCACTGCTGCACTGCTGCATTTTCCAGTTTTCCAAATATCTCTCGTACTTGTACTCGTACTCGTCGTCCTCCGTTTATCCGGGTCCTGGTCGCGGGGGCAGCAGCCTCAGCAAAGAAGCCCAGACAGTCCTCTCCCCACCGTCAGCTCTTCCGCAGGAACCCCGAGGCGTTCCCAGGCCAGCTGGGTGATGTAATCCCTCCAGCGTGTCCTGGGGCGGCCCCGAGGTCTCCTCCCGGTTGGACATGCCCGAAACACCTCCCAAGGGAGGCGTCCGGAAGGCATCCTTACCAGATGCCCGAACCACCTCAACTGGCTCCTCTCGATGTGGAGGAGCAGCGGCTCTACTCCGAGTCCCTCCCGGATGTCTGAGCTCCTCACCCTATCCCTAAGGCTGAGCCCAGCCACCCTGCGGAGGAAACTCATTTCGGCCGCTTGCACTCGCGATCTCATTCTTTCGGTCACTACCCAGAGCTCGTGACCATAGGTGAGGGTTGGAACGTAGATCGACCGGTAAATCGAGAGCTTCGCTTTCTGGCTAAGCTCCCTCTTCACTACAACGGACCGGTTAAGCGCCTGCATCACTGCTGACGCCGCCCCAATCCGCCTGTCAATCTCCCGCTCCATCCTACCTTCACTTGTGAACAAGATCCCGAGATACTTAAACTCCTCCACCTGAGGAAGGACCTCCCCCCCGGCCTGGAGTGGGCAATCCACCCTTTTCCGGATATCCCTTTTCCAGATATCTCTGTTGTGATTATTTTATGTCTGGCGTTATAGCGTTATTGCGTTGGGTGGGAAATGCGTGTGTGTCATCCAGGGTTTGGAGAATATTTCTCATTCGTCATTGTGTTTCTGCCATTTTCCTTTCTGATTAAGAAACTCTTAAAAGTCCTCTACAGTTTTTCACCTTGTGAGCTCCTTTAAGCGTAACCTTTCCTCTTAACACTAGGAAGTTTTGTGAATATGGCCCCAGATGTTCTGGAGGTTTATACTGGAAATTATCAGGGGAGATATTTTCCTCTCCAAAACAAACAGACCCACTAAGTTAAACCAGTAAAAACACTGAATAAAGCAGTTTCATGTTAAAAATTAGTATTTTTAGCTGTTTGCTCGTCACGGAGGTGCTGCTAACTAGAGTTGCCGACACAAAAATGCTAATGGCCCTGTCTACAGTCAGTGTTTTGTTTGCCTGTTCTGGGCAACTGTCGAAACATGGCGGTGCAACATGATGGACTCTGTAAACGAGGACCAGCTTCCTATGTAGATATAAACAGCTTATCTTATGTAACAAAAACAGGACGATTAGTATTTTCAGGTGATTATACACTAAAGAAAAATATACTTATTATATTCCATTTCTGCCAATATACCTCCCTAAATCCTACACCTGGACCTTTAAGTCAGTAAGACTGCTGGGGCACACAAGACTGAAATGTTTAAGAGCCAGAGCTGCGGCCCTCGACTGAAACTACCAGTAATTTATTCATTCCCATTGCAGCTGGGCTGCTTTGTGTTAGCAAATGAAATAATGTAGGCTATTAACAGGCCTAAGAATTTACAGCCACGCTAGCAGCTCTCTAAGGCTGAATGTGATTAGTCAGGTATTTATGTTACTGATACATAGTGGACAAATTAGAAGTAGGACCTGAGGATGGGAATACAGAGAGTTATGGGATTGCCAGAGTTATTACAGTTCATCCTGAGGGGACGTGACTGTAAAGGTCAACCTTCAGGTGTCACCAGAGGAAAAGTCGGGATCACTACAGTCATTAGGATACATCTTCTGGGAACGTTGTATATCTGTACAAATGTGTGTAGCACTTTATGTTGTAGATGTTGAAATATTTCACTTGATAAATGAAAACTTTGAACTGCTGAGCGTGTTAGATGAAGAGCCAGGGGAATGCCAAAGCCATTAGGATTCACAACAGATAACTTTTCATGGCAATCCATCCATTTTACTACAAACAAAAATCTCACCCTCATGGTGGTACTTAAAGGGTAACTTTGGTATTTTTCAAACTGGACTCTATTCTCTCATATTTTCGTGTGACTAATTGGAACAACAGTTTTTGAAATCAGTCCAGTACTGAGCCACAGCACTGCAGCCTCACATGTAACCATGTTCGTACTGTCAATTTACATCCAATAAAAGTGTTTCGGCCACTGCCAGGCTCAGATTGTTATAATAAGTGTCTGACAACATTATGGAAGGCACCTCTTCAGACATATACCTTTTGTTTAAGAGTAAGATCCTTTTTGTTTCACCAGAAACAGACCCACAATGGCCATTTGCAATTCCACCAGTCTCCATTTAAATGAACCAGACTTTTAGTGTGTATAGAGCCAGAATATTTTCACATCTAACTGGGTGAATTAAGTGTTTATTTCAACCAAACCAGAACTGGTGGTTACTTAAACAATGAAAAGATTAACCAAGAAAACTTTTGTGAGTTTTATTTTGTTTCTGCTCTTAATGAAGTGTGCTATACAAGGATAAAATTACTGTTTATTTTAATGGAGTCTGGTCGGATTGATCATTGCGATTTCAGGGTTATGTCTGGTTAAACAAAAAGGTTCTTGCTCAATGTCAATCTCTGTAGGGATCCTTACCATTAGTTGTCAGACACCTAAAATAATAATCTGAGCCTGTCAGTGGCAAAAACAAACACTTTTAGTGGACGTATGTTGAAGGTGCATAATTGCCCCAAATAGTTATATTGCAGGCTGTTTCACCACTGTCTTCTGCAGCGGTCTGTCTCAATACTGGACCTGTTTCAAAACTTGTTGTTCCCATTAGTCACTTAGGCGGAAAAACATGAGAGAACAGAGTCCAGGTTAACAAATGCCAAACTTACCCTGTAAGGAAAAGTCACAGGATTACCAAACTCAGTTGGATTCATCCATTGGACACATTCCCATCCCTTGGGGATGTGGTAACTTGTCACATGAAAATCCAGTGATATTTAAAACTCAAATGATTCACACAAAAGTGGGAAATGAATTCCTTCCTGAGCAAAATGTTCTGATGTTAACTCTTAACTTCAATATCTCAGTAACTAATGTGCTTAATATTCCTCCCAGCAGTCAGTATGAGAGAGTAGGCGTCTTGTAGAGGCTGATATCTGGTTTTGGAGTGTCTCCTGTACTTGGAGCTGATGCAATGAGAATTTTTCCTCTGAGAAAATATTTGAACTTGAACTTAAATTGGAGTTTGGAACAAAACTTCAGCCGCTTTGATGAACGACTTGTTTGCATCCACTGGCTCTCTGCTCCCATCGACTAGCTTTTATAAATATTAATAAGCTTCATTTATATGTAGCCCTTAAAATTGAGCTATAAAAAGCATTATGAGGAAGAAAAAAACAACAGCACACCCACAGTTACGAAAACAACATGATGTTATATTGAGATGACTGCACACATTTCCCCCCACAGACAACGAGGACCAACATTTAATTTACATGCCCTTTAAAACAAAACTATCCACCACTATAATTCCTCACAGTTCAGATTTGGCAAGACAGTACTGGACTATACATTCAGCACTTGCTGCAAATGTTCCCTGGATATAAGCAGGCGGATATGGAGACAAAGCAACACCGAGCTGCATGACACTTGACCTAGAGCCGAGCTCAAGGACAGCAGGATGTGTATAAATGAGACATTACTGTCTGAGCAGATTCTGCAACTCTTTCTTTAGGCAGCGTGATGAACTGCTGTGTCATACTGCTTGCCGACTGCCTTTGGTCAGTGTGTCAGGGGAAGTAAAAGGAGATAGGTCCTCTCATTCTGTGATGAACAGGCAAAAAATGACCTAATGGCAATAAAAATTAATTACATTTTTAAAGGATGACTCCACAGAGACATTTATTAACGTCTTAACTTGTTAAAAGGCCTCCGTATAACGTCACAGCCATGGTGCTTTCTATAATAAACATAATGGAATGAAGGGTATGCTGTCATATAGAAAGGATTACCGTCCTCTGCACCAGTGCCTGACTGAACATTGAACAGATATAGAGGGACTGAAGGTTTAGCTCTGGTAAATGTAGGCAACTGAAGTAATAAAATACCTAGTGTGTGCTACACTCACCAGCCACTTCATTAAGTACACCTGTTCAACTGCCAGTTAATGCAAATAGCTTATCAGCCAATCACATGGCAGCAACTCAATGCATTTAGGCATGCAGACATGGTCAAGACGACCTGCTGAAGTTCAAACTGAGCATCAGAATGAGGAAAAAAGGTGATTTAAGTGACTTTGAATGTGGCACGGTTGTTGGTTGATATTTCAGACACTGCTGATCTACTGGGATTTTCACACACAACCATCTCTAGGGTTTACAGAGGATGGTCCCAAAAAAAGAAAATATCCAGTGAGCCNCCACTCCTGTCAGCTAACAACAGAAAACTGAGGCTACAATGTGGAATGCGGAATTTCGTCTTAACAGCTGGACATGAAGACATCACGTGAAGTTCTCCCAACCTGTGCAGATGTTACAGTGCAGACACTGAATATTAGCAAAATGACTTTATTAACACAAAATGGCACATGAACATTTGACCGGAGAAGACACAAATTCATATGAAACTGAAACAGCATTTCTAAGAGCAACAAAAAGCACATCAAACATTCAGCAGAATACTTACATAGTTCTGCATAGTTTCCTACCACAGGCAGTAACTTTGCAAAACCTGATAAATATCAGTTTAACAGTTTGGAAGATTCCTTTAAAAAAAGTATCAGAGTCTTGAACAGTACATCAGCCTGATCGCAGCTGTAATCAGGGAGAGAGCAAGTTCTGATTTCCAGAGGCTCCCCTGAAGAGTCACTGCTAATTAAATGGCAAACTTGTTCCGGATGATCTCTCCGCCCTCCACCTCCACCTGCTCGTACAGCCACTTCCTGTCGCAGCGGCACTCAACTCCACACTTGCGTGAGCCACAGTCAGGGCAGGGGTAGAAGCAGCCCATACAATCCACGTCCAGACAGTCACACATGTCTTTGCTGTTGGAGAGCAGTCGGCCTTTGTTGTCGTACACTCTGCTCTTGGCTGCGACGCTCTGTCTGTAGGCACCAGATAAAACACTGACGTTACTGATGGAGTCTGCTTGATGCATTTTTCCCCTCAGTGGTTTTATTTAATTACTGTTTCAGTTTTATTTATATGTGACGGCATAAAATGATCATAGTGGAATATAAATTTACATCTTGCATGATTCGAGGCAGTCGGCACCCACTAGGCTCTGACAATGACAATTAATATTATGAAACATTCAGTGAGGGGTGAAAACCTGGGGACACTTTTGTCTTTCATGTCATTATGAAACAAGAGTCAAATCTACATTCAGATTTGATTCATCTCATTATCCAGTCCCTCCAGGATTTCACGAGCTGCTTTTGGGACTGTTGCAGCCTGAAATACCTGATGTCACTGTGATGCATGTTGCAATGTTTATAGGCTTTTTTAAACGATATTTCGGGGACAAATATAAACTGCAAAAATAGTTGTGATGCTGTCTAAGATTCGGAGCATTTAGCCCCATTTCCACCGAGCAGGACAGTGGCAACAGCTGATCACCGTCAATCACACCAACACCAAAATGGCTCTCAGCTGAAACAAGGTTTTTCTTAACCTGTAGTACAAACTGTGACAATATCAGTGTGTGTGTCATAATTTACAGGGTGGAAAGAGAGAATGGAGAAGTCAAGTGAGAAATGGTCACAAAAAAAACATAGTTTGTAGCGGTTTCATTATTGGTTGGTCCCTGCTAGGCGTGTGCCACATCATCTTGTTCACAATAATACCAGTATAATTTTTAATATTGTGAGACGCATGATATTTTGACATGCTGACATATTGACGTCATACTGTTACCCATGGCAACAACAAGCATGGCTGAAAGCAAAATCATTACAGACTCTACGGTGGTTCCAAAAAGAGGAGCAGCTTCAGTAGTGTGGAATAAACTGTGGCGTCCTGAATGTTTTATGAACAGCCCCGGACTTCTCAGACTCTTTTAGTGACTTACTGCTCAGAGGGAACTCATTCAGCGGCTCCTCTGGCAGCAGCACAGCGTCTCTCCCTCTCCTCTCTCACCGTGCGCACACGGGAGTCAGTGTCATCAAGTGATTTTGTCGTAAACCTATGTGACGCTCGCGGCTTGACAATAAACTACATATATGTGAATGTGTGATAGTTGTGGTATCATAACAGCCTGTCACAGGTTACAGCGTGATGATTAGAGGTATTCATTTTTTACTTAGACATTTTATGATGGTTTTTCTTTTACTTTGTCGCCTGTCTGTGCTTCTATTATTGAACTGAGTGGAGCTAAAGTGAGAATGAATTAACACCCACACACTGTCTCACCTGTCAGACAGTTGTTTTGCTCCACGGCCTCCTCGTCCCCCCTGTGACAAAATAAACAAGAACATTTCAAGCTTATATAAATTATCCACACAATAGTTAATTAAAAGAAGAAAACAGACATCTGACAGCTGCTCTTCAGTCAGCACAGAGACAGCTTTGTTTCAAATGATCCAATTTACCCAGTGGATGCTGGTGAATGTTTTAATGTAGCTGACTCCAGTGACGCTTCTGATAATATTAATATCAATATCTTACTATTTGACTTTTAATAAATTGGGGCTCCACTGGATGCAACTTGTAGAACCTTTAATAATCAAAGCAGTCTGATCATTCATACATTTTACTCTGATATATAAAAGAGAGTACACAAATTAGTATTTTTTTTTATTCAGTCTCTGCATCCTTACGTAAACTCCCATTATATCAACAATGATATTTTACGGATACATTTAACTGACCTCAGTGTCTAACAAAACAATTTTGACTGTTTCTCAGTCAAAATGAACAAAGTAAAGACTTTGAGTAACAGCTGCTGCTGAAATAGCAATAAATTTCTCTCCTACTCATCAGGGAGGGGCCTCTAACTACGGTGGCCGACATGAAACTTGGAAAAACATGGAAATGCAAATGGCTCTATCTAGAGCCAGCGTTTAGTGTGTCGTGAGCTTTTGTAGTGACATGGCGGTACCACATGTCCAACTCCGTAGATGAGGATGTGCTCCCTATGCAGATATACATGGCTCATTCTAAGGTAACGAAAACACAATTATAAAAATATTCAGGGGATTACACACAATATAAAACACACTCTTTATATTATATTCCATTTCTGCCAATATATCATCCTAAATCCTACACACTGGACCTTTAAGGTATCCTTTAAAAAAAGAATGTAAAGCAAAAGCAACTAGTATATTACTTTAAAGGGTAAGCATGACATTATGTACCAACCATGCAGGCAACAGTCAAAGAAAACTCACCCTTATTCCTCCTCTTTTGTCTCTGCGTAGACTGGCCTCTCTCGCTCTGTCTCTGTCTGCTTGTATTCCCATTTGATTCACAACATTTGTCTCCTTTGGTACCACTCCTCTTTTACGAAGTTCAATCTGTGGAATATGGAACACAGAACAGATGACTTGTTTAGACTGACAACAAACCGTCAGAGAAGAACAGTCCATATAGCGTCATGACCCCACACCTTTGATGTATCTTGCCCCTGGGTGAATATAGTGGGCACCGCATCCTCCCTCAGAAACTGTTTGCCGTTGTAGTCCCTGAAGCAGTCGGTCCTGAAATGCTCCGAGCAGAGGCAGGTGTTGGCGGTTGGGATGAAGTTTTTCATCCCAAGACTGTGAACCCATTTGCTGGCAAGTTGAGGTTTGCTGAGTGGAAACCTGATACACAGAAGAGGGAGATGGTTTCTAATCAGGATGCAGGATTTCAACCATCACAGCTGTTAAGATAATGACTGACAGCCTGATGGGAAAGTGTCAGTCAAAGGAGATGATAACAAGTACAGCTTAGACACTGTGTATGTTTTTGCAATTAGACACAGTCGTGGGGAAGGAACTCATGCTTTATCAGATATATAAAGCATATTTATTAGTCGTCTGAAAGGTCCAGTGCGTAGAATTTAGGGGGATATATTGGCAGAAACTGAATCTAATATAATAAGTTTGGTTTTATTTGTGTATAATCACTTGAAAAAAATTGTTTTGTTTTCATTACCTCTGAAAGAGCTGTTTACATCTACACAGGTAGCAGATCCTTGTGTACTGAGATCGCCACGTTGCATCGCCATGTTTCTACAGTAGCTCAGACTGGACAACCTAAACACTGGCTCTAGATAGGGCCATTTGCATTTTTCCTGTCAGCTATCATAGTTTGCAGCCCCTCCATAACTAGAGCATCACAAACTCTGATTTATTTGTTATTTATTTTTACCTAAAACTGCTTTATTCAGTGTGTTTACTGGTTTAAATCACCAAGTCCGTTTGTTTTGGAGAGGAAGAGACATCTGCGAACAGTTCAGCTCCTGGTAAAAACCTTCTGAACGCCTGGATCTTAAGTTATCAGAGGAAAAAAGTGAGCACACATTAACAGGTGCTGGGCTAGCAGCCCAATAGCGTCTAAGAAACACTAACTTGTAACATAAAACAGCTTTACTCAGTGTTTCTACTTGTTTAAATCACAGGGTCCTTTTGTTTTGGAAAGGACGAGACCTCTGTGGATAATTCAGTACCGGTAAAAACCTCCTGAACATCTGGATCGATTAAAGGCGAGCACACATTAAGTTGCAGACATGCCAAACAGCATCAGAGAAGCGCTGATTTGTTACATGAAACTGCTTTATTTAATGTTTTTAACAGTTTAAATCACCTTTTCCATTTGCTTTGGGGAGGAAGCGACCTCTGCAGAACATTCAACTCCTGGTAAAAACTTCCTGAACAACGGACACTTAAGGAAATCTAAGTGGGAGAAGTTTCAGCTGGTTGCAATCTGCGAACTTTATTGCTCGATGCCACTAAATTACCCTAAATCTTACACACTGCTCCTTTAACTACTGGCCAAGATGCTTTCCACATCTGTAAATCGCATAGTCTTTTTTTGTGTTGGAAATGTGCAGGTGGACACATGCAGCTGTCTGTAGCATGCGATCACATTTTCTCAAGCATCGTAAGTTATCAGCAACATATGTGTTACTGAGTTTTTGTTGTGCTGATTATTTTGAGATAGCTCTGTAACACCATGTTAATAACATGACGCTGACTTAGACATTTCATGTGTACCAGCAAAACTGATACAGTTCAACTGGCTGCCTGTGGAGACAGTTGAAGACAGTTATTCGTGATGAAATACAGCACTGACAAGAGCTGCAACAGGAAATCTTTACTGTGTATTGTGCTGTTTTTACACCAACTTTGTATTTCCTTCAATAAATCTAACTTGCTCATTGATGATAAGACTATACACCGCTATGTATTTACGTAAAAAAGGCAGATCTTTGTAGTTTATATTGCAAATAGCTTAGTATGCTAGCTAGCTACATTTTCAAGCTAGGGCATGGTTCAGTAAAAACACACTACTGTTATAGCAGTGTCTGTCAAAAGTAGTGTTCCTTGTTCTAGTCTATAACCAGAAAAGATGCCACAGCATGTAGGATGATGTGATGTATGTTAATGGATGAGAATATGAGGTTATTATAGCTAAGGACTAGCATTAACTTTCTGGTGCAGCATGTTATTAAATCGACACAATTTTTGTTTTAGCGTTACCATATATCCCGCAGTGGCCTAAAGGCGATATCGTTAATTAAAGTGATTTAAAAGCAAAGTTATTCATGTCTGTTTCGATGTTGTATCTTATTAAGCCAACGTTGGCGCTAACGGGGAAAAAGAAGTGTTACTAGAAACTTCGGCGGCTCCGCTGAACCGGTGCAAACTTACCTGTAAAATCTGATTTCCGACCCTTTGACGAACTTATTGTTGCACCCTATTGCCGCGCAGATAACTGGCATGGTGTCGTTTTTGTAGAAACTGTGCGATAATACCGAAAATGTGCTGAAAAAGTGCAGAAAAAAAGCGAATAACACTGCTAATTTGTGATTGTTTTCTTTCGGCTTATTCTTGTACTTCCGGTTTAACTTCCGGTTTTGCCTTGGGAGAGCCCGCCCTCTAGCGGCGGCTCAGGTCATCATTTGGAATGTACTGCAGATATAATCTGTTCCTCACACAAAAATAGGTGCATCTTTGATCAGTTGAAAGCCTTATAGGGCTAAACCAGAACTATAAAACAATAAAAAAATATATTTTATAGATTCCACACTGATATACTGGTTTAAATTCAGTGTTGTGGATTTTATTTGCTATGGAGTAGTTTTGGGGCCGTCTTGGCAGTACCCTCACAACCTCTGAACCCTGCTCTTCCCACCACTGTTTCTTATCCTCTGAACATCATGACTCAGCTCACCTTTATTAATGTAGCACCTCTCATCCAAACATGCAGCTCAAAGTGCTTCACATGGCAAAATTAGAATGACAGAGACACAAAACAATAAAACATTAAAAAAGTAAACCAACCAAAACAGAACAAACTAACCAAAAGATGGTTAAAACGCCATAGAATAAAAAGAGAGTAAATAAATGAATAAATAAAATAGAATAAAGATGAACAGGAGAGATGAAAGAAAGTAAAATCCAATGGTTAAAAATTAAAAATCAAGACTGTAATGTTACTTCACATTAAAAAGCTAGGTCTTTAATTTACGTTTTAAAAATACCGAGAGAGCTCGACATTCTAATATCCAGAGGTAACGAATTCCACAGTTTAGGGGCGTAAAAACAGAAAGCGTTCTCGCCTTTTATGGGACACATGAGGAACATTTAAAGGTAAAGCAGTGGAGGACCTCAGTTATCTGGCTGGAACATAAAATGATAGAAAATCTCTGATGTATGGAGGGGCGGGGTCATTTAAAGATTTATAAAAAAGTAAAGAATTTTAAAATCAGTTCTATAAGATCCAGATAGCCGGTGTAGTGACTTCAGCAGCGGGGTAATGTGATCCATTTTCCTTATTTTAGTCAACACTCTAGCTGCAGCATTCTGGACTGGCCGTAGTTTTCTTATTGATTTTTTGGGTAGTCCGGTGAAAGGGAATTGCAGTAATCTAAATGGCTGGTTATAAAAGCGTGAGTGAGTGTTTCAGCATCTTTCTGGGTAAAAAAGGTCTGACCTTAGCAATGTTCCGAAGATGATAAAAGGATGTTTTGATGACCCTGTAAGGCCACCAAACATCAAGTGCAGTTTTTCTCTTGCCACTTGTGGTCCAATCAGAAGAATCTCATTTTTTTCCTTAATTCAGCTTTAAAAAGTTTTTACCCCTCCATACATTAATGTCAGTGAGAAAGGCAGTGAGACCATCCAGTGCATCAGGGGCATTTGGTGTGACAGAGATGTATAATTGTGTGTCATCAGCATAAGAATTGTAATTAATTTGGTGATGGCTAATAATGTTTCCAAGTGGAAGAATATAGTGAAAACAAAAAAAGTGGTCCAAGAATGCTTCCTCGAGGAATACCACATATAATGCTATGAGTCTCTGACTCTGAGTACCCAGGCTGACAAAAAACTGTCTATCAGTTAAATACGACCTAAACTGTCCTGCCTGAACTAATGCTATGCTCAATATTTTAAAATTTAGCACATTATTATGGCTAAATTTTTGTCTGGTGTCTTCACCTGTTGTGCCGCGTGCAAAGACTCTGACACATGCCCAATAGTTAGAGAGATGTCACCAAAAAAAGTCTGTAAGATGAGGCTCTGCATTAGTGAAACTGATGTGCTGTTAAAAAACTCTAATAAAGTGAATGTTATTTTACAGAGTTTCAGTATTAGTACTACAGGAAAATCAAAAACTCAGCAATAACAAAACATTTGCCGTGTCAGCAGCAGTGATGGAGGAAGTAGTAGGAAGTAGATCTTACTTAAATAAAAGTAATAATACCACACTGTAAAATTACTCTATATTATACTAGTAAAAGCTCTGCATTGAAAATGTTATACATGAAAAAGTATGTAAGTACCATCAGGGAAATGATGAAAAGTATTGAAAGTAAAAGTACTCATGCAGAAAAGTTTAAAGAAATGTGATAAATATATATATATTTTTTTTAAATTAAAGGGGTCCTTGACTTCTGCACTAGACTATTCACATATACTGTTGACTGCCAAATATGACTGTTTTTTAAATGCATATCAATCTAAATATTAAATAATAGTATTAAAGAGTGCAGGAGTCTCACTGAATGATGGCACATGATAAACTTATAAAACAATTGTACTGATAAGAGCAAAGTTGTTTGCCAGTGGTTCCCAATTGGTGGGTTACGATCCAAAAGTGGGTTGTGGTTCCATTTTGAATGGACTGCAAGTGACTTGTCTGTAAATATGTCACATTTGTAAAGAACAAACAAACAAACAAACAAAAAAACATTATTTTGAAGTGCAGTGAATGACAATTCTGGACCAGTTGGGAACCCCTGTTATATAGTATGGGCAGGTATTTAGCTCACAACATGCTACCTAACAGGGAATACTGAGAGTACCAGGGCTTAACCACAAAGCTACCAGGGAGTCCCTGATATGCAGAACAGAAAACCACATTTGGTTGTTGTGGCACAGCTCTCACACTAATTATTTCTGCTGTGCAGTGGTGACTCGGGGCCAGGCATTTTCAAGAGGAAGACGGAGGAAAAGGAAGACGACAAATGAGGAGCACAGGAGAGTCCGTCGGCAGAACGGCTCAGACCTTAACTATTTCAAACTTATTAAATTATTCATACTTATTGAATTGTAATTCACACAAATCAATGCCTGAGTAAATATAAAGTTATTTATTCTGCATGACCCAGGCCTCAAACTCACAACCTTAAACACTCAGGTCACATCAGGATCTTGTTGAGCTACCTGCCAAGTTAAAAGCTACGGATTGGTTTCACACTATGACTTATGACTTCAAACACACTGCAGATTATCCAGAATGCAGCAGCACGTCTACTCACCAAGACAAAATATCGAGAATACATTACTCCAGTTTTAAGGGCTCATGTTTGTGTGTGTGTATGTATGTGCGAGCATGTGAAAGAATCTTATTTACTCTATCTTATCCTGTCTTTTATGTGTATTTTCTCATTTTATTATGTAAAGCACTTTGAGTTGCACTTGCTGCATGAACTGTGCTATACAAATAAAGTTATTATTATTATTATTATTGTTACTCCTCTCCTGTGGAATCATCTTCCTGTTTCGGTCCGAAAGGGAGACACCGTCTCCACATTTAAGAATAGACTAAAGACTTTCCTTTTTGATAAAGCTTATAGTTAGGGTTGGCTCAGGCTTGCCCCTAGTTAGGCTATGTCAGCCTAACTACGAGCTGGTCCAAGAACCAGCCCCTAGTTAGGCTGACATAGCCTAACTAGGGGCTGGCTCAGGCTTGCCTTGTACCAGCCCCTAGTTAGGCTGACACAGGCCTAGTCTGCCAGGGGACCTCCTATAATACGCCGAGCAACTTCTCTCCTTCTCTCTCCTTAGTTTCTAAAAAGTTGGTTCTTCTTTACTTGCTAACATTCATGTCCTATTACCGCATCTTAATAACGCAGCTTCTTCTCCGGAGCCTTTTTGCTCCACTGTCTCACAGGTTAACTCGTATTGCAGCTTCGCCTGGATGGTGTGTCGTGGTTGTGCTGCTGCCGTGGTCCTGCCAGATGCCTCCTACTGCTGCTGTTATCATTAGTCATACTTCTACTGTTATTATACACATTATATGATTATTATTGTCACATACATATACTATCATATATTAATATATACTTAAAATATATTGTACCACAATTACCGTAATTATTATTATATTATTACTTAAATTAATGTTATTGTAGTTATTGTCATTTCTGTCTGCCCTGCATCTCTGTCTGTCTCTGTCTCTCTTTATGTATCATTTTGTCATACGGATTGCTGCAAATTTATTATGTTGATCTGTTCTGTACGACATCTATTGCACGTCTGTCGCCTGGAGGAGGGATCCCTCCTCAGCTGCTCTTCCTGAGGTTTCTACCATGTTTTTCCCCCTGTTCAAGGTTTTTTTTTTGGGGGGGGGGAGTTTTTCCCAGTCCGCTTTAAGGGTCCAAGCTCTCTGAGGCAAATTGTGATTTGTGATATTGGGCTTTATAAATAAAAATTGTCTGGAATTACTCAAATTAAAATACAAGTACACGAGTGTCTTGAATACATTCCTTCACTGCCATCTGCCTGTCAGACTAAACACTGGACAGTAAAGTCCATATGCACCTCTGAGCCTGATGAAATCTGTTTCCTGCTGCGCCAGCCTCGCGCTACCCGGGGCCGCTGAATCACATGATATAACTACGCTGGCTAGCGAGCTAACATGCTAGCTCAGGTTGTCAAAGCCACTGTCAGCTGCAGCCACAAACGGACGGAGTAGCATACGCCAACCGACAAGTGGGCGCAAACTCGTCAAGTTCCTGGCAAGTCAACCAATTTCTCCTTTTGTCGTGTCTGTGGTAGCTGCGGTGCTAAATTAGCTAAGCTAAGTTAGCTAAGTTAAACTTGTCAAAAGGGAGTTGCTCTCGAGTGCGAGAGTGGGTGTTAGGCTAACGTATAGGTAATGGCCTTGTTTGGTTTGACTATGAAGCTAATCTCACCTAAACATCCAGTCGTACATTGTTTTATCGGCGATGTTTGAAAGCTAGCGAGTCAACCGTTGTTACATTTAAATAATGTTACCGTTAGCTAATATTTACACGCTAAACTTGTAGCTAGCTGCGTTTGTTTGTCTTCTGTTAACTGACATGAAGACTGGTTGACTAACTAACTTGGCTAGCTAATGTTAGCAGCAAGTCTGAGGTCAGACTACAAGTGAGTACCAGCAGTGTCAACACGAAACTTGTTAAATGGGTTTGAAGTTGCGACATGCTCTTTCAAGTTGTTTATATATCATGATTGCGACATTAACGGCCACTAACTAACATTAGCTAACTAACCACCGAAGCTAATAGCAAATTAAGCTAATTCAGCTTGACTAAGGCTGCCAGGCTGTGCCAGTTTGATCTGGCATCGTTTCCTTTGCCAGATATACCTGGTTGCGTCGTGCCTGTGCCTCAATAGGGTTTTAAGTGAAAGCCTCAGGTATCCCTGGTTCCACTTTCACAGATGGTTTTACTTATTTACTCTCACAAGTCCTCTGTGTGTGCGTGTACACACTTGACATCCGCTGCACCTGTTTACAGTTCTGTATGACTTATATCTTTATCATTTTATAAGGTTTGGTGACCTTCCATAATTCCCAGCACAGTCCCACCCAGTTTTACCCTGAACAGAGGTCTCTGTAGTCAGAAGAAGTGAAAACATCTGGGTGGGTCTGAATGTACTTCTTCTTCCAATGTTGTGCTTGTGGGAACTTGATTGATTTTGGAGCTGGTGACTCTTGAAAGCACTGACTCTTTGCTTTCACACCAAGTTGTTGCTGAGTAAGGTTGTCCATTTTTGCTTCACCGGAGAGGTTTACATCCGTCGGTACCCTGAGACTTCAAGAAAGGGACATTTCCCACTCAACCTTGCTGACTGTTTGTACACAGATGTTTGGTTTCATGACTGGCAGACATTTCTGAGTACAACTTTCTCACAACCCACCAACGTTGTCGCTGACGATGACAAGAACTGGGATGTTGCTGCATTTATTTATTTTTTTAGGCTTTGTGATTGTTCTCAGCACAGTGTTGCTAATAGGACTGTAGCGATTCATCGTGTAGTCTATGTCAGACAATTGTGGAAAATGGTTAATATGATATCCAACACCTGTGTTAACATATTGAAGTTGCTTATTTTCTCTAACCAGGGGTCCAAAACCCAAAGGTCCTCACTTAACAATCATAGCAGACTGAGAACATCAGCAGATATGCTCATTTGAGGATCTGGAACCAGTATTTTTTTAGCATTTGTGCTTTAAAAAGGATTAAATGAGTAATTAATTATTTAAATTCTTGCAGATTAATTTGCTGTTGTTTGAACGATGGATGAATCGAGTAGTTGTTTCAGCACCAGTTGCTAAATAATCTCAAATTAGTTGTTATATTCACACTAGAGCTGGGTGATATGGTCAAAAATCAAAGTATGACAGTATTTTTGGCCAAACACTTTTATCAATATTGTTGGATATTGCAAGGATATTGGACCATTGGTGTTTTCACAAAATACTTACACAATGAAATTTCAGCGTGGGTAAACGCATATAATAGAACAGCCAGAACAGTCTGTTAAGTTAAGAAAAGTACATAGTTTTACTGTAATGCAGCCTTTAAAAAAAAAAACAGAAATAGACAACACTAAAGATGTTATGATATCCAAAATCTTAAGGCCCAAATACCAAGCTGACATCAAAGAATTAGTGGTGATGAAAGCTGACTGTTGCCAAAAAGTTGTCCTCCAACACACTGCAAATACTATAGCAAGTGGCTATCTTGCAGGTATGTTCTGCGCCTGCGTGAGAGGAAATATATCTTCAGTCTAGCCAGTGGCGGTAGTTTGTATTCGTCATTAAAAAAGGAAAACTACAAGACTGACAGGATGGACTAAGTCGCTAGTTAGCCGCTTAGCACATTAACAGCACAACCCAGTGTTAAAAGAACAAATATTTACTGTTTACGAGTGAATAGTAACACAAAGAAATATGAGCAGTTTCTGAAGAGCTCAATGGCTAACAAAAATAATGTTGCCACTGTAAAAAAAAAAAAAAAAAAATTCAATCTCACTCCCTCTGGACTTGAGTCATTTGTCAACTTCCCTCACCTCCGTTTCTGTTTTCATGCACTGAGCTGAACTGCTAATCTCATGGATGGGCTCTGCAAGCTCTATCTTCGGTTCAACTTGGCGGCCAAAAAAACAGCCGACAAGGGCCGACTAGTGCCAAGTTGCAGGGCAGGTTGCAAAAACTAGGGTGACAGTCGTCCACTGATGGACTGACATTGACCATCAGCCGATCGTTGGCTTGGTGTGTCTGGCCCTAAGATGATATCTGGTCTTGTATCTCACTATATCAGTATGATTGCCTAACTCTTAATATACACTGATTTTGGGTGTTAGCAAGTTTGTCTCAGCATTACAAAACTAGTTGGATTATAGCACTGTGTATCGTGGGTCAAATTGAGATCTGACTAGTTGACATGTAAGATAAGAATTGCCCCTGTCTTTTAATTTAGATGCTAATGTGTACTATTGACTTGTGAGTTATAATCAACTATGGTAGGTTGTTATGACCAAACTAGATCCATTACATGTGTTGTGGCTTTATTGTCACACACTCTGCAAGTAGATTATATACTGAGCAGAGCATTTCAGCGGTGACTGCTGGGATAATAACATGAGGTTAAAATAGTGTGGTAGAGAAAAAGTGTTAAATATAAAAAAAGCATTTGGTGTTATTCAGTGCTTTATTGATTTTGCTGGCACGTTGATTTCTTTTCCAGTAGTCTACGAAAACATGCTCATGGACAAAGGTGACTGGCTGATGATAAGATGCAGGGGACATTGGACTTGTACAGAGAGATCAGCGCGGGGATGACATGAGGTTACAGGCACAGTTGAAATGCTTTACAACCAGAGAATGTGAATTCACCCAATAAAACTTGATCCCTTTGATTATGAGACCGGTTGTCTCTTAGACTTATGATCCACCATGGTGACACAACATATTGATTTGTGGTTTCTCAGTATGTGAATATGAGACCTGTTCTTAAAGTAATTCATGATGCATCCAAGCTAGATGTACAGTTGAATTGCTTTTGCCAAATTTTATGTTGTTTTTCGCTGTGTGACATTTTTGTGGGGAAGGCTTTAAGTGGTAACTGCCTTTACAGAGCGGGATCTGAGGCAGTGAACCACAGTACTCTTTATATTTAGATTAAAAACTGGAGAAAAGTCAGGGTCATCCTTAGGTGTCTGTGTGTTACGAGGTTGTTTGAGGAAAACGGGCTGCTTATACTAAAAGAGGAAAAAGACTGGCGCACCACAGCCCTGTGGGGATTTTAAAGCAATGCAAATGACCAATAGTAACCTCTTGTGTTCCCTCTTTCACCCTCCCTCCCTCTCTCTCTCTCTGTTTTCCCCTCTGTCTCCCATTGGGCATTGTAGAAAGGGACTCTCCTTCTTTCCTACTCACTGTCTTCAAGATACCGCGTCATTAAACTTCTGCCCAATAAGTCACTGGGGTTTTGGCATCCTCAAGGCTCATCAGCCAAGCCAGTCCTCCATCAGTGCAGGGATATCGACAAGACTGTGGTTGTGGACTCACATGGGCAGGATGCATAGACGATAAAGATATCAACTTCAGAGGTAAGGTCAAGTCCAACGCTGTGCCTGTCACAGAGTCACTGTTGCAAAATAATTTGAGCTAAATGAGGCTTTGTCTCAAAATGTCCTCCTCTTTGTAATTTCGGCATTAACTGACGTTACCAGGAGCAAATTGCTTTGTACTAGTCATGTTGTTTTTAGTGGAAAAATTAAGGATATCATTGAGAAATCCCAGTGGAATTTCATTCTTTATATGCAGCAAATTGGAGCCAGTGCTGCTAAATGCTGACATGGATATTTTAAAGGCAAACATAGTATTACTCATAGTCATATTGTGTTAGTTAGCCAACATTAAGAGTAATGTGCAGATTGCAGTTACGTCAGCGGGCAAGTAGGGTCATAAAAACTGACACTCGGAGTAATAGCATATAGTTTGCAGGCAGGAGTGTCGCGATGCACTGGTATAGACATTAACCATGGTATTTAAAAATGAAACATTGATATGTTAATAATACACATATGATGACATCGTGTTAATAATCCAGCACCTTTTTTTTTTTTTTTTTTTTTTTTTTTTTTTGAAGATTTTTTGGGGGCTTTTTAGCCTTTTTTTAATGTATAGGACAGACAAGCGTGAAGGGGGGAGAGAGAGAGGGAGTGACATGCAGCAAAGGGCCACAGGCCGGAGTCGAACCCGGGCTGCTGCGGCAACAGCCTTGTACATGGGGCGCCTGCTCTACCACTAAGCCACCAGCACCCCATAATCCAGCACCTTTTAAATAATTTCCATTCTCATTTTCTCTCTCTCCGCCATCGCCATCGAGTTGCCTTTTTACCATCCATTAAGTTTACTGCTCCTCTTGTACGATTTTGTACAGTTACAGACTCTCATCACCTCTCTACACTTGTTTTTTGAGTGTAATTTATGTGCCAAAAAAAAAAGACACAAAACGCACAGTGTACAAAATTAAAAAATAATCTGATTGATGGCATTATCATTATTTGTTTTTGTTTGTTTTGCTTTCCAAATTTCCTATAGATATCATGATAATATCGTTATCGCAAACTCCTTTAGCCACAATAATCGTGTTGTGAAAATCGGATATAGTGGCCGCCCTGGTTGCGAGTGGTGAAATGAAATATTACCTGTTACAACTTTCACATAACCAAAAGAAGAACAACTTTAGCTTTACGTAAATGTTCATTTATTTAAAACCAGCTTACGTACTTTAATTAAGATAGATGCGGTGTGCATTTATGCGTGAGGAACATTAGCGTAACTTCACTGATTCTATTTCAAAAGCTAAAAGTTTGGGTCTGTGTCCTCTGTCAAGTTTATAACTGCCCGTGTTGTCAAAAAAACAATTTAACAATACAGATCAATATTGAATATTATCAGTGGTTCATTTTCTGCAGTACGTGTGCACATTCTTGCTCTCTCTTATTGGTTATGTTCACTACAGTCATTCTGCAGCTCTCCTCTTCAAACCACGTTATAGCCCTGTTATATTTATCTTTTAATGAAAATTTTAACTTGTGCTAGGATTGCTAAGGAATCAGATTTTCGCAGTACAATAACCGTCTCAGAAAATACTGGGTTTCATGGTATCACAGTATCTCAGAATTTATATTATCAGTCAGAATGACCCTTAAAGGTATGAAAATGAAAGGGTTATTTTTGGTTGAACAAATATAAAAAGTCTCCCCTTTATAAATAAATAAAATAAAGGGGAGATTCTCCGTCCAGTTGCATTTTTTCCCCAATATGGTAGATAATTAAATGCACATCATATGATAACTGTCAACTTTTACATCACAGTATTCCTTGAAACTGATGTATCGCTGCAGTCCCAACTTGCACGGCCTCAATGTCACTTTTCCCCGTGGTGTCGAAAAGCGCATTGAATATTGATCATTTTCAAGGTATTGTGTCAAAGTTAGAAATTCCAGTATCGTAACAATAGTCATAACCACAGTTTAAAGTTTTGCTGTTTAAACGTCTCACGATATTTGCTGCAGTGACATTATTGAACGCATGGAAATGTTTACAGTCATTGTCAGTCATACATATATGTATATTAAAAAAAAAACCAAGGCATCTTTCTGTGTGACAGCTTTTATCTTCTGCTGCAACAATAACCCCTTTACTGGTTTACTATGGTATTTAGAAGCTCATCAGTGAGGCTTTGAAAGGTACCGCTGTCACAGCTTTTCACTGTGTTCAGTTTTTACCATGGGTTTTCCCTTTTTATATTCGGGTGAACATAACTTGACTAGAGTTACGCAATGAGAAATTCATTCTTAATCACAGTTCTTCTTTCATCTTCTTGTACTGATTTAGTGCTGAACTCCTTTTTGATTCTTGTTGTGACTGTCATGTGTTATCTCACTGATTACTTTTTGTTCTAATACCATTAATATATCGCAGTAAGTTTTAAAAATCAGTACCAGGCTGGCACGAGTTTTATATTTTCAAAGTTGATAGAGCGGTTGACATATTTAAGTTGATCGTAATTGTAATAATAATAGTTATGCTGGGTAACTATATCCCGTATTTTATTGACGTCAGAAACGGTTGCATAATACAAAGTTTGTTTTTGGTTCCCTCTGACTCTGTGCGTCATAACAACACACATGCACGGGTCCCATAGAATGAATGGGACGTCTAGCAAGCAGCTCAGTAGGTGATATTAACAGTGACAGAATAACATTACTTTTTTAAGATTGTGCATTTGTAATGCATTTAAATTAAATCCGGCATCCCTGAATCTATTTGCAGTCTGTCAGCTGTCAGATTACAACCATTTTTGTCAGTAGATGCAGAAAACAAGGTTTGTCTGGAAACAGCTCATCATTCCTGACAATGTTTTTGACAGTTTGGAAAGTTTTGGAGAAGGATTACCTTCTGTTTGTCTGTTCATATATCAAGTAATGTTTTCAAATCATAGGAACATTAGCTGATAGTTTATAAGCATACAGTACAAAAGGCATTGGTTGCAGGGGGCAGCAGAACCTTTGTGACACAGTTTAAACATGATTTGAACACTGTAAGCTTTACATAGGAAGTAACAGTTGGTGCAGTGCTTGTGCATGTTGTTATATAGTGAAAGCTTGCATTGGTGGTGGCCTTGTCCCAGTACCACAATGCACTGAGTTACCACTGTTGCTATGTTTATAGGAAAACAGTGCGTCTAACATATTCAGTTTTCGCTTAGCAGAAGAGGAAATAAAGAAAAATTATAGCTGCTGCGCAGCGATGGGTCGGGCCCGGGCATTTTTAGGCAATTCTGAGCAACAAGCAGAAGAATTGGAAGACATTTAGAAATTTAGCAACACAACCTGCCTTTTGCATCAGCTGAGGGTTGAACTCACAACCTCTGAGACTAAGAATCAATTTCTATCTCACTGAGCTAATTAGTCAGTGACAATTCATGTGTAGCTTCACAAATTGACTAAGCCAGACGTACAGATTTAGCAGCCGTCCATGCATGGAAAACCAGATTTTAAAACACTGTAAAAAATTCAGTTATCGAAACAAAAATCTGAAAATACACATATTGCATCTAGACAGCATGGAGATGTTGGTAATTTGTTTTAACAATGATTGATTTGCTTCATAAGTGAAAAACTGATGTTTAACTAGTTGAGCTACGTGCAAAGTGAAGAAGTATTGACACTGGATCTTTGTGCAAAGTTTGGTTTATTTTCAAGCATGAGAAGCATGCTCAGGCAATTTTAAGCAATAAGCTGGAGCACAAGAAGATGATTACATTATAATGTGGATTCTGCACCAGTTGAGGCTCGAACCCGCAACCTCTGGAACCTAAGACGGTCATCTACTGCTCTGAGCTAATTGGCAAGTAGCAA
>NC_065506.1:41863800-41867486 GCF_006386435.1 Epinephelus moara | reverse complement strand
GGTAATGACACGGCCTTAGTACATGGAGTGCCCACTCTAGTAGGTGAGCTACTGGGCTCACCCTGTTCACTTTCATTCAGTGAGAGTGAAGGGGCGAATATAACATTAACTTCTGGTGGCAAAACAAAGATGCATCTCACATCACGTGGAGTCCAACTTTGGTGAACTTTGACCAGCAAGTCAAAGCGTTAACCAACAGCCAAGCATGTGTGGAGGCGACACTGATTGTTGCCATGTGCTAACTCGTCAGAATGTTGTGATATTGGCCATAAAAATGCAAAACTGCTCCATGTAAGAAATGCTGAAAGGCTGGCCGTGAGTCAGGAGACAGATATGGAACGAAAGAAAATGGAAAATGTCTGGTACATTTTCCATTGCTAACATTATATTTCTCAGTGTTTTTTAGAAAGCTAGCTAACAGTAGTCACACCCACAGATGTATAAAGAGAACGGGATACAGAGTTGGAGGCAGGATCCCATTCATTCCTATGAAAGTTGCTCAGTAGCGCATGGAGCCAAAACATTCAGCTGTTGCCGATTAAATTTATCAAATCAAATCAACTTTATTTATATGGAACTTTTCATACGACAGTAACACAAAGTGCCTCACAGAGGTTAAAAACAACAAAGATCCAAAACAGAAAACAAAAAGAAAAGAGAAAACCCAACCCTCCCACCCCACATAGAGATACATAAATATACATATACGCACACACATAGACACACAGGCACACACACACACACACACACACACACACACACACACACACATACTAGCTATCACTAAAGAGACATGGCCGAGCACCGAGACCCGAGGCAAGGAAAAAGCCACCTCTGGGGGCAGTCCACACTGAGAGGGCCCACGGTCCACGGCCACAGGGAGCGCCGCCATAGAGACCACCCCGACCCGGGCAGACATGAGGCTCCACACCGAGGTGCAGCGCCCTTCAGCCACCCAGGTCAGAGCGGTCTCCCAACGGCACCCCCATCGGGAGACCAGGAACAACTCTCAGTGTGGTAGGCCCCCATGAGGAAACACTGGAGCTAAAAGCTGAGGGACTAAAACAGTAAGATAGGATAAAAGGTATAAAAAGAACCACATAAACAAAAAGCTATTTAGCTCATAAAATTCAGTTAATAGCTAGGTAAGAATGATCTGCGCTGCTTCTGCATCATTGAGCCCATAGAGCAAGCGCACTACTGCGACCTCCAGCAGCTGAGCAGCTAACTTGAATGATAGTAAAATGATTATCTGTGTGGATCTTCTAGACTTTCAAAATGTTATCAGACTGAATGGATCAAATCCAGATGGTGAAACAAGTCATTTCATGGGGGTTATACCACTCAAAAACTTGTATCCACTGATTTACAGACATCTCTTTCACAATGTAAGTCAATGGGAAAGTCTTTTTATGCCCAATGTCCTCATGTGACAAACCTGGAAGCTGTAATTTCACTGTAATTTCACTGTTCAGGAGCTACCAAAATTGGCCTCAAAGCCCGGCACATCTTCTGGGGGCGTGGTCACATCCAGCACTGCCCACATTTAGCACCACTATCGCCTCAGCAGACAATGGTCACTCACCTGCATTCACTTGTTTGCAACCATACCCTTGGTCTGACGGGTAAATGGTCAGAAACTCGACAGCGCAGCCCCATCTCCTGAAAGAGCTTTTTCACAGCAGATATTTTGGCCTGTCATTGTAGGAAAAGCACGTGTTACCAATAACACTAACGATGGCTCTGTTCTGTTCAAAAGTCCTAGAAGAGTGACAGTGAGCCGGCATGCACACAATACCAGGACCCTGAAATCAAAGCAGCTAAATGGAATGAAGCCTTCGTTAATTTTATTATTTACACCATGCTTTTCCTACTGTGACATGTCAAAACATCAAAATGTCAACAACCTATTGCTGCTGTGCAGACTGTGACTTTAAATGACATCACTAGCACAGGATGGCAGTGCTGGTATCCGTGACATGTTTGCTTAATTTCTGTGCAGTGGAAGGAAGTAGAGACATGTTGTCCATCTTTGCACACAGTCTATGAACCAAACAGACATGAAATTAAAGCAGGCAGAAACACAGAAACACATTTCTCCTCACTTGTTGACAAAAAAATTAACCTTAAACCTCAAACCATTTTTTAAATTTTAATATTTCAGTGTTTAAGAGCACGCAAAATAACTGCACGAGAGAAGGGGGAGAAATATAACAGTATACATCATTAATAAACCTGATAAAATAATTTGGCACGCTGGAAAATCAATTAAGAGAAGCTCCACTGACACCTCAAGGTTTTGCCAAAGGAGCAGTGTGTATTCATTTCATGCCAGGCTGCAGTCAGACGGTAATGTTGGCACCACACTTAAGCATGAAAAGAGAATTAATGGTTTCGGATCGTAAATCAAAGGTTACATAACGTGTGACATTGTGGAAAAGCAATCGCAGGAGTATTAAATAGTCAGTTTGTCATTTGTGTTTTTCTACCTCTCATCCTGAAAAATGTAGAAATGTATTCAGGTAGAAGTGATTTTCTGCTGCTTACAAATTGTGCTGTAATTTGTTGTGTCAGTTGATTGGTGGGGATTTAAACAAGGGCAGCCAGGATTTGACGGATGGCCACATGCAGGAGAGGCAGCCAAGTGTGACCTTTCAATTTGACACGGTCGCTGCAAAGTCAAACCAGACAAGCAAACTTTTTTTGTTCACTGTAAAACTTTCTGTTGAGATTCACTGTGTAGATGTGGAAGCTTCTTTATATTGATTATTGTCTTGAGTCTAAGGGCTCATTTATGCTCCCTTTACATACAAAAATGTATACGTCCGTTTCAAACGATGTTACCGTCACTGCCCACATACTTCCATGCGCCCTTTACGTTGGCATGGATGTTAACCAATATATCCACCAGGGGGCAGCCCAGCGTCAAAAGTTTATGACAACAACAAACTCAAAAACAAACATGGCGACTGTGGAGGAGATATTGATAATGTACCTCTTGCATAAAAGATAAAAACAGAGGCAGCGTTGTAGGAGGCGGTGGTCGGTGAGGCTGTTAAATACATCGCGACTGGAGGACGGAGAATTCTTTTCTCTAGTACTGCCGATGAGAGAAATTGAATTGCTATTTCTTCTTCGTGTCTCACTAGAGCTACGTATCGGGTAGTGACAGCAACACTGCCCCCACGATTCCCGGTGGTACTGCTCCGTTTGGCCCGTATCCGTAAGCTTTATGGAAACGTCCAGAAATACGGACGAAATGAACGCAGAGCACGGACAGAAGGCTCCGTCCGTATCCGGATCCGTATTTAACGTTGAGCATAAATGAGCTCTTGGGGGCTGTCCACACCAACCCGGGTATTTATAAAACCGTGACTCTTTGCTCACGGTTCGGCCTTTCATCCACACGTAACCACAGTTTTGGGTCCCTGTAACCGGAGTCCAGGGTGAACTTTTTGGAAAAGTCCGGTGTCAGCAGTCATGTGTGGACAGGATAACCAGAGTTATTTTGTCTAGTCTCCATTGTATGACATCACAGTGTGCGACGTAAACAGAAAACAGCTGTTATTACCCGATCCACTGTGTGCGAGGATGGAGCTAAACAAAATACTGCTGCACTTTGTGGCTGTATCATCATGGACGTCGGAACTATTTTCTGAGGGGGGGGGGGGGGGGGGGGAGTTTTG
>NC_065506.1:41857067-41863758 GCF_006386435.1 Epinephelus moara | reverse complement strand
GTCGGAACTATTTTCTGAGGGGGGGGGGGGGGGGGGGATTTTTGTTGGGAGGGGCGAGGGAAGCACGCACACTTATCAATGATTAAGGATTTGATTTGAAGTTATTTTATAATAACATGCAGTCATAAGAGAACTAGAATGGATGAACACGGCATCTTTATTGTTAAGAAAATGAAACTTTGATAACTAAATCAAGCCATTTAAGGAACATAACAGCATTATTTGTAACCTTGAATGAAAAAAAGAAAAGTCTGAAGCATAGATCTATGCATTAATGATATGAAAGAGATAAATGTAAGTCAGACAAATTGAGTTTAAATTCAGATTCTTTATTTTTTTTAAAGCATAATGCAGTGGGTAGGGAGGCTGATGGGGTGCGGGGGGGCGGATGGGAGGGGGTCCGGTAATTACGTTTTACTGCCTTCTGATTGGCTACAATGGCCTTACAGTTAGGAGTTATATCGCCACCTACTGCTTTGGCATGTGTATTACATTGCTTGATAGTGGAATTTGTGGTGTCATGTGGACGGAGGTATTTTTATTACAACGCTCGTATGGATGCAGATTTTTTTAAAACTGGAGGCCAAAAAAGTTCGGTTTTAAAAATACCCGTGCTCGTGTGGACTAGGCCTAAATCTGCTTTTCTTTTGAGTAACGAGATACAAGATATGATCAATGTACGTGTGGACGCTGCTTGTGATAAGTAGGTTCAGCTGCCTCAGCCAACAGGTGCATGCAATCAAGCACACAGCCATGCAGCATTCTCCATAGACCTCCACAGCACACATTTCTATTTGTCACAATGTAGAGCAGGGATTTCCAGTACAGCTTCACCCACTTACGAGGTGCACAGTGCATACTACAGGTGTTGCTGGAGTTTTACCTCTTCAGAAAAAGCACAGGTGGAACAAATTTCGTTAACGAGGCCTCAGTTCCTTTAAGTGTCCCAGTGAGCCAGTATGCACGAAACCAGGACCCTGAAACGAGCTGTTATAAATTCCACCTGTGCTTTTGCTGCTACGATGAGCCCAAATGTCTGCCTTTCTACATTTGCAGTAGAATGTGTCGTACTGAATAGCTCAATAACTTTTTAATGTGACACTATCATTGTCATAAGTTGCCATCTTTCCAATGAAGATAACGATGACATTACATCATGATTTTCTTACAATTACCTTCCCTTTCTGTGCCCCCACAAGTGAAGTGGATGAACTGGAACGCTGACTGCATGTCAGCTGGTGAAAGTGGGCCAACACTGGGCCAAACCAAGCAAATCCCTGCAGCCAAAATCTTGTGGGAATCTTTCCAAGAACAGTGGAAGCTGATTTAGAAGCAAAAGGTCCAGTGTGGAGGGTTTAGGGGGATATACTGGCAGAAATGGACTATAGTATATAATCACCTAAAAAAAGGAAAGGTTGTGTTATGTTGCCTGAGAATGAGCTGTTTATAAGACCTATATTTTAATAACTATCTAAATAAATATCTATATATCTTAAATATCTATGCTCCTGTCCAACAGTTATCTGGACAATTAATACCTACAACAACACTTCTTTAGTTATCACCAGATTCATAGTTTTGTTAGTAGAACATTTCCTCAGTTTCCTAAATTGCCAGTTGATTCACCTTTGGACACATTCCTTAAGCCAGTATCTGCCCTGAAAGGAATGATGTCATCTATGTATGCTCAAATTAATTCCCTTGGGAAGTGGATCTGGGAGAGGAGATGCCTGAGGAACAGTAGCTATGTTTCCATCCAAAAGTGATTTGAATCATTGGGAAATGCGCATTAAAAAAAATATGAATCCTGTGTGTTTCCATTAAATGTACCGACTTTGGTGAAAACTACGAACTCGCGCAAGTTTTCCGCAGAGCCGGAAACAAAACAAGTCTCGCATTCTTCTTCTACGTTTTCTGGCGGTTGGCAACCAGCTTGTAAATGCATTACCGCCTTCCCGACCCGGAGTGTGGATATCACCATGGAGAAAGGTGCGCTACGTCAGACTTAATTCGAGCATAACTGTTTCTATCCCCCGTTTTGCGAATCAACATTTTTCCAAATCAACCAAAACCCGGCTAAAGTTTTGCGAATCAACATTTTTCCAAATCAACCAAAACCCGGCTAAAGTGAGCGTATTTTAGTTTGTGCAAATCAGGGGATTTTAATTCGAATTTTGGCGTTTCCATCATAATTTTCCGATGCAGTACTTCTAGATGCGCATCTAAACAGGCTGATGGAAACATGGCTACTGGGAGGGTGTCCTTGATAAAGTACATAATCATCTATCTGTGCAAAACATGGACTGATCCAGTGCAAAATAGTACACTGTGCCCATTTCACGAAAGTTAGGTTTTCTAAGATCTATAAACATGTGAATCAGACTTGTGTAGCCAAGCACCAGTGAGCCATGTACACATGTTCTGGTCTTGTCCTGCATTACAGACGTACTGGGGGGAAATCTGTAGATCACTATCGAGGGTTACTGATAAATCTGTTAAACCTAATACTATGATTGCAATGTCTGATGTAACTCAGCAGCCTTTACAGCCTTTGTGACCCTACGAGCCAGAAGCTTGGTGTTACTCAATGGAAGTCCCAAATATATCCTTCACACACTCTATGGATAAGGAAAGTCCTTAATTGTGTCAAACTGAAAAGAATCAGGTGCATAATAAAGGGCTCTCTGAGGAAACTGTGCATGATGTGGGATCCTTTTATCGAGTATATACGAGAGCTGGACTTTCCAGATACTCCTGATACTCCTATTAAACTGTGATGTGACAGGCAGTTGTCCGACCAACAATCGTTACTTTATGTTTTAGTATTTTATGTAATTTTTGTCATCATGCATGCACAGCTACATATTTTTATATTCTAATTTATTCCTATGTTGTTTTGTTCTTTGTCTCGTTCTGAGTACTGATTTGGTTTGTAGTATTTGTCTTGTCTTCGTCCTGTTTTGTTTTTGTTTTGTTCTTATTTTACTCACTAATATCTTTTTAGGATTGACCCATATTACTGTGTTTTCTATCTGCTCTATTTGAAAAATATCAATAAACAGATTGTTAGAAAAAAAAAAACAATAATAATATGATGAAGTTTGTTAGTATAGCACTTATCAAAACCAGTGTAACAAAGTGCTTTGTACATAAAAACACAATAAAATAAACAGTTATTGTTTAAATAACCAGGCAAGCATAAGGGGGTAGAGAAAAAAAGGAAAAAACCTTGCAAGAACAACGGATAATCAAAAACTGTAAATGAAACACCAAAGAAAAATGTAAAAACAATGGCAGTGCAAGTCTTAGGTGCAATGTCAGTATAACTCACTGGTTAAGAAGGTTGAAATTTCAGAGGAAAAATTATTGGAAAGCCACTGGACAAAAAATAATTTTGCGAATTTTGTGAAAATGCGCAAAAGAAAATGCGAATTTATGC
The DNA here is from genome assembly GCF_006386435.1 of Epinephelus moara. NCBI lineage: Eukaryota > Metazoa > Chordata > Actinopteri > Perciformes > Serranidae > Epinephelus > Epinephelus moara. The sequence goes on along the minus strand of NC_065506.1, from coordinate 41,860,319 downwards.
CCGTTTCCATTCGTTATTGTTTTGCGGTGATTGGGAGTCAACAGGAAGAGCAGTAGGTGGCGCTTCTCGTGAAAAATGAACAAAATAAAAACACCCCCGTAGAAGAAGAGTGCGCCATGAGATGACGTCATAAGAGAGTGTCTTATGCCCACTGTAAACAACAACACACTCAACAACACTCAACAACTGACCATGGACAGATTCCTGATAAACCTGTCGGCTCTTGGGAGAACTCTGGTTAGCATTTTGTCAGCGTTCACAGCGTACCTAACCATCTTGAAGAAGAGACAACAAAGAAGAAGTTTAATGTTGAGAGTACTGTCGGAAATAGCTGGAAGGAGACCACTGTGTCGTTCTCCGTGTGTATGGGAACGTAGGCGTGTGAAGGACTTTTGGGAAGTAGCTGTCCAGCAGCATTTCACTCACGAACTCTGGCTGAAATATTTCCGTATGTCAAGGGCCACATTTGAGGATCTGTGCCAAACCGCAAAACCTGTTTCCAGAGCAAAAATTTGCATTTTCCTTTTATCGATACGCTGACAAATCCACCCCCTCCAAGCGTAAAAACGTTTTTGCGAATTTTCTGCCTTTTTTAGAATTTCTGGTGTTTCCATCCAAGTTTTTTTTCGCAATTTTTGAAAATGCGAATAAAAATAGGTGGATGGAAACCCCACTATTGGCTCTAGATAGAGCAATCCGCATTTTCGGGTCAGCCACCGTAGTTAGCAGCCCCTCTGCGAGGAGCCGAACAGTGTTTTTACTGATTAAAATCACTGTGTCTGTTTGTTTTGGAGAGGAAGAGACCTCTGCAGATAATTCAGCTGCTGGTAAAAACCTCCTGAATGTCTGGATCTTAGGTTATCAGAGATAAAAGGCGAGCACATGTTAGCAGGCGCTGGGCTCGTGGCTTCTATGATGAGCCAAACAGCATTGAAGAAACACTGATTTATAACTCAATACTGCTGTATTCAGTGTTTTTACTGGTTTGAATCAACTGGTGCATTTGTTTTGTAGAACTAGAGACGTCTGCAGATAATTCAACTCCTTGTAAAAACCTCCTGAACAATAAACAGATTTCAGTCAAGAAATTCTAACCGGCAGTTCACACATGGGAGAAGTTTCAGCTGGTTTCAATCCGCAATCCTCACTTCTAGAGGCCACTAAATCCTTCACACTGCTCCTTTAATGTTAAGCAATCACATACAAGTGTACCTTTTGGATGGCCAAATACTTTTGTGGTGTAGTGAAGCTTTTTTCCCAGTCTGAAGTCTCTGCCTATGCGTCAAGGTGATGAGGAATTTTATATGCCAGCCTTCCTGGTGACGGTTTTTTCACAATATTTTGAAGAGTTTTCATCAGTCCAGGTCATCGTAAAGTTCAAACATAAGAGGCACTACCAGTGATTGGTGACCCTTTTGTCCTCAGCAAAGTCCATATAGTGATTGCAGACATTCAAGTGGAGTCTTAAACCACGTGGACTCGACTATGAGTGGTACAGAAATGTGTTCTAATAGCTTAATGTGCTCACCTGTATTTTGCAGGATACTGACCAAGCCTGGTACCCTTGAAATTATTCTGTGGTGATACAATATTCTGGGCTGTGCTTCCTTTTTTGATTGGACAAACAAACACAAACAAACAACAACTATCTCTTGCAAGCATTGTTTGGCAAAGACACCTTTTCTGGGTTTGAGGGAAAAGACTCTAAGAGAGTCATAACTACAGTGACTTCCTTTCACTACCCAAGTTAGAGACACAGCTCACGCAGACAAGAGATGGCCTGAAATGTAGTCATTTTCTCTCAGTTTGAAAAGGCCATCCATCCATGTTGTTTTATCAGCTCAGTGTGGACTCACGGTTTGGCATCAGGAACAAGACGAGAGGGTGGTGAGGTGAGGGAGCAAGCACACAGGTATGTTTTATTGATCAAGCACAGGATGGGAGAAAGCCCGTGAACATGAGAATGAATAATGCATTAGGTTAGGGGGGAAAAGAAACACAGATCTGCTGAAGCGATGAGGTGAATTCAAGAGGCAACAGAGGGACATGAAGAGATGTCGGGGTGTGGAGAGGGTCTGTTGTTTTGTAAGCAGCCACATTTCCAGACTAATGGAGTCAAAGAGTCTTCTTATGCTTGTCTTTGAATTAGTGTGCACACCTGTGAGAGGTCTGCAGCCTTTTACATGCTGATAAGCTTATGAGATAATGGGCTCCTGGATGCAGACATAAAGGCTCCTATCCCCACTATTTAAAAGATTATTAACAGAATGTATTGGACTTCCTGTGAATATTAAGCTTAAAGGTGACCCTTGAAGTGCCCTGATGAAGCTACGTTAACTCATGTCTTATGGGATTGCCCCAAAGTACGTGATCTTTGGACATCAGTTCATGATTGCATCCAGAGAATTATCGACCAGGAAGTCCCCTTTTGCTTCAGTTTATTTCTGCTGGGAGATGCGTCCACCCAGAGACACAATTCCCTCTGTCTACACTGAATGGGTCCAGACCACTATTATGCTGGGTTGGAGACTGCTCAGTCAACGATGGAAGACAGCTCATGCACCATCAACTACAGACTGACATAACCTGCTTGCTAAGGTGGCAGCATATGAACTGGTATCCTTCTCTCTGCTGGGCTGGATAGAAATGTGTTATTTGAAATGGGAAAGATTTCTTGACCACAAAAATGGCCCTTAAAGACAAACCCTGTAGCTCCCTTCCATGTATACACACACTCATACACACTCATGCTTTTGCTCATTTGGCTCTGCTTACATCACAGCCTCTTACTTTGCTTGTGCTTATATATACACTCACCGGACACTTTATTAGGTGCACCTGTTAGACTGCTTGTTAACGCAACTGCATTAAGGCCGAGCATCAGAATGGGGAAGAAATGTGACTTAAGTGACTTTGAATGTGGCATGGTTGTTGGTGCCAGACGGGCTGGTCTGAGTATATCAGAAACTGCTGATCTACGGGGATTTTCACACACAACCATCTCTAGTTTACAGAGGATGGTCCCAAAAAGAGAAAATATCCAGTGAGCCAAAATGTCTTGTTGATGCCAGACCAGAGGTCAGAGGAGAATGGCCAGACTGGTTCAAGATGATAGAAAGGCAACAGGAACTCAAATAAGCACTGGTTACAACCAAGGTGTGCAGAAGACCATCTCTGAAGCAACAACACGTCCAACCTTGAAGCAGATGGGCTACAGCAGCAGAAGACCACACCAGGTGCCACTCCTGTCAG
>NC_065506.1:41812959-41856024 GCF_006386435.1 Epinephelus moara | reverse complement strand
GTCATTTTGTGTCTCATTGTAGTTGTTCCGCACCTTTTTGTGGTTGTTTTGTGTGTCCTTGAAGTCTGTTTGTGTCTCCATGAGATGATTTGGCATCTCTCTTTGTTCTTTTTGGTGTCTCTTTTGGTCGTTTTGTGTCTCTTGGTAGGCATTTTGTGTCTCACTGTAGTCGTTCCGCACCTCTTTGATGTTGTTTTGTGTCTCCTTAAAGTCCTTTTGTGTCTCTTTGAAGTCATTTGGCATCTTCCTGTGTTCTTTTTGGTGTCTCTTTTAGTCGTTTTGAGTCTCATGATAGTCGTTCTGCACCTCTTTGTGGTTGTTTTGTGTCTCCTTGAAGTCCTTTTGTGTCTCTTTGAAGTCATTTGGCATCTCCCTGTGTTCTTTTTGGTGTCTTTTTTGGTTGTTTTGTGTCTCTCTGTAGTTGTTCTGTGCCTTTGTGGTTGTTTTGTGTCTCTTTGTAGGTATTTTGTGTCTCATTGTAGTTGTTCTGCACCTTTTTGTGGTTGTTTTGTGTGTCCATGAAGTCCTTTTGTGTTTCTTTTGAGGTCATTTGGCATCTTCCTGTGTTCTTTTTGGTGTCTACTTTGGTTGTTTTGTGTCTCTTTGAAGTCTTTCTGCACCTTTGTGGTTGTTTGGTCTCTCCTTGAAGTCCTTTTGTATGTCTTTGAGGTCATTTGGTGTCTACTTGTGTTCTTTTTGGTGTCTTTTCTGGTTGTTTTGTGTCTCTCTGTAGCTGTTCTGCACCTTTGTGGTTGTTTTGTCCCTCCTTGAAGTCCTTTTGTGTCTCTTTGTGGGCATTTTGGGTCCCTTTTTTGTGTTTCATTGGAGTCGTTTTGCACCTCCTTGAAGTCCTTTTGTGTCTCTGTGAGGTCATTTGGCATCTTCCTGTGTTCATTTGGTGTCTAATTTGGCCGTTTTATGTCTCTTTGAAGTCGTTCTGAACCTTTGAAGTCCTTTTGTGTCTCTTTGTGGGCATTTTGTGTCCCTTTTTATTTTTAGAGCTTCTTTTCTCTCATAAAACCTTATTCTAGGCCAACGTGTACTTTTCAACTTCATCATTTGCTCTGTAAATTATTTCCACTATGTTCTTAAGGTCACATCAACCACTGGTATTCAAGGCTCATTTTCACCCCCGGAATAGCTTTTTTCCTACGTCATAGCTGCTGCACTAGAATCACAGTTTCTGAACCATTAGATGCTGGAACATATTCTTACAGTATATGCTACTGTACTGTGAAAAGCTTGTGCACGGTGGTTTTCGCTGCTTTAGTTGAAGAGAAGACTGAACTGCTGGTGCATTTTGTGTAATGAGATTTTAGTGGGGGGGTTTCTTACTTTCACTGAAGGCCTGAGATTGTGGATTGTCATTTTCATTTATCGTTTTAATTTATTGTTTCATAATGCTGGCACAGTGAAGCCTTTGAGACTCTAACTGCATTCAAGGGCTGCACACATTAACTTGACTTATGTCTTAATAGAAACGCTGCATGAAAACACCAGCGTGGAGACCCATATATAAATGACCAAACGCCTAAAATCATAGTGTGAAAAGCCAGCAGTATTTGGTTTGGTGCAATTGCAGTGGGGGCTGAGAAAATGGTCTCCATCTGTCCTAGCATTTTTTAAACTACATCTCATCATTGGGGATCGACTGTGAGCATCTGTTGAGGAGAAAAACAAAAATATAAGCTTGTGGCAATTACTGTTGCAGGTCAAAGGTTCCAGGCCCATCAGCCAAACTGATACCATATGAAAAGTTTATTGTCCACTCACAGAATACAACCATTTGTGATCTGACACAACTGGGAGCCCCATCGTGTACTCATTTACACTGTTTTTCACCTCTTTACCAGTCATTTGTGTGTTAAGTTTAACATGTACTAGAAAAATTGAGGCAGTTGTTGAGTGTGCTGTGAACAAAATCTTGTGAAGAGTTATTCATAAATACATTAAAAAAAACAGTGAATGTGAGTGTGACTGTTGTGTCTGTTCGTATTTCAATCAGGAGAGACTCGCTCTGAGAAAAAAGAATATTTATTTATGTGCACCTAAGATGAGACATGTGAAAAGTCTTTGGAGATTAGATCCCATCGTGATGTCATATATTCCAGGAGGGTGGTGAAGACATAGTAGATAAGAGATACCCCCTATGGAGTCTAGACGCTGGTGGTGGTGATAAGATGAGATGAAGAGGGAGCTGAGGATCTGGATGTGGAGAGGAATGGGCTTTTGATGGGCTCCTTCTGGGCTCTGGATAAGGTGACTGGAGGTGAATGAGGTGGAGGAGAGTGCGACACCTCCGCCTAAAATGACAGCTGACAGGAGCAGAGAGGAGAACAGATTTAAAGTTTGGCAGCAGCAACATGAATGGCTGAAGGAGATCGTGGCAAAGTTTGATTGGTGGAAGTGATGAGAGTGGGATAGAGACAGAATTGTGAATGGATGTAGCATAAAGAAAGTCTTCCTGATTGAACTTACACTGAGCTTCCTGTCAGCCATGTGACAGTGTCTCCCAGTGCTTAGTGGGATAAGATCCAGCAAGATATGTGTAGACACTGTGATTCTTCTGTCTTCATTATCTTCCTTTATCTTTGCCATGTGTCCACTTGTGTATCTGTCTGTCCACAGCTAATCCCACATACTACTGGACCAACCAGCCTAATACTTTTTATGCACATTTATGATTGCATGCTCAAGGATGTCTCTTTTTTGCAGTGATCAGAATTGTTAAAAAACCTAGTTCCTACCATCAGTGACAGCTGACTCCTCAGTCCTCTTAACTGTAAGGGCCGCAACTGATCAACAAAGTCACATAGCAGAAACATAGAGGCATTTCTGGTGTTCTGTCCAAGACTGTTTCCCTGTCTAAGTGTTTCCCGCTACCTAAACTTGAACCAAATCTTATGTCTAACTCTAACCACTGAGGAGGCTTCTATGCATTAACAAGAGGGAAGCACTATACAATGGGGAACAGACTTCGATACAACACCCGACATCAGCTAGGCTAAAAACAAACCTTACCTAGTCTGTCACAGGCCACATTTTGGCCTTTGTTGTGGCTCAAAAACCTACATCCATAAAGAAGTTTGGTCTTCTTTTGAACATGAGCATCTGCAGATTAATTCCATACCTGATATGTTGTGATGCAATAAAGTTAGGCACAATAACAGATCAATAAGTCAATCGTTTTATCTTGAAGGAAGGGACATCTGAGTGAGGTTCAACTCTTCTTTGTTTGGGAGGGGAGAGGTAGTTAGGGAGGGTGTTGCATTGGACACCGTATCCAAGGTTTGTGTTCATATAGCCTGTCTACGCTGGTTAAGTGGACTGCACTTGTATAACACTTTCCTAGTCTTTTGACCCTTTTACACAACATATCACATTCACCCATTCACACACTGGTGGCCAAGGCTTTCATACAAGGTGCCACCTGCTACTCAGTAACCATTCACATCCACTCACACTCAAATGGAATAGCCAACGGGAGCAATTTGGGGGTCAGTGTCTTGGCCAAGGATACTTTGACATGCCAACTGGAGGAGCCAGGCATCAAACCGCCAATCTTCCTATTAGTGGACGACCCGCTCTACCTCTGAGCCAAAGTCGCCCCTGATAACAGGCTCTAATATGCATATTGTGTCCCCTCATTCAACCATAGTCATGTATATATGCTTAACACACAGCCTGACCTGCACTGCCAGCCCTTTCCTACTTTTAGTGGTAACTTACATTATCTTACATTCGACTGACTACAAAAACAGGGGTCTCATTTTTAAAGCAGTGTGTAGAGTTCATACTAAATTTGTATGTATGGACAAAAGCTGGTAATGATGTGAACCGAAAACATTTTGACCATGTGTACGCCTGCTAGGGCGCAATTTGCTTTTATAAATCCCAAATCTACTTTGAATTTCCCTCTCATGGATTAGCCTCATATCCTGTCATCTACCTTCAACCATAAATGATCAATGCAAAGCACCTCTTACATGCTGATGCATAGAAATAAGCCTGCTGATCAGTGGGTCTTTATAGTGAGTGCCGGGTGTCCCTGCAGTATTAACAGCGTCAGACTGACTGCTTCGCATCTTGCAAAAATGATCATGACCGTCGGTGGTATCCCCCACTGTGAGATATCATTTGAATAAGTTAGATATCTGAACACAGTTTATCTACTTACAGTATTTAAGCTTTTGCAAGGTGATCTAGTCCTGCATTATGATTAGGACTCAAAATAAGAGTGTAATGATTGTGTGTGAGTTGTCACTGGCAATTTACACAGGTGGTGAATATGGAGGTGAATGACTGGAGTGCATGTTGCAGTTCCCGCAGTGTCTCCAGTGTGCTCTGTGTGTGTACAATTGTGTTTTACATGTTAAAACTACCTGAAAAGTAAAGTCACACTTGGTGATATTATATGCACAGTAATAGAAATATAATTGAAAACCACTGGCACTCGGTTCTGCAGTTATTTAATGCTGTTTGATTTGTGCATTCCACAGCTGACTGAGAGTGTCAGTAGCATAACGCTGAGGTAGTAGGGTATGTGATGGTGAGACGGCGTAGATGAAATATTGAGTGGGATTTGATTTGACATTTGAGTTGGCTTATATCGTTTCTAATTCAAAGATGCTTATGGAAGAGTCTTGGCTCACTGGGACAAGCACAAATAAAACTGTTGGATCTGATGTTAATGATGAAGTGCACCTATAAGTAATGTGAGATTTGAAGTGAAATGAAATGAATGAGAGGCATCATTATAGGTATAATGATGCCTCTCACATTTCATTTCGACAATTTGGCTTCAGTTCACCACCTCACCATCTGCGTCTCTAATTTCCCCTGTCTCCAAAATGTTTGATTGTTTAGGTCAGAGTCTCTGCGCAGGTGTGCACATTCTCCCATCAAGTTTGTTTTAAAAGATCAAAACTTTTGCGTGGACAGCAGTGAACACCTCTTTCAGGCACCTGTTTGGGCAAATGCAACGGTTATAAATGAGACGCCACCCAACAGGCCACCAACATCGACAAATATTGATAGTGGGTAGAATTGAGGTTGTGACATCTGGTGACCAAAATTCCATGTCAGAACAATGTCTGATGAAGCTCTAGCGAAAGTTCAGTCAGGAAGACAATACTTTCATGCTCAGGCTGTAAGTTTTCTTTCTCACCCTGCCATTCACTCCTTGGACACATGCTCACTCACTATCTCTCCCTGTCATTGTCTGGGTCTGTCAGACTTCTGTTATATCTTAGGGTGCTTAGACACCTGCCCTGTTTGGCTCTGTTCAATCAAACTCAAGTTTGTTTGCCCCCTAAGTGCGGTTCATTTGGGCAGGTGTGAACACAGCAATCAAACTCAGGTGCGCACCAAAACAACCGGACAGAGACCTGTGGTCTCGGTCTGGTTACAAACGAACTCTGGTGCGGTTCGTTTGTGGTGAGAACGTGTTCCGACCTGGATCTGAACCAACTGCAGTCACATGACACATTGTTTGGGTTAATGTGCACTTCCTCCTGTACTGCCTTAATATGCACATTCAGCACAACCAATGCATCAAAACATATGCACATTCAGCACATCCAATGCATCAAAACATTGTTTTCTAGTTGGAGCCGCGCCTCGTTTTCAAACTGTATGGTTTGACTAAAATGAACAATGACAGCAATATAGTCCACGATGAGCAGCGCTAAAATCAACCTGCGTAGTTGTCCCTCCATTGTGACATTAGAAAGTGTCACATTTATCTTGCAAGTGTACTCTTCTTCAACGTTTGCTTTACTTCCTGGATTTTTCCCACATGGAAATTCTGACCAATCAAGAGCAGCTTTCTCTCACAAGGCATTTGATCTGGTCCGCTTGTAAATGCTGCCGTGAGAACACGAACCAACTCTAGGCAATTCTACAACTTTGTAACAGAATCAGTCCCTGATTTGGACCAAAGCAAGCGGACTGCTGAAAGATTGATTGACTGATTGAAATGCCGACGTCTCCTTGACATAGCAAAATGACTTTTAGCTGTAAAGTATGGGGAATGAAACCCAACGTCTGCAAAACATCATAATGTTAACGTCGACATAATGTGAAATTCTGAAGTCATTAGACAGTTAAAATACCGTCTACTGATTTTCATTCCAACCAAATTTAAGGTTTCTCCAACTTAAGAGTCCAAACTCTGTCTGACATCATATTGATGTCCTGTGCAGGCTGGGCAGGTCTGCACATTCATCACTGCTTGAAAGGTAGCCCCAGGTTGTGCCTCTCATGTGCTCCTGTTACATTATATTGCAAAGATACACTCATCGAGAACATCCTTCATCTTTGTCACACCTCCATCCAGCTCCAACACTCACTCGGTTTACTGTCTCCTATACACACTTGTGTCATTTCAGATCCAGCGGCTCCCTCCTGCCCAGCAGTAACCCCCTTTTTCTTGTAGTTTTCCATCACATGACCTTCCCCTGCTTCCTATTTCCTGATCACCTTGCAGTATTTATAGCAGCCCATCTCTACTCATCCTGCCCTAGTTTTCCAGCCTTTGTTTCTGCCTGTCTGACCCCTCTGCTTGATACATGGATTGATGATTATTTGTCCGCCCCCCCGTCTGGTTATGTTTGCCTGTTTTGACTAATTACCTGTCTGCGACCCTTGCCTGTCTTTGGACTTCAGAGAATGAGAACTTTTATAATCTTCTGCCTGTCTTTGTGTCCTTCTGGGTTCAAGCTTGTTGTGTTTCTGAGTCTCTGCTCTTCACTTTTTACCACAAGACACAGTATGCTACACACAGCACATGTGGGGAGAATATTAGATGACATGTTTTAATTTTTCACCCACTGGCTGATCTGCGTAGTTTCTTTGGCTGACTTCAGGGTGAGATTTGACGCGTTTCCACATATTTGATTGCTCTGGGACTTTTAATCTCTCAGGTCCAGATTGTTTGAAGGCAGAAAAATAAGAAGCAAAGGGAAGTAGAAATCCCAACAAATGCAAAAAGGGTTCCAGCACCTGCAGTGCTAGGACTTCAGATTGCAGCTGAAGACACCTCTTAAAGTATTTTCACCCCTGTGGGGCTATTTAATCAAAATGCGTCTCTGGTGTCCTTATGGCTTGGATTATACTTGACGGCCCAAGGTAGGAAGAAAAAAAAAGGAACTTAAGGAGCCACAAAAGAGCCGGAGGGGGCTTCAAAGACGGCAGATGAATCTTTGTCATTGGAGCTGTGATTGGTGCTGGGAGGGAAATCGCCCTAGGGCAGTCTGGAGGATCCTGCTTGGTGTTCATTTTAAATTCCTCTGACAGAATCTTTTGGTGTAATTCTTATGTCTCATGTAAATCCAGCCAGTAAAAAAAGCCACATGTTCCATAGGGCATGAAGTCGCAAAGCAGTTCCTTTAATACGATATGTGTAATTAATACCCGATTGACTAGATGCTACGAAATATTTTAATGATTCCAGCATGTCTCAGCAGAGGAAATATATAACCCATTTAACATGCCCATTCCTGGTGAGTTTCCTCAGTTTCTCCCGTTTGCCGTCCAGGATTCTGGGCGTAAATACACCAGGATTACATGCAAACCCTTCAGCGTTTCCTGCTGAGGAATGACAAGATGACGCGTCTTGTTTAGTCAAGCCAAAACATTTAATACACACCATCGCAGGAGACATGCACTTAAAGCACTTTCCCAACTGTAGCTCCCATTTTGAAAACACATACAAACCATAAAATAATTTAGAACAAAACACATATTAAAAAAAAAAGGGTTACACTTTTTTTATACATGTTCATAATACTGCTTCATAAAATGTATCACAGAAATTAGCTTTTGACACAGAGCAAACCATAGGAACCAACTCAGGTATTACACCGACACTGTGCTTGTTGATAGTTAGCAGAGAAACTGTGAACTGGTGACATCCGAGAGGGAATGTCACAGAGAGGACAAGGAAAGAAGAGTCTGTCGGGGGAGGAGGGGGAAGAGGAAGAAGAAGGGGGGGGTGTCTATATCTGTCTCTCTCTGATGAGAAACAATCCAAGTGTGCTGAAGGGCAGAGAGGTCGATCGCTAGGCGTAGAAGGTCTCTACTTTCACTGCCTGACAGAACATCGTCATGGAGAAGACCAGGCCCAGGATCTGCACAGACACAGGAAACAAATCAGCCATTAAAATCTGATGGGCTCAGATGTGTAAAGTCACAGTGAGATGAAAAGGAACTCTTCCATCTGTTTTGCTCGTTCTCTGTATCATCAGAACGTACACCTGTTTCACAATAAAAGCCAAAAACATTTATTCTGTCGTACTGTTATATCCAAATCTCATTATGTTTATTTCTTGGATAACAAAAGGAGGAACATTCACACTCTCCAGTCTCTGCAATATTCATTTATTAAATGTTGCACAGACTGGAGTGTGTGGATGCTTTTCCTTTATTACAGATTGTATCTTACAGTTCCAGCATCTCCAACAAACACTTATCTAATGAGCACTGATTTTTGTTTTCCCAACGACCAGAAAGCTTTTCAGTCTGGGTGTTCTGACTCCGAATAGCTACTGTAATGTCATCGATCGCTTTGTGGACTCCTGTTTTGAAGCCTCAAGTTTGGCATTTTGGCCGTTGCCATCTTGTGTTTTTTGGAGCCAGAGGTGACCATATTTGGGCAAGAGGCTGGTGCTGTGGAGGAGTGTGGGAGGGGATCTGACAACACATTCTCACTCCGACCTCCTCACATATCGACGTTTGGTCGTGGACTTTCCACGTCCAGATACAACGTGTAAGGTACCCTGAGTGCGTCGGTTGCTGATTTTCTGTCAAGTTTTGCCTGTTGCCTGTTTTTGTTCTTGTCCCGCTGCGTTTCCCCCTGATGCTGCTGGGCTCTGTTAAACTATAATGGTGATTGGTGGCGTATTATGCCGAATAAAGGACAGCTTTTTTTTTGTCACTGTCTGAGGCTGCAAGTCACTTCCCAAGCGCTGAATTTTAACGACTTGGGAGTGAGACCAGGTTGGATCTGACTCAGCAGACAGCCTGTCACTCAGAGCTGCCCTTAATTATGTGTAACTTTAGGCTTTAAAAATATTTAAACTGGTGAGTTGTATAAAAACTAACCCCCCGTGCAGTTGTCATGAACGGGGAAATTAGTAATAAAGACCAAAACTGTTTTTTTGTACCAGGCTGTAGTTGGGCATTTTAACACTGGGGTCAACTGGCCATTCAATGAATGAGGTTTTGGCACTTGCGCATTGACTACATTTTTCGGCCCTATAGGTTTGCGCTTAATACCAATGCCTCATCAGTGGCCCTCTGCATCAGATACTGACGCACAGAGGCACCCTTGACAATAAGACGCAATCAGCCGTATCATTGTTAGATGCTCAGAGCAACTGACATGGTATATGGAGCAAGAAATAAGATGCTTCCGTAACCCGAACCATGATCTTCTTTTTAAACCCTAACCAATTACTTTTGTTGCCTAAACATAAAAACACAGAACTTTTTTTTGAAAGACACTGTGTGTTACAAGCAGAAATTGAAACGCCATCCCCAAGAATCCAAAACTGACGCTCAAGGGGTAGCTAGAGTGTCATCGTTTGACACAATCTTGTTTGACATGTTTATCTATATGACATCAGGTTAGTCAACATTTGTGTACAACAAAATATATTAGTTTTTTTTTTTCAACTTACATTCGGAGCCATTTATTTTCACTGTTGTGTTTTGTTAAGGTGCACTCTGACATGTAACCAGGGCTTCAGATGGCCCCTATTACAGGTTTGTTGGATAATCAGTAAGGTAATGTCACTTGAAAATAGACTAACTAATAGACTAACTAACTAACACTTTAGTTATTAAAACAGCAATAATATAATACATTTGGCAGCGCACCAACTTTGCACAGTACTATATAGCATGTATCTGAGCTTTACATCCACATGCAGCTGGCTGAAAATGTGAACACATCTTTTTCTCTCTGATTCCAGACAAATATTGAGCTTTACAAAAATGGCCTCCAGTGTGTGAAATCTTAAAAATCCAGGTTAAAATGTCAGTGTGTGTACGGGGTAAACAGTGCTTTTGGTGTGAGCCAGCTGTTGAGTGTCTGGGGTTGTGTGCTGTGAAGTTCAGCAGACAAGCTTTAGTTGCCTCTAACTTTCTTTTACCAGGTCATGCTAATCATAAGTGCTGTATCGTAGGCAACTAGACTAGCTCGAGTTTCTTGAAGATGTTTCGCCTTTCATCCAAGAGGCTTCTTCAGTTCTAACAGACTGGTGTGGAGTTGCAAGCTTTAAACTCCGTGTGGGTGTGAACCTTTACAGATTTGTCTAAGTGTCACATTTGAGTCATTGACCCACCCAGCTATCATGTGTGTCATTAGGGTTAGATGGGTCCAGGTGAGAACAGGTGGAGAGAGATCTCAAGACCGCATTGTAGGTGGGTGATAAGTGGTGTTGTAGGCCAACTCCTCCGTTTAACGATGGTCGTTCCAGTTTGACATGGATGGCTTCTTTCACCCCTCTGTCAAACCATCTGTCTTCTCGAGCCAAGATGGGCACATTACTGTCCTCAAAGGAGTGTCCCCTTTTCCTCTAGAGGTAAGTGGACAGCCGAGTCTTGACCTGACAAGCTGGCTCTCCTGTGCTGGGCCATGTGCTTGTAGAGTGGTTGTTTAGTTTCCCCAGTGTACAAATCTGTGCATCCTCTTGTCTGTCCCAGACAAAAGCAGAGTAATGTAGTTTATGAGGTTCAACCGTTAAACAGAGGAGTTGAAAACAGGGTTTCAAAATTTACCCGTAGTCTAATGTGTGTTTGTGTTTATCAATAAATTCAATGATGTTCTTGCATTAACATGACTTTCACACAGATCCAACTGTTGTTGAAAAAATTACCCACAGTGTCATGTTTTAACCAGTTTACTGTTACACTTCACGGCTGCTGTTAATAAGGTTTGTAACACATTTAAGAGATTTCCTTTAGGTCCTCCAGTGTGACTCCCACTAAGGCTACAGCTGATTCTTGTGGGGAATGGTGATGAAACACTTCCTTGAAGGCTTCAAACACTTCTTCCCAGAACTTAATTTTAAGTGCAGACCAGGATACATGAGAGCATGTCTCCTAATTTTCATACTGCAGTGTCTTCCTCATTTGTAGGAGTGTGTTTGGAATTTTGGTCAATATGGTGTCCTGAAATAAAACTACTCCTCATATCAGTTCAGACTCTGTCTCCAGGTGGAATGCCTGTGATCATTTTAACCCCCTTGAACTCTGTAATACAGACGGTCTGCACTATATTACTATCATAGTACTGGTACTTTTGTTTATTGTAATGTCATATCCCTATATCTTTTTACCGGGATAAATCACTGTGGCAACTTTTGCTGAAAAGTTAACCTGCTCCAGAGCAGGTCACATAGGGATACACTTAGTGCCTGTAACCACAACAACCATGGCGGATATATGCCGGGTTGTTTACGTTGTGTTAGCACTTTTGGGACTACTTACAAGCTTACAATTGACCTTAGCACTGCTGCATCAACATCACCGCTACATTGGCGAACAAAGGCGTCTGCTATGCCCAATATTAGTAAGTGCATAGCATCCAACTATGCAACATAAGGTTAAAATGTAGTTTATCACTGTTTTTATCACTAGCGCCAAGAGGAAAACAAATCACTGTGCGTGCGCAGAACGTTCTTCTGTGGTTGATATGTGGTGTATTGCCACCTACTAGCCTGACATGCTAATTGCAGCAGAAAGCTGCCGTTTTTGTGTTTTCGTGTAAACAGGGATATCGTTTTCACAGCTGATAGTGTAAACCTGGAATCTTTTTTTATACGTGTTGTTTATGAAATAGCGATGATGTGAAGGTAATGAAGGAGACTCCGCTGACACCGTCTTGCTTGTATACAGAAAGGTTTATTACAAGAAGTACAGCATCAAATCAAGCACCTAGGATTGCCTGAGAGAGGGTTCGAAGCCAATATGAACTGCTCTGAATAACAGCCCCAACTACCCTGCTTATATAGGTTGGTTGTTTTTGTGAAATGTGAGACAAAGATAAACAGATGACAGAGAGACACCCTAGTCGGACTTCACTAATCCTTGACCTGGGCCATAAATACCCTCTTGACCCTGGCCATATGCCTTCTTGACCCTGGGCCTCTAACTGGTCATCTGACCCAAAGCGTCACAGTAGAACTTCAGATACCACATACGGGATAAATAAAAATCCGTTTTTATTTGTATCGGCATCCGTGTAAAGAAGGCCTTAATTTAAGTCTCAGCCGACAGTGAATTTTAGGATAGTATTTTCAATATTTCTGCATTTCTCTCGCAATGGCAGACACTTGAGGTCCCGTTTCATCTCATATCATATCATATGGAGCAGCCTCCTTCATTCATGGTTCTGATGATGTTGCTCATAATTAACACCCCTGCTTCATTCACATGAAGGTGCTCATGGCTGGATAGGAAAGCCCAGAGTTGACTGAACTACTTGATAACAAGCTTTGTAGTAACGGTTATCCAGACGGCCAGTGTTAAGGTTAGTTAAGTCAGGTAATGGAAAGATATATCCTAACTTCTAATTTCCTGAGCTTCAAGTTAAATTGTTTGAATTGTACAATGCTGTGACTCAGCAATCGTCACAGATATTTGATATAAGTTTGGCAGTGATTGCATCTTCCCTCTGGTTCTCATCTTGCTGCATGTTCGAAACGGACACTGAGAATCTAAACAGTGATTAAAAATGAGCCTGCAGCATCACAGCCGCCTCGTGTGACTGATGTTTTCAAGAACAGCGTGTTTCTGCTCTCAGCTTGTGTAAGCGCATCACGTAGCACTTGGCTGGGAAGGACATAAAAAGAATTTTACGGAAAGTCAAACCCTCCTATGTGGTCTACAGTGGCAACACAAGAGGCTTATATGGGCTCCTGCTGTCCGGAGAAATCCTGCGTTCAGCTCTTAATGCAGAGGACACTGGAGGTATTAGGTTTATTTATCACAAAGTAAGAGCCTCCGTCTGAGGCGGCAGATATCGAGGAGCGAGTTAATGACTGCTAAAAAAAAACAAACACACAACTTAAAAGCTGTAATTACCTGAGTAAGTGCTGTGCATAGAGCAAAGATCCAAAGTGCCACCAGGTTCTCATTAAGCCAGTCCTTTACACGCTCGTAGCACGGCTGTGGAGACACACACACACACACACACACACACACACAGAATGAGCAAAAATTAGCACACAAATGTAAAGTCACCATTTAGATGTTCAGTGCAATATACAAGAGTATGGTTTGCAGCAAGCCCTCTCCTCCTGTAACTGTGATAGAAAATGTTCTTTGGCTAAAAGATCCCCTGTGGCAACATCCTTATCTCCCCTCTCCTCCTCTGACCTAATATTCTTTGGGAAAACTTTCCAGAATTTAGGCGAGTCCCCGCTGTCCTTGTCTCTCCTCAGCTGTACAAACAGGAGTAATGTGAATGCGGGAGCAGCGTGTACACCGCAGGTATCATTTAGACATGAGAATGGGGTGAATTTTTCATGTCTGGCATTGTGTGAATGCATTTTGAAGGCATCTTGACAAAAAAAAAAAACAACAACCTGCCGCTGCTGCTCCCCCATTTCTTGTCATTTCTTGTCATTTTCAGCACCTACAGTACATTTCAAAATCTCTTTTCAAACTTTGGGAAAATGTCTCTGAGCCGTATTGTGCTCAAAAGGCTGAAAGAAAAGAAAGATAATTATTATTGATAGAGGAAATAGAGCCGTGCCCTTCTGGGTCAGGGATGTGTGCATGTAATGAAAAGGAGTTGGAGCCACAAAGCAAAGAAAATGGCTTTCTAAGAACGGTTAAAAGGTGACATTAAAAGTGATGGGAGTGGTATTTCAACACTTTGCCTCTATAAGACATTTTAAAGATATGTGTGCCAAACGTGTTTTATTATGCTACACTGGAGCAGAGACTGTCTGACCCACTGTAGTAAAAGAAAAAGGTGCTATCATAACCGTCTACGGCGCTGCTCTAATTTAATTATTCATTTCTGCAGACATGCCTTCCAGATTGTGCTATTTTTTAAATCTCCTTACATCAAGAAGCTGAGTCAGAGCTGCGGAAACCAAACACAATCTACTCTACATTCCACTGCTACCCCAAAACATTGGGTAAGCAAAAAAAAATATATTTTCCTTAGCACAAGGTGAAATAATTCTCTGCTGGATCAATATGGAAAGTCGTGCGGTCGGCCAACATTTAGTTCAGCTTCAGTGTTATTTATGAAACTGCTGCCCAACTGCAACCCTCCCGGACCACAGAGCTGCACCTGAAAATATATATAAACTCAGATTTTTATTGTTTGACGTGACTGTAGACTCCCATAAAAACAGGGGGAAAAAACAGATGAGTAAACCTGAACCTGCTCAGTCAGTCCCAGCACAGGGACTTCAGGTGCTGGAAAGGTTTATATTGAGTCTTTTTGACTTGAAAACTCTGACTACAGTCGCACTGGGATGCTGTTGGTGGTCCGTGCTGGCTCAGCAGTGTTTGTGCTCGTCTTATGTGAAAGGGGGGTTTCCCATCACCCCCTCTTGATGTGGACAGCCCCGCTGGACCTGCTTTATCTCTCTGTCCTCCTCCTCACTGATAAGATGTTCTGCTCTGTGTAGGAGGATCGCCTGAGAGCTCAGAAAAGCTCAGTAGGTGTATAATTGGGCTTAGATTATTTTGTGACAGTGACTGTTACAAAAGGTCAAAAATGAACTTCCACGCTGAAAAACAAAATTGTCGTTGCCTTTCAAAACCTCTCTAATGGGTGTTTTATAACATTATGGTTTACTTGAGTTCAAATAAAGACTTTGTTCAGGTTAGAAGAAAATCAAGGTCATGGCTAAAGAGTAACTTAAAAAAGAAGTTATTATACGTACACCGCTCTCCCAGGTGAAAATCAGTGGTTGCTGATCCCATCCACCACCTGTCCCGCCCCCTGTAGTTGGACTTTAACTGCCTTAACTTTCATTCTTCTACCGCTGCATTTCCCCCCGATGCAGCAGAGCGCCATTAAACTGTAACAGCGACCGGCCGCGTATCATGCTGATGTTAAAGGAAGGCTTTTTCATCACTGTCTGATGCTACAAGTCACTGCTCAAGCGCTGGATTTTGACGACTTTGGAGTGAGACCGGGTTGAGAAAAATGAAGGCATCCTGAGAAGAGTGTTCCACGACCGTGAGAACCCGAAGGACACAATGATGAGCAACTGATTTTGTACATTGAATTCTACTAGAAGTTGATTTATCAACTCTCCAAAGCTGCGCTCTTCCATCTCCTCTACAGTTAATGATTGTGATGCGGGTTTATGCAGCAGGATCTTTCCAGTCAGTTACTGATGAGGTATTTCATGTAAGCTTTAAGTGTCATACTCAAGGAGTATGCTTTGTGCAACTGGCCCCAGATACTTATCCACTGAGACATCCTTAGCATTGGTATGAGGTGCAGTGGGCGTCGTCATTTTTTGATGCTTCTCTGAGCAACTGCGATAGTATAAAGAGCAAGAACGTCTCCATAAGGTAGGTGGGAGGTGAAGTGGATAAGTCAAACAAACCCTGGACTTTTACCCAGGAGACCACAGTTCATGTCCCGTTATTTAATGACAATGTAGCGTCGTATGCTACAAAGTCTAGCATATACGCTAGTGATGTATGTCAAGGGCTGTTATTTTAAGCCTGACCATATTTCTTTTCCTAAACTTAACCACATACTTTTACTCACATACTCACATTATTTATACCGGCCTATCTCCATCTGCTCCTTCCCAGTTTGTCAGCGTTAATTCACGCCTTGCTTTGCAGCCATCTGAACCTGTACCCTGAACACAAACCCGTATCCCTAAAATCTGGAGCCTGTACCTGCCTGTAAGATAATGTACCTTCATTTAATCAGTCAATCCCTGAGCTGTTCTTGTCTGCATATGAGTCTTCCTCCCTTTGTTGCCAGCATTTGCCAGACATGAAAAGAAAGGGATCTCTTGAAAACACGTGAGCCTATCCTTTACAACTCAGTGATGGCCAGAATAAGTGCTGGTGCTCTGCTTTTCTGCAAACCGCAGATACATTACATTTGTGTAGCGGGTACACTTCGTTGTTGATTGGAAAAGAACATGTTATGGCTTAAAGTACCCAGTTTTGGAAGCTAAAAAGACAGCTGTGTCTTGATAGAAAACAACCACTTTTCATTGCACCACCCCGCCAGGAAACGCGGCGACAGGTTGGTAAAAACCAACCATGTTTGGTGACTAAAAAACTGCTAGAAGACACAGTGATGACTAAAAAAAGCATCCAGTTTTGCTGTCAGTTGATCTCGCGCAGTGGTCTGCAGCTCGGCAGGCATCTCACCTAACCGACACGTCATCCCCTGTACCCTCCACAATGTCAGTTATTATACTACATAAATGCCTCTTTTACTGAGAGGTTTCACAACTGCATATAACAAAGTCATTTCACTTCTTTGTTACCATGTGATGTCCTTTTTAGATTAATGTAAACATGCATTGTTTAGCTATTTCAACAATCCTGACATTTCTCAGGTAATTACAGTCTCAGTATTTCCATCCACAGTCCACGTTATCGACGTACAGAGGCAACCTTGAAACATTGACAGGCTTTCAATTGTGTGTGTTAAGCCTATATTTTTCAGTGTGCCCCTTTGTATTTGTGTCCGCTTGCTATCAGTGAGTGTGAAGGATATTTCTTTTTTTTATCTGTAGAAATTTTTTTTTTTTTACTCAGTTCTTTAGTTCACGAACTCTCAGCTGCCTGAGAAGAATCAGACTTTATTCCAGCTCTATTCACTGAAAAAGTTATGTGAGGTCTTTATAAGATTTGCATCTGGACAAAGATTCACTCTTACAATATGTCTGCCTCTACACTTTTCAAAATACAAACCCATTGGGTTCTCTGCACACTCTCTGGAGTAAGATTTGTTTTAAAACTGAGAAGCGAGGGTTAAACCTTTAGCATCAAACTTGGTGTTTCTGTGCACCACAGAAATATTGCTTCATTGTGAACTACACTAACTGAATCCTTTATCTGCAGGGCAAACATTAATCAAAACACAAAACCATCTAGATTAATTTGTCTTTCACACTGGAAGAGCTGCTGGAATTTGGAGGTCTACGTGAAGGCCAGCGAGCTGTCACCTGAAGGAGGTAAATATGCATAATTTTGAAAATCTTTCAGTCTGTCGTGCAGGACCTAGTTTCAGGAAAAGTAATAGAAAAACATTTGAAAAGGTTATATTGTTCACTCCTACAATGAAAACAGCTGCAGCTGGGCCACAGCTTGGCCTTTCCATCTCTGAGTGGACAAATTGAATCGAGTTGCAAACATTTGGAGTTGAGGGTTTTGTATTTAAAGATGAAGGGCTGTCTGCTCCCAAGTCTACACCTGTGACCATGATGGCATCATGTTTAATCTGGCCTTGGGAAGTTGTAGGTTTATTAAAGATTTACTAGAAATAGTTTTTACACCGATGGTTTGTTTGCTCTGGTCTGCACTGCACTGCTCTGGTTACAGTGTTCCACGTTGCCTTTTGGTTTGTGTTTACATGACAGCATTTAAAAGCAGAAGAAAACAGCTGTCTAATTGGTCAGAATTTCCATCAGGCACAACCATCAGGTATGCCCATGGTCTTCAACACAGTCTGCACCTGTGTAGCACTGATGCAAATACAGGGGGCAAACATAGGCTCTTTTGTAGCCAAAGTGCACACACAGGCACAACACAGGGAGCTGGTTTGATCCGAGAAAGGACTCAATGCTTCCTCTAGTTGGGTTGGATCGAGGTCGCATTATTTTTCATCACAGACGAACTATGGAACAGCACCATGGTTCGTTTGTACCTAGACTGAGACCACTTCAGTCTGGTTGTTTGGGGGGATAAGCACTCCAGGGTTCAGTGCAACCAATTTAAACAAGGCAGATGTGAAAACATCTTTAGAAGATACAAGTTTGAAATAGAGTCTCTGAGTCATGCAGTGGCACCTCAAAAGGGGATCCAGGGGGGCCATGGCCATTGATACAATCAATGGCCTTCAAACTGGCCCCTCCTTGTGACAGAATCAAAAATAGCTGTAGGATGACATCACTGTCTTAAAGAGGCTGTGATATACTTATATTTTAAGGTAGTGTGAAGGTAGTGGTATCTTAAAACTAGACAACCCCAGGCATCCATTGGTACCAACCATGTCATACTAGCTTGTTGGGAAGGGGAGTAATTAATACTCCAAATTTAGGCTAAATTTTGGAGAGTGGAAAGCTGGCATGGACATTAATAGGGGGGAAGCTAAATTCAGTAATGACTTTTGGATTTGGTTTGCCAACCCAAGACAACCCCTGAGAAACATTTCTGGGGCCAGTGGACTCATGATACTTCAAAATGTTTAATCATAATGCAGAAAATAGTTTTATCATCACAATATTCAACTGTATGATAAGACAATTCCACGACAAGGCTCATTTAGCAGCAGTTCTGAAGCTTTCAATCATATTTAATCTTCATCAGCAGGTGAAATTTACCTTGTAAAATAATGTGTTAAAGTGCTCAGAAGAAACATCTGACATCTACAGGTCCATAACAAATGGACACCTTTGCCTGCTGATGGATATGCATATGCATATGATTTGACTGAAAGTCATAGAACAGCTAAGAAATGGATCTTGTGGTGAGACTGTGAACTCTGAACTTCAAATTGTATGCTAAAAAATATGTTTGGTTATTTGTAATCTATTCTTAAATACAAAATTGAAGTCATCCAACAAGTATGAAGTTTTTAAAGAGACGTATGACACATTTAATGTGGATCTTTACAAAGCGTGGCTGTTTCTACAGGCGACATCTGGCACACTCAATATGATTTCTTAAATGGGCCTATTTACCATTTTGTTGCATCGACTCGGTAACATCTGAAGTGACGCTGAAATCATCGTCATTACTGTTCATCATCTTCCCTCATTATGACGTACAGAGACTACTGGAGCACTGCTGGATGACAGGAGCAGATTACTCTGTGTATTAAGTTGCCCCAGTGTTATAATGATGACAATGTGTTGACTTCAAAACTTATTTTTAACTCTAATTTTCCTGCCAGCACATCGTATTGTGACACTCTATTTTTCATCTTTCATGCTGAATAATAATTGTGCAATGATCCACTTTTGCAGTTGGCAGAGATGAACAACAGCTGTTGTGTAGGTCTGCTGCTTTTGGGTTTTTCATTTTGTCTTTTTTTTGTGAACTGAATAAGTCAAATGAGAATTTAAACCAGCAAAAATGCTGTTTCTTGCTTTTGTAGCTACAAGATTTTAAAGGCGACTCAGTGTAAAATATTGTTTAGTTTATCTCCTGGTGCGTTTGTTTACTAGTCGGTTTCTGAGATGTTCTGTTCTTCAAGAAACTGCAGTGCAGCACGCACTCTAAAAGCATCAAGGAGCCCCAGAGCAAACGGAAACACTCTTGTAAAGTTAAACTTTGTGACAGAAAACAAGCATCAACCTACAGAGCCCCTCTGGGGTCACACTGTAGAAAAAAAATTAATGTGTAAAATCTGTGCAATTGGGTTTGTGAATCGTACCCTTAGATTCGAAATTAGGTACCTCTGACTGGGCTGTGGATATTTGTCCATAAAAAACACCAGGCTGTTGGTTTGGGATCTCTACAAATGACAAATATGCATATTTTGTGATCATTAGAAAGATAAACTTCTTATCTTGGGCTGAGAGTGAGTTACTTCCCCAAGCAAAGGAGTTCAAGGATCTTGGGGTCTTGTTCGAAAGTGAGGGAACAACGGGGTGTAAGATAGATTGGTGGCTTGGAGCAGCGTCTGCAGTGATGCTACATCCCAACCCTCACCTATGGTCATGAGCTCTGGGTAATGACCGAAAGAATGAGACTGCGGATTCAAACGGCTGAAATGAGTTTCCTCAAAAAGGTGGCTGGACTCAGCCTTAGAGATAGCGTGAGGAGTGCAGACATCTGGAGGGAGCTCAGAGTTGAGCTGCCAGATAAGCAGATGAAAATAGATGGATGGATGGATGGATGGATGGATGGAAGGAACATCTTGTCTTTAATTTGAACACATTTCTGTTAGATGAACACAGATGTCACTGGATCTCTGGGAATGGAACCTTTTCCATTTTCTTGCCTAAACTATGCACTGTAACATGTTAGAGAGGTGTTTTTAAAATGTCTTAGAATAATGTTACATTTTCAGTCAAAAAGAAAGTCCAGAGTGCTCAGAAGGTTCATCTAATCATGTGACGAAGGTGCTCTTTGGTGGGAATATAGACATCAAAAAAAGGAAAATCCAAGGCACTCTTCTTTAAATGTATAGAAAGCCTTTATTCAAAAAATGACTATTTCATTTAGAAAAAGTTAAAGAAAAAAGAAAAAACACTGTATCTGTAATGATAGAAAAAAAAGTTACAAAAAAGGACTGAAATCAATGTCTTCATTTAGACCTGGATAGATAGTGGCTTTCATTTGGTAAATATAAAAAGTCTCTCTCTGCACAAGTAATTTATTGATCTGTTATTTCTCATGTTTCCATTGTCCTCCTATCTACTCAGGTGATTCCAATCATCCTATGTAAGGAGCATTAGTGTGCTGAGGGTTACACCCTGAGGAAGGCTTTTGTGCCGAAACGCGTGGGCTGTGACCCACTTTCATCATGTTTTAACTTTTTCTAAATGAAAAAGTCATTTTTTGAATAAAGGCTTTCTATACATTTAAAGAAGAGTGCCTTGGATTTTCCTTTTTTTTAATGTTACATTTTCATTTGAACCCTTTTCTATGGTAAGTAACAGCCATAAATAAAACATCAACTGAAAGAATGATAAAGTAACTGATAATATCTTTGTTGAATTTTACAAACTGGGTCACTACCTCACGGGCAACATCAAATTTGCATTCCTACATAAAATCAGATTACAAAACCTGATTATGAGGGCACAGATTACAAAACTGTAAAAACACAGATTGTGAATCTGAAGGCACAGATTACAAATACATTCACACATTTACCGATTTACACATCAACCTTCTTTTTCTACCATGTGACCCCTCCTTGAGACGAACTGCCCACTTGGGAGCTCCCTCGAAAACTTCATACCTTCAAAGGCTTTTTACCTGTTTACATACACACGGTCAGCCATCACATATATGCTCAATAAAGCCTAGACCCTAAACTATTAAGAAGTTCCTCTGCTGTAAAAACACATATTGTCAGTTCCACACAGAATCATCATCAGTGTCTTCCTCTCAGCTCTAGCATTGCTCTCATCTGCCTCATTTCCACCTGCAACAGGCAGCTGCGTATAACAATCAATCTCAGAGCCCATTCGCTGATCTGTCTGATGATGATACGATCTGCAAACATATGCAGATATCTGTTTATAGAGAACAATCAATGATATAATGATGACTATACCCCACATGCACAAGTTAGTTACTAGCTGGTAAACATAGCAGAGCATTTAACAGGTAAAGAGGCAGATATTTCCCTCAGGAGTGTCGGTGGAGGCCAAAAACAGAGCTAAAAGTGAGCAAATATTGGACAAATATTTGCCAGGTGGTCTGAAGCATGACTTTAAATGAGCGCTTATGTTACTCCATATCTGCTGGATGTGCAAATAAGCAACTCCCTAGTAACACCTCTATATCAATTATTATTAATCATATCGTAATACAATATCAATGTTGTGTTTACAGCTTGTTGTATTGCCACCAAGTGGCAAAAAATAATAATAAGTAATGCAGGTTAAAGAGCTTCTTTTTTGTTATTACCGGCTGTCAGATGAAGGTCCCACCAGTGAATATACGGCAATATATGCTTTTGTAATTTTTGTCCTCTTAAAGGTTTATATCTGGAGCATGTGGCTAAAATCTTTTCCCAAGTGACTGTAACCCACCATCGAACTGACTCTATATCCCAAATAACGTAAGCTAAACTAAATTTGCATCCAAAATCGGATTTTTTCAAGACATGTGGGCCAGTGGGACCATAAATAATGAAATACAAAGGACCAAAAATCGAACCCTGAGGGATCCCACGGGAAACAGTAGAAGGATGAGAATGAATTTTCAGCACAGAACTTCTGGTTAAATCCGATAGAAAACAGTCAAAGGCTGAGTCAGAGACACCTTCACTGTGTTTCTGCATAAGGATAGTCTGTTCTACTGACTCCAAGGATGATATAAAAGCTAGAGGAAGGTCACAATTTGATGCATCAGCTGCCAAAAGGAGATCATTAGTCAAGAGGGCTGATTCTGTCCGATAGAGCGAGGCCTCTGAAACCAGACTGGAATTTTCAGAGATAGTGTCTTGTAGCAGGAAAGACAGCAGTTCAGTTATAACCTGATGTCTCCGAGAATTTGTGGTTGTTGATGACTAAGATTTGCCTTTTTTGGACCATTGTCCTTGACAGAAAAAGGCCAGTTGTCAGTTTTCTAGCCCTGGCTTCATTTAATGACTGAACGACCGCCGGGACTAATTGTGTTAATGACACGTTTATAAGATGGGTGTCGAGAGAACAGGTGGTTGCTTTCATGTGAGACACAATTTGCTTCAGTGCCAAACTAATACTGTAGTAAAAGATTCCAGTGCGACAGGGTTTGTCAGGGTGACGAATAGGTCACAAGTAGGCGGAGTAATTCAAGATCTGAATGAATGTGTAATTAATACCAGCTGTCCCTACATATTATCGCAACTCACTTAATTAACTTTCCTTGCAGTCTTGCTAGATCATGTTACATGTGCAGATTGATCTATTTGCATACTTTCCTGCTGTAGCAACATCACTACACGTGTTACATACTCATTAAGACTAACTTGCAAAAATGATGTAGCTTGTATTTCTCTGTTTTGACTGATGCAATTCTCCGCACATCCTGTTTTCAGCATTAATAGTCATGCTCACACTCAGACACATGCAACCCCTCTTGGCAGATTTTCCACATGACACTAATTAATTTCAATTCAAGTGCCAACTTCTTTTTTTTCAGCTGGTTTGCAAGCGGCAAAGAGGCATCAATTATTTGTTTTAACCTGGTCAAGATACAAAGCCTGTGTTGACTATGAACAGTTTAAGAGTTGTTAAGAGACTGTGAAGGAGTATTGTACCATTAGGAAAGATGGTCTTTTCATAAAACTAGGCTGTCTTTGTGGTAGGAAGATGTAACGACTTTTGAAATTGTGTGGCATTCGCTTTGGCTCAAGAGGTAGAAAACCGACAACTACCAGAATGCACTGCGCTGCACCGGACCAATAAACACCCTTGCTGGTGGGTGATGTAATGCAAGCATGTCCATTTTTCCACAGGACACGATATGGTGGCTGGCTGGAAACAAACAATCCCAAATTACACTTAAAAAATTAGCTAAAATAAGTTTATGAAAACATTTTAGGTGAGAAATAGGCAACAGAATTTTGGTTCATATTTGATCAACACTGCTTAGTTATGTCAACTTACACTTGTGTTACTTTTCAAAGTACACTTCTGTTTTCACAAGAAATGTACAGTTTCTGCTCATTACATGCATGTGGTCTGTTTCAAAATACATGGACAATGTAGGTAAAACACCTCATTTTTATGTTTATTTCCTTGTGCAACAAAAGCACGTGGTTTGTTTTAGAAAAAAAAACATCATGGTTTGGCTCTACATCCACACAGAAAGCAAACAGTGGGCTCCCAGATGAGGAATGTCATGGACTCTACTGGCTTCCTGCTGCTTTTAACCCCACCCTCCTGCTGCTCCTCCTGCATACACCCCTCTGATCATTCTCCAGTCAGCACCTGCCAACTTTTCCCACCAGTACACCGTCCACACCCAATGGCGCTCCCCCTGTATTGACTGTCAGCCTGTCAGTGACCTGCCTGGCCAGTCTGCCACACACCTGTTGCTCGTCTGCTCGTTTACCTCTCAGTACATGTACCAGTCAGTTTGCCTTTGTTGTTGTCGGATCGTTGTTTGTGCTTCTGCCTACTTTGTATCCCAACTGGTGTTTGTATTGCCTTTTTGGATTTTGACCCATGCCTGCTTAGTTTGTTTGTCTGATGCCTCTGTACCTCTGCCTGGTAATCTTGATTTTTGGTCTGTACTTTGCCCTGCCTGAAAACTTCAGTAAAGCCTCAGTTTTGTCAGTTCTGTTGGCCTAATAGGGATTTTCCTTTCTTCTCAATATAATGTTGTTACTGGCTGTTGTTACAACCTGATGCCACCTGGCATCTGGTGCCTTTTTGATGTCTGATGCCGAAATTACTGACAAAGCGGTAATATTTGACAAGGTTGGAATGAGAATGGGCTGGATGAGATGAGCTGAAACTTGCAACAACTTGCAATTCGCCATTCTGAAATATTTTGAAGACACCAATGCAACGAGATGAAACGGTGTATTATCTCTATGTACTTCCATTCTAACTTCCAGCTTTTCAAGCTTATTTTTAGAGCTGAATATAATTTGTAGCTTCCTAAAATATGAATAAGGACTGCGATAGTGACATACTCCTCACAGTCACATTTGTAGTAGTGATGAATCAGCAAAAACATGAACAATCTCGGCTTCAGATGGACCGTTTTCCTAAATATGTCACAATAGCCAGCCCACACCGACACACTGTGAGGACGGAGACTGACATACGTGTCAGCTGTTGCAGGACTGTTTGTTAGACAGACTCAGCGGGAAGAGAGAGCTGTTGTCAGAGAGTTGGCAAACATGCCGTCTGCTGACAGTTTGTGATTGACTTGGTCAGCTAACTTTGCTACAAGCCACTGGTGACTTGACAAACTGAGTTGCAGGTGAGACCATCAGTCGGCTAAGTCGAACTGAGACCTGCCAGTTCACACCGCTGTAACTTTTCTCTGCAATGTCCTAATAGTTTCATCTCGTTGCGAATCATTGGTTTGAACTGGGCTTTAGTTTGAAAGAGGGAAAATAAGAAAGGGGCGGGTCTCAATCTTGATCTACTTCCATATTCTTTGTTTCTGTGGTGGTCGGCAATTAAAAACAAGTACAATCTAGAATATCTTCTGGACTTGAGCTGAGAGATGAGCAGGGGGATCTAGGCGCTAGCCACTTTCTTAGGATACAAAACTGGTTGAACAGTGGCAAAGTACCCTTTTGAAGAGATACACCACAAGCATAAGACCTCTAAACCTCAGTTTTTTTATTTATTTCATTTCATAATGTAGATCATGTCTTTTATTTGTTATACAGGTGCTTTCTTAACCTTAAATCACAACCTGAAAGACAACAGCGACTCTCTGCACAGTACAGCTGCTAAACATTAAAAACACTGATTATACATCAGATGAACATTAGTAGCAGCAGCAGTCAAGTCCTTCAGGAGAGAGGTGATTAATTCAATATCAGTAATTATGAATATAAATCTCTCACTATGTCCTGCTGTTTGCTTGCTGGGGTCTCGGGCTGCACAGCTGAGGTCCAAAAAAAAAAAAAGACAGAAAAATAGCAGCCTGTTTTTTTTTGTCTCTGAGTCTTTGCTGAATTGGATGATTTGTGAGCCATTGTTTTTCAACAGATAACTGGATACTTGAGTTTCTAAATCTTCTCAGAACAGGAAGAAAGGCAGACATGTTAAGTCATATTAATTATGGTCCCAGAATGATTTGGGATTAAATGAGGAATTACCTTTCGACATTGCAAATTTGCATTTAAATTAAATGTGACCAGCACTGTGACGACCTCACTTCAGATGTATCTTCTTTTGTTTTTCTTGTTTTAAAATCCATACCTTAGATGAAATTGGGCCTTGGTTCCCCTGTACAGGTCAGGCAGACCCTCACCACTGCAGATAATCAACTTAAACGTTACGCTAAGTTGATTATCAAACTCTATGAATACCAGTTTCTCTCTTGCAGCCCCATGCACGCCGCTTTACAGGTCTGCTGTGCCTAGTTACGGTTGCTAAGGTATAATTCGACAATCCCTGAGAAAAGGGTTTAGCAAACAGTGAGTTTATAATCCTGTATAAATACAAAGCTGTAAAAGATTAGAAAGTTATTAGTAGCACCGGTTTGGAGGTATACTTTAGTTTTCATGCCAGAACTTACCGCTGTCCACCACGTTCCTGGGTTGTCCAGGCCGCAGTTGTCACTGTACTCCAGGCAGCAGGAGTCCGGCACACGGGTGGCATTGTAAACTTCAAACCAGTCTGTGTGGTTGGTAACTCCGCAGCAGCGAAACTGCACCAGATAAAGACAACAAGTCAAGCTGAGTTTGGCCTTTTATTATCACGACACTGAAATCCTAATGCTTGATATCAAATAAACGACTTCCGCTGATGGAAAAGAAAATTATTTACCTGCCAAGAATAAGATTCACTGGGCAAAATAATTCATATGTGCTGTGCGTAGAAAACCCTTAATCTTCCTGATACTGAGCTTCAGACGCTTTTGTACAATCCACATCTCATTTGTCTCAAAGCCCTAAAATCATTTTCTAACTCGCCTGCTTCTTTTTATCTACATCTTCCCCCTCTGTGATTGGTATGGATTTTTGATAAGGGATCATGGCTTCCACCACAATCCAATTCATCAGTGTACTTCATGGAAAGATAAAGTGCCCCTGATGTTTTGTTCACTCGCTGGACTTTATTTCCACACAGGAATAATGTTGCCCGAGCCGCTCCCCACGCCGCTTCGTGCACAGAATCAGGGATTGTGTGTTAATTTAAAACTCGCTCGCCCGCTTAGACAGAAGATCAACTTTGCAATCTATCATGAGGTAAAGCTGAATTCAAATTACGTGAAAGCAGGTCGAGAGCGAATCAAAGGGTAAAAACTGCACAGCATCGGAATATTCAAATGTTTTCACCTTGAAAAGTTTACAGCCGGCGTGGAGTATGACCCCGCCTGATTTATTGTGCCCGCGTTTGGCGCCTTTGTGAGTGTTTTTACTACTTCTTCTCTTGTATGTAGATTCTCTTCTATTCTATAGGCGCCCATTAATAATATTCAGGGTGAACTTTGCTCCAGGGACATCTGCTGTATTATCTATTCAGTGACTCAGCATGTATGAAGGAGGCTCGGGAGGGAGAACAGTGACAGAATGAGAGCTGCCTTTTAATGGACTTCATCTCAGCCAGACTTTATGGAGCCCTGTACACACAGCTGCCCTTACTTGACAAGAAAAAAGGCACACATTCACGCTTGCACACATGCATTGTCAAAGGGTGGCTCATTCAGGCAGACTCACCTCATGCTATCACTCTGAACACAGTAAAAAAACAACCTCTGCATATTAACACCCACACATGCAGACACACGCACACATTTGCATATATTATTTGCATAGCAATACATTTCTCTGTCATCATTTGTGCCTTTGCAGTCCCAGTACGCACACACACACACACACACACACACACACACACACACAGTTACACAAAATGCCTTGCAGACCCTAGACACATGCGAGCACACAGGCAAGAGCCAAACACTCAGTGCTTACCGCACATTTGCTAATGGAACAAAACTACAAGCCATAACACTGATCTGTGATGTGAAAAAGGTCCAAAGAGCCCCGAAGTCTCCGATCTATCACTTGATGTCTCCCAAAGGCATTCACCAGCAGCGGCACCCATCCTCTGCAATCCCTAATTCCAAATCTCTGTTCCTCACATTGTGTTTTCTTTGCAGTGGAATTTAAGAAAATATAAATAAATAATACAAAGGGGGAAAAAGCACATCAAAGTGAGAGCTGGAAACAAAGATTACCTCAGAGAGTCTACGATGTTTGCATTAATCTCTCTGACAGCATTTTACCACAGCATTTAAACTAGCAAAGCTCCGAGTGTTTGCTACTGTCGGTTGAGATATTCTCCACATTTTTACTGATGCCATTTTTTTTATTTTAGATTGCCAGTATTTTTTTACCAGCCTGCTTGTAAATGTCCAGATTCCATTAACTGCGGGATGGATTGCACTGTTTTATTCAAATTTTACACAAAATGGAGAAATGTAAAATCGAATGGCCCCTTCAATGTTTGACTACTCCCTTTTAATCTAATGTGATCACAGTGGTGCGAATGGTGAAACCTTGCCAATAGCAACAGTAAGCGCTGCCACGATGAATAATGCAGTCAGATCGTCATGTATCTCAGCTCGTGACAAGGTATTTTGCATGACTTAACTTGCTAAATGGCACTGAAGTTAATTTTGAATGGGCTGCAATCTTCACAACAGAATGTTTTTTAAAGCATCATTACCTCAACAAACTGTGACTAAGAGGGGAAAATGTCTTAAAGGGGACCCATTATCCTCATTTTCAGGTTCATACTTGTATTTAAGGTTTCCACTACAACATGTTTACACATGCTTTAGTGGTCAAAAAACATTTTAATTTCCTCAAAATGCCTGTGATGGAACACCTGTATCCACCTTCTGTCTGAGACGCTGTGTTTAGTGCATTGATGTATGAAAAGATCTGGATACAGAATTGAGGGCAGGACTCCGTTCATTCCTATGAAAGTTGCTCAGTGACGCATAAAGCCAAAAAAGCTCTATTTACACAGTATTAAATTACCCGAATGATCAGCGCTGCTTCCACATTATTGGGCCTGTAAAGTAAGCGCACCAGAGACTTCCCCTGGCCGAGCTGGCTACTCCTGGCTTGGTGCTCTGCTAATTTCAATGGCCTTAAGATGATTCAATCGCACGGGTCTTGTTATCAGAACAAATAGATTAAATCCTGACAGTGAAACAAGTCCTTCTGTGGGGGTTGTGGCGCTCGATCCATGGATTCTTCATTTTCATTTTCAATCCTCTTTTCCAGTGCAAGTGAATAGAATTTTTCGGCCCAGTGGCATCGCATGGTGGATCCTGAAAGTTACAATACCGCTGTTTGGTCACTACCTAAAATTGGCTTCAAAGCCTGGTTCACTTCCTGTGGGCCTGGTTTAGCATCTGTCTAACAGTGTTGTCTTAAACCAAACATGGCTGTTGTGCACTCACCGGAAATGAAGACCACAGCTGTTAGCTAGTTAGCAAACTAGCATTAGCATTCGCGTTATCGTTTACGGTACCAAATCATTACAGACTGCTAAATTAACCTAACAAACATACTGCTGGCTTATACCCGACAACAGTATGGTGGTGCTTAGTGCAAAAAAGACATATATTTGTACAATGAAGCGGCGTTCACGGTCGCACAGTCCTCAACCGCCATTTCCAGTTTGGAAAGTGGTCCCTCCCCTTTCGCTACGTAGCCAAGATGGCGACCATTGAGGGCGAGAAGTGTCCATAGTTCCACACTCAACTTCTTGACCGTTTTGAATGCACCATCTGGGTACTCACAGTGCACTGCATTTTTCCATACTTCTCAGTGTGAATGCACTCATGCACTCAAAATATTAAGTGTAAGTACTGAAGTACGCGATTTGAGACACAGCATCTGTCTTCCATATCTTGCCGTCTCTGCTCCGTCATTGCAGCCAGTGGATGACTGTAACGGCAAATAGCTGCACTATCTACTGTGAAGTATCAACAAGAAAAAGTACTAAATACAACCAGACATGATCCGGCAGGCAAATAATCCAAAATGGGGTTGAAATGAACAACATCGGCAACGTAGATTACACGTTTCCCTGAGGTTAGCATGTAGCTACATGTACATTAGCAGTGCAGTTGCAGTCAGAGAATGACTCTAACAGAGTATAGCGGCCCCTTTTACTATGAAAAATCACCAGTAAAACCTTCTAAACAAAACCAGACATGTTCCAACAGGAATCTGATGCGAAATCGGGGAGAAAATTACAACATCAGCAACCACATTATGTTTTCCTGATGTTAGCATGTAGTTACATGTACGTTAGGAGCATAGTTGCAGCTGGGGAATGACTGTAACGGAGAATAGCAGCACTTTCTACCAGCTTTGAAACACAACAGGACATGTTCCAGCAGAAATATGATCTGACACTGGGGAGAAAATTACAACACTGACACCAAGATTACATGTTTTCCTGACGCTAGAATGAAGCTACATGTAGCACTGTACATAGTGTTAAGGCAGTGGCGTGCGTGAAGCAGATGACCATATAAAGAAGTCAGAGACGGCACACTATGATGTCATACTGTAGCTAGAGTAGAAAAACAATTGGAAAAGCAGAACAGTCTGAAGAGATTTTTACTCAGAGGGATTACCTCTACATATGTTTACCTAATTATATGACACTTTGGCAAAATTTAATATGAACATCCTTCATTTCAACACTATATAACCCATAATAGGTCCCCTTTAAAACTAGAGGGCTTTCTGTCTTAACTATCTTCCAACTTGTGTTTCACATCAGCACCTCCCACCCCCCTGCAGTGATCAAACAACTTACATCAGTTTGTACTATCATCCAGGCGTTGGTCAGACCCACGTTGCCCTCTGTGCCAAAGAGTTGGAGACCCTTCTTCAGATCCCTCTGGGCGTAGTGATCAATCTGAGAAGACAGGATAACAGAAACGGTTGCATCAGAAAAAAGAGTAGTATTTCACTGCTGGAAGGATGGTCTTTTCATAAAACTAGGATGTCTATGCAGTAGAAATATGTAAGTGCTTTTGAAATTGGTGCTATATGGCTGCGGCATCTGCTTTTGCTTAGAGGGTAGAAAACCTCCACACTACCAGAATGGACTGTGCCGCACCAGACCAATAACGCTCCTGCTGGTGGGTGACATCATGCCAGTTTGCCCGTTTTGACGCAGGACACAATGTGACAGCCGGCTGGTAACAAACAATTTTGTTTTACAGTTAAACAGTACTCTAAAATATGTTCCTGAAAATGTTTGAAGCAAGAAACAGGCAACAAATTGACAGTATCAGTTTGGTCGGAGTTTGAGAGACACCTCTTTCTCTCGATCCACTTCCATGCTCTTTGTGTCAGTGGTGGTGGGCACACCAAATGCAGAAATACAATCTGTAGTTTGAGCAACAGCCCAAGAGCCAGCGAAAATCCGTCACCCAGCAAGTGTGACCAGAGAGATCTGGGCGCTGGCAAGAAGGAGGAGATTTTACCTTAGCTCATTCACACATACTCCCTAAATTATTATGGTATAAAGCAGGTTGGCAAAAATTGGAAAATTGGCAAAGTGTCCCATTAACAAATCTCATCTCTACCTGTGTGAGTTTGAATGAGGTGTGACAGAGTATGCAGCCCTTTAAAGCATCAGATGTTTGAAGCAACTTATTTCCATTTTCATCAAGTGAGAACAAAAGTCAAGTTGCCACACTCTGTAGAATATCTTCTCAGTAAACTGCAATGCAATCTGTTCGAAGTGAACTAACTAATACTAAGTAACATCAATTTTATGCCATTATTACATTTATGTGACAGCAGACAGAAAGAACAGAAAGGCAGGAAGCACTGTGTTTATATGGCAGACCAGCGATTCACATAGCAGACCTGCTTAGAATAGAATTGAAACGAATAAAATAGATCTTTGTTTCCCATTTCCCCATTTGTCTTTGTCTCATAAATAAAGATAATAAGTACAAAGCACAAACAAACTCAATAAAACCACACATTACAAATACAGTACAGCCGTATCCGTACAAAGGTCAATGAGACTTATCGAAATCTTTCAGTATGGGAATATAACATGTATCTTTTTGTTTTCCAAATGTGCTGTATTGCATTGTTCAGAAGGGATTATATTAGATTCAGGCTGGAGGGGATGTGCAGCATCATTAAAAACAGTAAAAGTTTCCTGTATAGCTTACAGCAAAAAATATACAGAATATCTAATGGTGTATTGTGGGAGATAGGTGTAGGTGGGTTACATATTAGAACACTAGCTTATCTGGTTACAGGTTGGACAGTAAGTTTGCACAGTGGACTACTCATTTTCAAGGTCACATGGTGGACAACTTGAGCACCAAGAGACCCTAATAACAACATTTTACATGTAAACATGAACTTCAACTGGTCCAGAACTCTGCCGCTCGCATCATCACCAGAACCTTCTCCATCAGTCACATCACTCCTGTCCTTCAGCAGCTTCACTGGCTCCCTGTTAAACATCACGTTGACTTTAAGATCTTACTCCTCACCTTTAAGGCCATCCACAACCTAGCTCCCCTGTACCTCTCTGAACTCTTGACCCCCACCCACACTCTTAAGCCGTCCTCTTCCATCCATCTCACCGTCAGCCTTTTATTAAGTGGATTGCTAACTGCCGTCTACAGCAGAACACTGATCAGTTTCAGACTCCAGCCTGCCTCTCCAAACTGGAAGCATACCAACTGCCATCTACTGTAGGTGATACACTGACCATAGAGAAGTACCTCATACAAACCCATTTGGGGTGGCCATGGCTCAGGAAGTAGAGCGGGTCGTCCACCAATCGGAAAATCAGCAGTTCCATCCCCAGCTCCTCCAGTCCCCATCTCAAAGTGTCCTTGAGCAAGACACTGAACCCCATATTGCTCCAGATGGCTGTTCCATCAGTGTGTGAATGTGTGAGAGCTGAGTAGTAGGTGGCACCTTGTACAGTAGCCTTGGCTACCAGTGTGTGAATGGGTGTATGTGATAAAAAGTGTTTAAAAAAATCACTTTAAGTGGACAGAAGACTAAAAAGGCGCCATACAAGTGCAAGTCCATTTACTATTTATTTCAACAAGTCCAAACTATCCGTTGAATGTTGCAGCTGGTAAAGGTGGAGCTCATTTTCATTAGCATATCCCCCTGAGACCCTGTGTCCTCATGTGAGGAAATCACATTTTTGGTTTCCTGCACCTTTTACTTCATTCTGCTTAACTCAGACCTGTTGTCCTCATTTGTGGACGCTTTTTGTGCTATCTAGTGGTAGTAAGAGCACAATACACCAATCCATGTACAAACAAGATGGCAGCCATCTCTGCCAAGTGAGTCTGCAGCCGATCCCGACACAAAAGTGGACAAAACCTGATCTTATTTAATGGTTTATTTATGATTAACGATGTTTGTAGTTTGATATGGCAACAAATTTGGTAACAGGCTAAGACACTGTTAATTAGGAAGTACTAAATTGAAGACATTGTATCGTTTTAGTTCACTGGGACTTTATTATCATTGACAACGTTTAGTTTTTTATACTTATCAGATCCTACTGAAAAAATGCATTCAAACCAAAAGCTCAGGTCTCAGGAGGTTATGCAGCAATCTATAATAAATCATGCTTTATTTGTTGATTACATTATCTGTTAATAATCTGAATCTGCAAAGTAACTAGTAATTTAAGTTATCAAATCAACATAGTGGAGTAAAGAGTACAACATTTGCCTCTGGAGTAGAAGTATAAAGTAGCACTATATTTGAATACTCAAACAGAGTACAAGTACCTCAAAAGAGGTACTTAAGTACAGTACTTGAATAAATATATTTACAGTTTACATTCCACCACTGCAAAGCACAACTAAATGGACAGAGATTAATGATGCTGGTACTCAGCTCATATTTCCTCAAGCAGTCTCACATGACTAATAAACTGGTCACAGTAGAAACCAGTTCACTCTGCTGAACACAAACGGCCTAAATCGGACTCGCTGCGAGTGAACCAACACGCTGCAGGACGACAGGTGACTGCGCCGCTGTTCAATAAACAAGCAACATGCAGATCCATGTGGGTTTAATTTAGAAGCTTTAGTTCAGCGGTGTGAACCTAAACAAACAAGATAAAAACATTTAACAAAATCAGCTTTTCCAGTCAGCTTTGAATCCTAGAAAACAAACTGTAGGCGTGAGCGCAGTCACAGAGATAAACATGCTTAAACACACCGAAGCTTCGCAGTTACCGAATCTAAAACACATACATTAATTTAAAATCCACAATACAATCAGAGAGCGTGGACGCTATAAGCAAACAGCAAACACACACAGGAGCCGCTCAGCCTTGTTTACACATCTAGATGGTCAATCCCATCAGACATCAATTGCATTGATCTCCACTGACCTTGCTTTCACCTACACTGCAGCCTTTTACCCTGTGAGGTGCTGCAGACACCGAACACCTTGTGAAATCTATTGTCTTCAAACACTCAAACAAAGAGGATGTCCTTCAGTCTGCCAAACAACATGGGTTACTGAATACATTTAATGGTCATCACTGACAGTACAATAAATATTTCAAAGAGATGAGTGGGGTGAGGTTAGTGACAAAGCCTTCCCACAAATATTGCCAAATGTAATCTGACATTTCCATGAGACAAAAGTTATTTTATGTAGGCGCTACAATGATGAATGATTAATTCACTCATATGTCAACACCCGTCCTACACAATTGGATTAACACACCCCTTGCTGGTTTTTTATTCTTATTTGCTTCCCATTTTTAATCTGGAAACATGACAGATATACTGGAAACACCAGATTCCGTCTTAAACCATCCACCAAAATGAGTTTCTGAATAAAGTTGAGTTAAGAAATAGACTAAGCATCCTGTTTTAAGATTCCCTGTAGGGCTGTGGGGCAATTGTTTAACAAGTGGATCCCTGTTTAGTTTGAGCATTATGCACGAGCATTGTGATGCAAAACGCATTCCTGCCAAAGATTTCATGGCGTTCCACTTAACAGCTGGAGGAGGTGACGCGCCAAAAATATTCAGCAGTGTGCCAGCAAAGGTAAGAGAGAAGAAGACTGAAGAAGGCTGCAAGACAGTCAGCATGAATGCAAACAGTGGTGGAAAACTGTATGGTATGTCATGGTTTGGTATCTTAAGAGCACTTCACAACTGGCATGCTTTATGTGAGAGGCTCTGGGAGTCTGAAGGTTAAGATACGATGAGGACCTTGATGATGTCCTCGACCTCAGCAGTAAACAGTCTGTAACAAGGGTTACACAACACTGTTTTGCTTCCTCCGTGATAATACGTGACTCTGTTATGTGGGACATATTTATCAAAGCTGAGCGAATGTAATGTTACTTTATGTTTTTGACAAATCTGTGTCCGACATGTTCCACGTGCTGCACCAGGATCTTCTCTAACAGGGCGCCAGCAGCCGTGATCCTGTAGGCACCATACATACATTTTTTTCTTGACAATTTAGTTCTGGATAGTGCAGGGATAATGTTTACTTGTAGGCCAACACGGAAGTTAACACCACCCTGGTTCCCTCAACAAAAAGACTATGATTACTGCAGAAAATCATCTCTGTGGCAAACAAAAGTTTACGATACTTTCATGCTTTGTTCAGGAGGAAAATCTTCACAACTGAACACCACTTTTATGATTTCTGAAGTGTAAATGCAGTCGCCAGAGGTAAAAAGCTACCGTTAGGCTATAAACAAACTACACCACAGTTGCATGACTTCAGCTTTGAGGCTGTAAAGCAAGCCTCTTGTTAGCAGCCACCTTTTTAAAGATACATAAAGGCTTCGAAATGTAAGAGATGGGGTATTTACTGGCTTATTTTTTGTCTTAGAACAAATCATGAATCTTATATTCCACAAATACACTTTTTTCTACCATAAGGAACCTGGTAAACATTTGTATGTAGGGCCCATGTGGGTACTAAATGGACTGGAAAAATAAGCCCTATATGAGATTGTCCATGAGTTCCATATCGACCCCATGCTAATTGCCCACATGGGTGGGTTTACCCAAGTGGGCTCCACATTGGTTATGCTGGGGCTACCTGTTTAGCAACTGTGATAGGCCTAAAATGGGCACCTCACCTGGGGATCACTTGGGTAAACCTACCCATGTGGGCAGCTGGCATGGGGTCAATATGGAACCTGTGGACAATCCCATGTAGGGCTTATTTTTCAGCTCATTTGCTACCCATACTATGGGCCCCACATACAAATGTTGGCTGGGAATAAATTCAGATGTAACCTTGTAATCACCAATTTTTTTGTAGTAGGCTAACTGTAATTTTATTCAATTTTTTTTCTCAGTAACTGTACTAATTGCAATTACATTTATTTTGTAGTTTAACTACATGAAAGTAGTTACTTTTCCAATACTGTAAAAAGCGGCTTGCTGGTAATATAATGGTGGGTGAAACTTCCATGAATAGCCTGGGCTTTTATTTGCTTCAGTCACTGGACTAAACCATTTGGTACGGGGGTCTGCAGGCCCCTTCCTTTGCAAAAACTCTTCACTATGGCATAGTTTTGCAGCAATATACCGGTTCTAAGGTTTACTATGATAGAAGTTGACGGTTAGTTTGTTGAACGTCCCCTTTATTTTGCAGCGAGGGCCGCAGGCTGGCCTCGAACTCGCGGCCGCAGCGGAAAGGACGGCGACGCACCCGCTCTCGTCACTGGCCAACTGACGCCCACGGATCAGGTAGTGTGTTAACAGGCTACAGTAGCTGGTTTAGTCGGGTATGGCGACTCTCTGGAAGTCTGCATAGAGTCCTCTTAAGGTCCCTTGTGGACTGGATACAGTGTGGATGAGGACAGACCCTCCGCGCTCACAGACTTCCCGAGCACGCGCACCCCAATGTCCGCGAGTCTGAAGGTGAACTCCGGACTCACCTGCATGTTTGCGACGGAGCTAATTAAAGGAGTGAAAACTGAACAGAGAAAGGACACTTCTATTTTAATGCCAGTAACAACAAGTGTTAGCAGTTAGCACACAGTGAGCAGTGGACGTCACGTGACAACATTCACAACTTGGATTCATTTTAATGGAAACCTTTTGACTCTCCTGACCGGAGGACCCTAATGGACTAAAGGAACATACATGATGGAGGAAAGGACACATATTGGGACGTCCAAAGGTAGGAAATCACATTTTGTGTCTCTTGTTCTGAACTAATTAGCTTCACTTTGCTGCAAATGGTTTCCTCACATGAACTGAGGGATTGAATTTTGGAGAATGTTTCCTCCATATTGACAAAAGTTGAACATTTACATGTGTGTGCACGATCTAAGGAGCTTAGAGTTGACCTGGTGTGCTTTAAGAGGTTTTATATATCTGGAGAACTGAAATAAAATGAACTGCTTCTCAAAGTAAATGTGTATATTGTGTGAGAATGTGTGCTCCTGTTTCTGTGTGTGGCTGGCTGCATGGGCAGATTATAAAACAGTGGGCCCCTGGGCACAAGTATGCAAAGGGCCCCACCACCTCTCTTTGTAATCAGTATGCATCTTTTGTTTTGAGGTCATTTTGTGTCTCTTTCAGATAAGTTAGTTTATTTTATGGTTGTTTGTGTTTCTTTGTGGTTAGTTTGGCCGTTACTATAAGTATTATGTGTCTGCAGTTTATTTGCATTTCTTTTTAGTCTTTTTGGGGGTGTAATAACTAGGGGTGGGAATCTGCAGAGGATCCACGATACAATATTATCATGATACTTACATCGTGATACAATATGAGCATTGCGATAAAATATATTGAGACATATTGCGATTTATTACCGTTTTTCAACTGTAGATTATGTCCTCAAAGGAAAACTTTGTCGACGTGTTTTATCTAACAAGATAAAGTTTTCAGTCTGTTCATCTCGCCTCAACCATTTTTTTTGCAGCAAAATGTATCTAGCAAACTGAAAGTATAAGTTCTATTTGTCATTAATAATTTATAGAATAAAAAAACAAACAGTAGTTGGCGCTGTGTGACAATATGATTTTGCCACACAAAAATATTATGAAAGCTGTTGAGCCGTTCAGTACAACGCTTTTGGTTCAGTATGCATTACAAACTGAACGATACATTGAACTATCATATTACATTTAGAAAATAAAGTATACAGCCTAAATTGTGTTTCTTATAGTTCTCTCAGACTGTGCATGGTCAAAAAAGCAGCCCACATAATGGAACAGGCAACATGCTGTCTGCACCTTCCACCCCCAAACCAAAACCCTCTACTCCAGTGAGACATGCTTGGAGGTACACTACACTTATCCAGCTCTATAGCTGCTAAGCCTAAAGTTAAAGCCACTGCGGGGCTGCATAGACAGGCTGTTTACTCATTGACACTCTCGCCTGACATAACCGACTGCTGTTGATCAGGTGAAAGACTGCTCTGTGCTGCCGCTGACACCCTTGTGGACGTCTTGATCTGTAGGCAGAAGGGTGTAGATAAACTTTTCAGCGGGCGTCAGTGTCCTCTTGCAGGAGCTGGATGCTGCACCTTTTCTTTGTAGTTTTTTGACTTCTAATACAGCAGCTAAGCCTAAAATTAAAGCCGCTGAGGGGCTGCATAGTCAGGCTACTTATTAAT
The DNA here is from genome assembly GCF_006386435.1 of Epinephelus moara. Lineage (NCBI taxonomy): Eukaryota > Metazoa > Chordata > Actinopteri > Perciformes > Serranidae > Epinephelus > Epinephelus moara. Next base: position 41,817,834 of record NC_065506.1, on the reverse strand, counting down.
ACATTTTGTATTTTATAAGGAGCTGCTTTTAAAAAGTCAAGGACATTTCTCTGGCATTTCTACATTTTTGCTGTATTGATAAAAGGATGCTTCCGTGACATCACTGTGGCGTACTGAACCCAACTGTTACATCCCTAGATCTTTTCTGTGTCTTTTTGTGGTCACTTTGAGTCTCTTCCTGGTCAGCACGTGTTAATTTGAGTGACATTTTGAAGGTGACACTTAACACTTTGGGTCCCTGGGTCTGTGCGGTAGTCCAGTTCAGTAATCCATCCAAAACTGGCTGTTTGTGGTGTATTTGTGTATTTGGCCTAATGCACGACTCTTCTGTAAATATGAGCTACTGTAGGAGAGCTGCAGTGATGACTGTGTAAACCCGGCCTGTTGGCTGATATTTGAAATGTGTGGGGTGGGCTGATCAGAGTTTCATGGTGTTTTTGTATTAGTAATATCCTACAAGAATAAAAAAAAATCTCTGCTTCTCTCTTGCTTGCTCGCTGAGTAGACTGCATATGTGTGGGAACATACTGAACCTAGAAGCAGGCGAGTGATTCCTGTGCGTGCTATAAAATAGAGTCCTGCCGGTGCCATTGTTCTCTAATATCTGATTTGTGTTTTCATAAACTTATTCAAGTACTAAAGTAAGGACAGGCTCCTCACTGAGGCTCATCAAGCTTGTCTGTTATTCAGTCTAAGTGGAGGCTGACCTGAGGTACAAGTTTTCAACATTACAAACAATGCAGGACTTAATAAATACTTAGAAAGTTGCCTCTGCAAGTGTTTTAAGAGGAATGAAATGCATTCAGCTTTTTGTTGGGGCTCAAGGATAAACACAAGAAAACTCAACAAGGTTCATAACAATTAGTTATTTAGCATCCACACAGAGGAGCTTTAATAATAGAGTTCATTTCGAAGGGTTACCATAAAAAGAACATTTTCACAGATTTTTCATGATTTGTCAGCGAAGCTGGCTTCACGTGATGTAGAGAGAGAAGGATCCTTTTGCTGTAATGGAGGAGATCACATGAAACAAAACAATAACAGAGCCACGGCTAGAAATGTGATAATTTACCACACTATAACCCTTCAGGCTGTGGCTCAGGAGGTAGAGCAGGTCGTCCACCTAGCAGATGATAGGCGGTTTGATCCCTGACTCCTCCAGTCTGCATGTTAAAGTGTCCTTGGGTGAGACAGAGCCCCAAATTGTGTGTGTGAGAGAGTGCTCCAGGAATGAGTTGACATTTTAGCACTAGTGGTTCCCTTGTCTTGAAGTCAATGAGTTTCTGGTTAGATGCCTGAAATAAGGTCTGTGGTTAACACCAGCTTAAGAGACGTTCACATTTTGTTCTACAACATAAAGTACGTCAGTAAATACCCCACTTGTGAATTCTGAAGCTTTTATGTGTCTTGTCTTGCTAACAAGTGGCCAAATGAGACAATAGGATGTCATCATGCCAGACTGCCCCAAAGACAGATTTACAGCCTCGTTAAAGTGGTGACATTAAGTAATGCAACTGCGGTGTAGTTAGTTTATAGCCTGAAGTTAGCTTTCTACTTCTGGTGATTGCATTCAGGCTTCAAAAATCACAAAATGGTGTTCAGTTGTGACGATTATCTTGCTGAACAAAACGTGCAAGTATCATAAATTTTTTTTGGAATGTTGAAAAAAACCCACAGGCCTTATGATGAGGCCACCAGGGCGATGTTAGCTTCTGCATCGGCCTACAGTCAAACATCATTCCTGGAGCACTTAATTGCGTATGAAAGTTGAGAAAAGGAGGCTCTGACCGGTTGACGAACCTCGGATTTAGGAGGAGCAATGTGGATTCCACTCTGGTTGTGTAACAGTGGACCAGTGGGCGCTGTGCCAGACTGTCGTGGTGAAGAGAGAGCTGAGCCACAACACAAAGCTTTCAATTTACTGGTCCATCTATGTCCCAACCCTCACTTATGGTAGTGACTGAAAGAATGAGTTCATGGATACAAGCGGCTGAAATGAGTTTCCTCCGTGGGGTGTCTGGGCTCAGGCTTAGAGATAGTGTAAGGAGCTCGGACATGTGGAGGGAGCTCAGAGTAGAGCCACTGCTCCTTTGCATCGAAAGGGGTCAGTTGAGGTGATTCAGGCATCTGATCAGGAAGCTTCCTGGGTGCCTCCAGTTAGAGATGTTTTGGGTACGTCCAACTGGTAGGAGGCCCTGGGGCAGACCCAGAACATGCTGGAGGGATTATACGGTATATCTCATGTGGCCTGGAAAGGCCTCAGGATCCCCCAGGAGGATCTGGAAATCGTTGCTGGGGAGAGGGACGTCTGGAATACTTTGCTCAGCGGCTGACCCTGCGACCTCTATGGATGGATGTTTAGGTTCAGCTGAGCAGGTGGCAGATTGTATGGTAGTCTCCATAGGCCAATGTGTGAATGTGGCTCTGCAGTGCAAAAGCGCTTTAAGTGGTTGGAAGACTAGAAACGTGCTATACAGCCCCATTCCCTATCATGGTAAACGGTTGTGTCTACTTGCAGGTACGTAGATGTATTTAAGGCCATATTATTTATTAAAGGTCATTAACATGCCTGCAGGAGTAGTTTTGTGAAGCAGTTTTATTAAACTAGTGGCTGTGGGGTAAAATGGGCCATATGCCCTGGAGAAAGATGAACCATATGTTCAGTTTATATTCCACTCACTATAATTACACCATGCCAGACTGTTAAATGGAAAACCAGTGGTGCTAAATACATTTACTCAAATCCTGTACACAAGTATAATTTCAAGGTACTTGAACTTTGAGTGTTTCCATGTTATGCTACTTTATGTTTCGACTCCACTACACCTTGGAAGCCAGTATTTTACTTTTCACTCCACTAATTTTTTTTTGCAGATTCAGATTGTTAATGCAAAATATAAATCATCTAATAAATTCTGTCGTGTTATTATGGATTAAGCAGCCCAGCAGCATGTCAAGTAGTGGTGGAATTAGCTCCACTGTTACCAGATTAAAAGTCATTGATGCTTACATAATAATGCATCACTCATTTCAAATTAGTTGAATAATAAATATTATTCTCAAATGTGCCGTTCTGCACATTGATTACTTTTACTTTTGGCACTTAAAGTATAATTTTAGCCTAATACTTTTGTACTTTAATTTAAGCAAGATTATAAATGCAAGACTTTTTACATGTTAGTGTTTTTACACTGTGGTATTGCACTTTTACTTTCTATTTTTTAAAGATCTGAGTTTTCCTCTACCCGTGCATAAAACAGAAAGGGTCTCATAGCCAACAAAAAAACAAAACAGCTGAAACAGACAAATACAAAGTCACTGTGAATAGACACATTGAGGGAATCAGGAAAAAGGTCGACTTAACACGAACAGGTTATGACAGAAACACATGAAGATGTGATATCAGTCTGTCTCTCCCTTGTCACGTCTGAAAACAGTCTGTTTCCTTTTGGGTTTTGTTTTTTTAAATACAATTTAACAACAGAGCATGTTTAATACAACAAACCATGTTGACAGTTTCATATTTTCACTCAAAACAACAACACTGTGAAATTTTGCTCAATAAAACTGCCAGACTCAATTTTGTGTGGGTGTGGTGACTGTATATCAAATCCCGAATGCCAACATGAGACTTGTATCCTTGCCATGGTTGTTTTTTCCCCAAAGAACCCCAAAAACAATCCTCTCCGCAAAAGTAAGCAAAAACAGAGAAGCATTTTGACAGTTTGAGATGGACAGTATACTTGATAAACAAATGTCCCCTGCTGTTTCAGCCTACTTTTCAATTTCATACAGTGCCATTTAGAAAACAATAACACATTATCATGAACTTTTAAACCCTCATAGTAGTTGGTCTGTAGCTGTTGCCATGGAAAACAACTAACAATCAAAGAAACATTTTATTTGCCTACAAAAATATTAGGATTTCTTTTCATATGATGATTACCTTTGATCCAAAACTGTTGTAACTTGCATTAAAAGCTGGTGTGTCCAAGGGGTTTTATGCATTTTGCATTCATTGCCATTGATCAAGCTAACATCCAGTGCCTTCACATCTTTTTGCCTCTAATGCTACTGAAAGAGCAAAAGTAAAGTTTTTTGGTTGTTTCACAGTTTACCCCCACAGACCCAATTTACCTCTGTCCAGAATTGGAAGTATATTTACAAAACTACTAGATTTACCAGTGATCCCAGCAAATTTAGAGTGTATGTGTGGTGGTAGCTGACGCTGCTGCATCGCAGGTGGAGCTCTCCATGAGTTATTTTTTCCTCAGCATGATTTTGTGTCATGCTGAAGTGGAATTTGATCTGTCGATCTATCAGAGTTGATCAGATCGATGATTGAGAGGAGCAGCTGCTGCGAGTGAATGCAAACTTTAATACACTGCAGAATGAATGGTTAAGTTTCACTCTCAAAGATCTTGACGTTCTGCTGCTCCTTCTCTGCCTTGAGTACACTCTGGTGCTGTAAATAAATAACCGAACGGTTTTATGTAGTACAATAGTGCTAATCAAAATCTATTTATAGTGGCAAGTGTTTTAATCGTTGTGAGCCATCACAAATGAATTTATTTGTGTGACACCCTGTATACAAGGAGGTTTTTGTCTTTGTATCTTCTCTACTGTTAAAGGGCCAGTGTGTAATATTTGGCGTGGTTTATTGTCAAATCTGAATCTGAATCTTCTACCCATTAATATGTTTATATAAGTGTATAATCGTTATAAAATAAAATTCGTTTGGTTTTCGTAGCCTTATAATTATGCTTTTATATGTATATATAGCAAGGGCCTTGCTTTAGAGAGGTCGCCATCTTGCGCCGCCATTTATATAAAGCAGCCCGAGCGGACAATCCAGCCAGCCAGAGAACGCGTTTC
>NC_065506.1:41808950-41812492 GCF_006386435.1 Epinephelus moara | reverse complement strand
AACTTGTGTCTGCGCAAGGCTTTTTGTCCCTACGAGGCCACCGTCATTTACCTGACGGGAGGGGTGAGCGAGTGAGCCCTGCAATCTAGAATTTGACCACTGATGTCACTGTTTTCAACGGTTTTCAACCCATTTTACACACTGGCCCTTTAAATTTCTATTGTCATGAAAACATTTTTTTTTCTTTTGGCCACTAGGGGGCAGAGAACTTTGTAGCAAGCTCACAAACCCACAACCCTAACATGTTATTGCTTTATGGAATTGTTATGATTAAAATGCTAGTAAAAAATGACCATACATTCAGGAGACACAGAGTGCCGTTAGCATTTATTTGGACTTACGTTTTCAGCTATCTAATGGCTCTAACTCTCGTATTCCCTCTCCATCTAGCTTCTGTTTGGTCGGGGCTTTTAGCAGCTACATGTTCATCTCTGTGTGCTTTTTCATACTGAGCCATAAACAACCCAATTGCCTGAATAAATGATGGTATTGTAAGTTTCTGCAAACCAGGAAAATGTTTCATTAGTACATTTTAACAGTGCTGTGGTTAGTGTGTTGGTTAGGAAAATATCCTGTTTTTGCTTTTGGTGGTATGATGCTGCCTGGAAATGCAGCAGTGTCTTGGTAAAAAGTACTGCTTTCTATGGCACTGTTTCGGCAGGAAATGCAGCGATGTCAGTAAAAAAGACAACTGCTTCACATGGCACTATCCCTTGTACAAACTTCAGCGACAGATTGCTAAACAACATCCACATTTGGTGGCTGCAAAGCCACAGGAAACACAGCGATGACTCACTAAAAACAAAAAAGTCTTTTTCTTGTTTGTTGCTCTTGAACTATGGTCTGCAGGGGTCGGCAGCTTGGCAGATATCTTGCCTAAGTAACAAGCCATCCACCATCCCCTCCACCTCCCGAAGACAAAGTCAGCTTATTTACTACATTATTTTAGAAAAGTTGTTAATATATATATAAAACATATAAATGTAACATATCTGTGGTTTTCAGAAACATACAAAACCAACATTTTCATCTGGCTACTGGGCTGAAAGCTAAAGCTAAGCTTTAAAAGAGGCTAAACACTGCGTAGTAGTGCAGAGTTCAGTGATAATTCTATATGAGTTTGTCAGTTAGTGTGGCCCTCTTTCACATGTCAATAAGTAATTTCAGTAATTGTTATGAAAATTATTGATTAGTGGAGTTTTGATATTGTGCACAGCCATTTTCAGCCAAGTATATGTTTATTACAGTTATTATTACTCCTATTGTACATCTACTCTGATTACTCTCATCCAATCGCACGGCTCAGTCAAAAAAAGATGTTATATTCGGATCTGTAAACATAAAAAAATATCCTAATTTGGATCAAAGAGAAGGAGATGAAAGAGAATTCTGAATGCCGAATGACACAGTTTGTAATTTCTTGCAACAATAAAGAACCATTGATCTGTTTTCTACATAGACTGGTGCAGTCACTGCATGACATCACAACTCTGGCACAAGGCAACATACGAGCTATCTGATGTAAGAATGTAGAACAGGGAGACCTAATGTCCCATTTGAGTGGAGTGCATAAAGTCTCCTGCAGCTGTGCAAATGAAAAAAAAAATGGAAATAAAAAAGACTTTTTTATTCAAATCTAAGTAGGTCATTAGTAAAGAGTGACTCCTGTGAAAGTGCAGCAAGCAGACTGTGCCTAAGCCACGGCTGTACTTTCAGCTCAGTATTGATGTTGTCCTCGGGACTTCAGTCGCCCTTTAACTACACCAGGCGAGTCAAAGATGGGCCATCAATTATTTATACGGCGGTGATACAAGGAGAGATAAGAGATGTATATGGAGGGGAGAGGAGAGGCAGAAAAATGTGGATTTAAAAATGAGATGAGAGGTGGGGAAGAGAGTGGAAGCTGGAAAAACGTAAACAGGGGAGAAGAGGGGGAGGATGAGCCAGAAGGCAACGGAGGGGAGAATGAGAAGCAAACACACTGTGGGGCAGATGAAGACGTTATATGACTCCTGGACTCTAGATACTAGCAAGGAGAGAAAGGGAGCTTTCCATCTGTGACAGCTCAGGAGAAAGGACATTATGTTTGCAAGAAACACAAGAAAGAGATTTCAGAGGAGAGAGGAAGTAATGAGAGGAAAAATGACTCAATTTACTTGCTCCCTCCAAACAGTGGATATCCATTACCTGTGTCATAAATGTAGAAGGAAGACAGAATCAGAGTTACAGTAAAGTAGATAAAGAAGAGGAAAGAGGGAAGATCTGTGATCATATTCCCTGCGGATGTTCCCGTAGACACATTATTTCTCTTTCAGACGGCAAACTGCATAAAACATGCCCCACTTCATCTCCTACGATGACGTTACTGACTCTAAAAAAAAAATAAATTGGTGCCTTCAAGTTTTCATCACTGCGACGCTGGCGGCTTTGTACCACAGCATCATCCCAAATCAAGGTTGTATTAAATGTTTGATTTAAAAACGTCATGTCTCAGTCGTTTCAAATACGTGGAATTTAGTCACCCAGTCGTCTCTGTATTTCCTGAATGTACCTAAATGTCCCAATGGGCTTCTGACTTCTTCACCTACTGGGTGCCCACGCTTATTGGCGAGGGCTGGTTTCCTGCAAATACTTTCATTTTATCCTTCCTCCGAGGGAGCCCAGATTACATTCCCTGGACTCCGACCCAATTTGGACCAAAGTCAAGGTTTTTCAAGGGCATTTTGACGGCAGACTGACTTGCATGCACTTTATTTCCCCCCGGCTTGAGCTTAAACCTTCGGAAGTGTTGCACTGCATTTCGGAAAGAAGTTATAGGGGAATGCCACCCTTCTGAAGAATCCACATATGTTATTCCTGTGCCTCAGGACGGATCGGCCAATAACTGTGAACTTAGACGACTCTTCTCTGAAGCTAGAAACTCAAGAGCTAACCCTTAAATTTGTGAAGTGGGATCTGGCAGTGCTCTTCAGATAACGAATGGGGCAACTGAACCGCAAATTCAAGGCTTCTATCTCTGACTTGTGATTCTGTCCTGGGGCGCAGCAGTAATGCCCCGTACGTGAATAATTTACATTGTGTGGCATTTGCCTATAAGTTACTAATCTCAGTCCTTTGCTGGGGCAAATCAATTACAATCCGAGCTCAGGCAAATCAATTATAATTTACATTGTCTGCTTCTAATCAGTTCCTGATTAACTCCTGGCAAACCATGTGAGCAGACAATCAATGCAACTAACGAGGGGGGAAAGCAGTGAACTAGCAGAATGGCGGCTATAAGGGATGATACTTGAGCAGCAGTAATCAACGTGGTAGTAAGTTAAAGGGTTTTAGACAAGATGTTGGACAGTAACACAAGTTCAAAGCTCATTAGGGTCCTGGCAGCCTAAAAAAACCTATTGTTTTGCTGCATGTTCTTCTTCTTCTTCTTCCGAGGAAATCCTACTTCCCATGCGCGAAAAATCACCAAACTTTGCACAAAGGTCCAGTCCCATGCCAGATTGCCTCAGCTGCAAAAACAGGCCAATAGTCCTGATGGTGGC
>NC_065506.1:41743508-41808092 GCF_006386435.1 Epinephelus moara | reverse complement strand
AGATCAGGCCAGTTTGTTCATAATTGCTAGCAGTTAATGTTATTCTTACTTTCTTGTTCTTGAGTTTTTTCTTTCTTTTGTATATTATGAGTCTGATCACTTCAGCCACTCATCCACAATTTGAAGGGCATGCCATAATTATATGATGTAACTTCTATGTTGTGATATGCTTTGTTTTAGTGTGTGTTGCTCCGAATTGCCTAATTTTGCCTAAAATTGCCTGGTCCCGACCATTGCTGCGCAGCAGCTATAATTATCTCTGAGGTTCAACGGAAGCTTTCATTGTGCTTTTACCCGTTCATTGAAACCAGAAGTACAGCAGAGATCTTTGTGATTCCATAAACAGAAAGTGAATTATGAAACTATTTGATGCGTAACTGAAATACTCTTTAACCTGCAGCTAGTGACAACAACAGGTGCATCTTCCCAAGGCTGGCATCTGATGCCTTCAGTCTGTCGTAAACTGTTTAAGGTTTTATCCCCTTTTTTTCACCGCTGCTTTTCCTGCACTGTAGTTTAGTCAGCCAACTTACATGGAATGGATTACTCTGTAAAATATGCACAGTGCTGATATTGGGCGTCACAAGGAAGCATCAGGCAGGGAGCGGGGAGTTATGATAAAAAGATAACTTCCCTCGCAGGGGAATGTAGACGCAGAGCCTACAGGTGGATGTTAGGGTGGAGGCAGGGGTTTTGAAATGCTGTATGAACAGTAGCAGCAGAGGACAGCATGTAGCTCTCAGGTGGGCGGTGAGGCAGCAGGCATGGCAGTGAAAGAGCGAGCGGTGCACAGTGCGTTGGATATATGTTGCGGTGAGGGGCATATGCCATCTGAGTATAGTGGCTTACGGGAGCTGACTGCCTGAACTCACTCACAGGCTTTTTATTCATTCAGTTGTTTCCTGAAGTAAATTTTGTTTAAATTAAATAAGAAGAGTTATGAAGATGTAAATGTGTAAAACCAAACTTAGGATTCATAGACTACAGTTATCAATGGCCTCTCTTTGGCGTATCACTGCATTGTGATTGACAAAAGGCAAAACCCAACATAATGACAAAATAAAAAGAGCTGCAGTATCCATAATATAGTATTAATTCTTGAAGAGAAACAGAGGTAAACCACAGCCAGGATTTAAGAACTACTGAGGTCACAAGTCCTGTTTTCCCCTGACTAGAAATGTTTAACAAGCTACCTAAAAGTCTGTAAAATATACATTTTCTCTAATCATCTGTATATCAATGTAACTGGTGAGCAGATTTTATCCCCCCACACAATGTACTGTTTCTGTCTTCTCCTGGAATATAAATGTGGTAGAGAAATACAAATCCCTGCATTTTAATCAAATTAAATCACATTTGTTATGTAAAAAAACCCTCCAAATACCCAGAAACAATAATGAGGACATAGTAATATAATGCAGAATGTGTAGGCAACAGGGCAAGATCTTGGGATCTTGGTTTGCAGTCCGTATTGACCAACCACGTTTTAAGGGACTTTAGTTTATGCAGGTAACCAGTCCATGTGGAGAGTGGGCCGATACTGGCACAATGTTCAAAATAACAATTTCAACACATTTGACAACACTTATTCAAGTCACTTGCCAAAAACTACATTTTACAAGATTTCATTTGAACACATCATGAAGATGTTATAATTTACCTTCACCCGATACTCATTTTTACCAAAGAGGGTTGGAACGCATCATAATAAAGCTCCAGACACTGGTTGCTAACAGCTCACAGCTAACTAGCTCTCCTCCTGCTGATTTTAACACGGGCTGGTTGTTCCTAATAAATGTCACATCATCTGGGAAGAAATAAGGTGCGTCCCCTGACATGTTTATTGCGTCCCTTCATCCTGAAGGTGTCCTGTGGAAGAACTCTGTACATTCAAAACATTTTTTCTATTGTCCCCGGGAAGACGGGACGCCATTAGTCTTGAGCCCTGCTTTTTAGCCTGGGCAAAATTGATGTGACACAACGGAAAAACATCAGCCACTGACATTGTTTAATGTAATCTCATTTGCTGATGGCGGTCAAAAGGTGAATATCAAATCTGTGCATCCCTAGTGGAGAGCAACAGAGGCAGAAGGCAATATTGGAACCCATTGGCTATCATCTGATGATAATTCAGCTTTTTATTAGCTATTTTTTATTTATCTACATTCATATCTGTTTATAGAGATTAGTGCACATAAACTTCAACTCTCTTCTCACATCTCAAGCTGCTAATTGGACTGTAAACATGACGGTGCACAGAGGAGGAAGTCTCGGCCCAGATATCTGGTATCCAGATATCCGCTGACTACTCTGGAACCCCTTAAATATTGGCCATTGCCCCCAGAAGTTGAATCATCATCAGACTTAAGACTGGAGATTGATGATGACATAACCCTGTTTTATTCAGTAGTCCTACGCCCCTGAAACTTAAACATAAGTTACGACCTGTGTACACATAGTTTTTTCTTCAGGAGAAAAGTGGTGGCAGGGAGCTGCAGAGCGCTTTTTTTAATGATGTATAACAACAAGCTTACAACATGTACGCTATGCTGATAAAAGCACAACACTCACCAGCAACACTAAGCGTCCGACTGATCTGCTCCAACAAATGGGCTTTTCCGTATGTGATTGTTTCTGTCTGACATATAAAGTTCAGGATAGACAGTAAAGGAACTACAGTGACAACACCAGCACCTTTCTGAAACGCTTAGAGATTGTTAACTAGAAGTGCTCGGAGCGTTCGCACAAATGATGCAGCTCTGAAAAAAGAAGTTAGGTGCAGCACCTTTACCGTCGGTGTCCACATGTGGCTACATATGCTTTGTCCTTATTGGAAACAACTAATTAAAATTCACAGGTGCTCAAAAATGTTAACAAAATAAAAAGTAATGTGGAAAGTCAGCCTGAGACACATTGTGACTCTCAAAACAGTATCTTATCTCATTTTTAAGCTTAACTCTGTCAGCTTCTCATTCACAGCAATGGATTTATTTTTCAAACATAATTAAAAGTTTAAAAGTCTTGAAAGAGAAAATTGTTGTGTGACTTCTGGAATTGAATGGGAGAGAATAAGCTGCACAAATTTGCCTAAACTAATTTACATCTGGCAAAAAGGGATTTAGAAGTATTTTTAATTACGGCACATGTAACCAGATTTAATAATTTTCTTTTTTTTAATCTTCAACTCAAAATGGTGAACTGTTTTTAATCCAAAGCAGCACAGTAAATTGCGTATTGTCCTAAAGAAGCAGCGAAGCCTTGAAAGATCCTGCAGCAAGGCAAATGTTCACTTGAGGCAAATGTTTGACAGTGCTGTGAGAGGGTTTTAACCTTCTGAGGGAGCGCTCTTGGGATTTCTAAACAGTTTAGCCCCTAAACTGGTCCTGTTTGATCAGATTCATGCAGCAGAAAGAGAATGAGAAGACACATATTGCAATATATGACCCCCTTTAGTTAAATGACTGCACTTTGTTCATGTAAAATCGCTTCCAATCTGAAACCCAGAAGCCACTTGTATAGATATCAATTAAATAATACAACACCATAAAGTTGCGATGTAACTGACATCTTGAAAGAGACCGAATTCTCCAAAGCAGGTGGATCTAAGGGAATAACATGGCTGTCCAACTCCAGCTGGACAAAAGCTTATCAGGTTCACAAGGCTTCTACCGAGAGGTGACATGTAAAGTGGAAAACATATAATTTGTGGATGACACGTCACACTACAGCCTGCAGCACAGCTTACAGTATATGCTTTGTACATATGAAATACAAAAAGTGAACAAGCCTGCTTTGTTTTACGGTCATACCCAAAACTACACTGTCCTAATGGAGCTATCACCCACATTTCCAATACTTTGTCTTGGTGGTAGTTAATTATCATTATTATACTGTAATTACCCAGATGGTAATGATATGATTCCCCCCAGGAAGCAAATGCCCCAAAACGACCTTATCCATTCACTTACTCACCTGCATCCCATTTCCCCTAATCAGCCCAGTAGTGTACTGCATATACTTATTCATTTTCAGCAGTACTCCCCCAGATTGTATTAATCTAAAAAGACATTAGAATCAAACATCAAACGAAGTAGTTAACGCTAAATTATCCATCATAAAATATCAGGTCTTTATCAGAGCTAATCATGACTTAAGTAGAGTTTTTTTTATGTTTTTTACTTTTTGACTCCACTTCATTGCTTCATGGTGTCTTCCCACTTCTGGAACCACACATATGTTATGTGGTCAAACCCCCATTTTATTGACACATGACCTACTTTTTAAACATCAGAAACTAATCTAGGCCACTAAATCATTATATTTTGCAGGTTGTTATCTCAGTGTTTCCCAAAGTATTAGAATCTGTGTGGCAGCTCAGAAGGTAGGGTGGGTCATCCACTAATTGAAAGATTGGCAGTGGCTCTTGGCAGTGGCCCTGGCTCCTCCACTCCGCATGTCGTAGTATATTTGGCCAAGGTACTGAACCCCAAATTGCTCCCGATGGCTGTTTAGATAAGTTTAAATAAGTACATTTGTTGCGTACAGTATGTAAGTACATCCTAAGAAGATTTAGATACATCAAGCACTGCGACTAAACTATGTAAAGGACATAAGTAGGCAAAGTTAAAAGAAATTAACAGTGACTTTTAGTTTCGAAGGGGACACAAACAGGGCACCCAGAACTCCTGGGTGAAAGTCCGGTATATGTTTGACCTGTCCGCCACCCTGACCTACTCCCTATGTGGTCTTTCTAATGCTATACTACCTATGGGTTTGTAACATTGACGACCTCCAATAGAGTGTGCCAGTAAACCCGGAACTCCATTAGCGCTTTTAGCACTTCCGGTTCTCTCGTCTAAAAGTCAATACGTTTTTTGAATGGGATTTTGGTAAAATGCCTCAAATAAGGTCTGTGGTTAACAAAAGCTTAAACGAGTTTCAGGTTTTGTTCTATGACATAAAACACGTCAGTAAATACCCTACTTGTGAATTTTGAAGCTTTTACGTGTCGTAAAAAAGGCGGTTGCTAACAAGTTGCTCAATACGACTACAAACCCTGTCGGGGACATTAAACGTCATCACCCCCGAACAGGCGAGAGTGCTGGCAGTCCGCCATTACAGCTTCTTATTTAGCTTAAACAGTCCGATTTCCCCATTATACAATGTTTTTAAAATAAAGCGGCCGAAATCAGTTGAAAGCTTAGTGGCGGTGACGTCAAGAGTCATGCGACCGTGGAGTAGTCATGTAGTCCGTTAAAGCCTAACGTTAGCTTTTTACTTCTGGCGATCGCATTTAAGCTTCAAATGCGGTATGAAAGGTGTTCATATGTGAAGATTATCTCGCTGAACAAAACCTGTAAGTATCATAAACTTGTGTTAGCCACAGAGCTTATTTTCTGACATAATCCAAAACGCAATGCAAAAATCACATTCACTTTCTCTTCCGGGAACCAGCGCGATGCTAAACTTCTGGGTTTTGATGTCAGCCCTGGCACACTCTATTACGTGACATTGTTGAACCACGGACTTTGTGTGTCACCACAACAAAGCATCCTAATTGACTTTCCAATGGCATCCTGTCTATGCTGCCAGCACAAAATTTTGGGGCGGCTGTGGCTCAGAAGGTAAAGCAGGTTGTCCATTAATTGGAAGATCGATGGTTCAATTCCCAGCTCCTCCAGTCCACATGTCGAAGCATCCTTGGCCAAGATACTGAACCCAAAATTGCTGCCGATGGCTGTTCCATCAGTGTTTAAGTGCATGTGAATGGTTACTGAGTAGCAAGTGGCACCATGCATGGTACCCTCAGCCACCAGTGTGTGAATGGGTGAATGACTGTGGGAGAGGCAAGCTTTTTTTTGCCTTGGGGGGTTATCATTCAGTATTCCCTCTCTAAATTCTGACATTCATGCCGGTCTGTGAATGCAGCACAGATAGAACTCGTTATAAGTTTTGTTTTTCCTCATCAGCATTGGAGTTTTGACTTGCTGGGTGGATAATTGATACAGTACGATCAGAGCCATGAGCTGGAATCAAACCCAGGCTGCTGCAAGTGACTCAGCTAGCATGAGGCGTTCACTACACCAGGTGAGCTAGAGGTCACCCTCGCATAGGTATGTTCTTGGCGTAGCATGGATTTCACCATTGGCAGTGTAATCTCCCTTTGACAGAGGAAACAGATTTAACTTTAAACTTTTGAGCACTGCTCCTCGTGCAGAAATGTGCACAGCATCTCTCTTAATGGAGTCTGCTTGTGTCCCCACCCTGTGGTTCGGATCTGCTTCAAAATGTAATGGGTTCTTCCTTGACCCATACTACACCCTTCCACCAAGTTTCACGAAAAACAGGCCAGTAGTTTTTCCATAATCCTGCTGACAAACAAACAAACAAACAAACAAACAAACACACAAACCGAACTGAAAACATGACCTCATTGGCGGAGCTAATTATTCATAATCACCATCTTTGCAATTCCTCAACATTATCTGCAGCACTCAAACCACACACTCCCTTGTCACATATATTCCAAGACACAAACAAATGTCTTGTCTGTTTGCCGATCATCTCAATTTGTCTCTCATATTAACATTGCCCTGACGTGGGTGTATTTTAGCAATGTGATTAGCCAGAGGTGTTTATCTAATTGCATTTCTCCAGTCTACATGAAATGAAAATTTCTCAGGCTTAAAATGTATTCAGACAGGGGTGCTGCATTTTGATATCTTGACAAGCTAAAGTGTTTTGACGGCTAATGCTGGAACAGTAATGATGTGGAAAGAGTGGAGCCATCGGGCTTGAAATGGGATTGCGGTGCATCTCACGTGTCGTACGACCGCAGTTTTAGATATATGATGCTTGTAGTTTGCTTTACTGCATGAGCGGCTGCACTTTACCTGCAGCTGAAGTAGTCTGTTCACAAGAGGATACCTTTTCCATTTCTTCCTCCTTATCATATCATTTCACAATTTTCCAGTTTAGTCTAACAGCAGTGGAACAGGGCCAAGAGGAGAATACAGTGATGTGAGAGTGAGAGTGACAGCAGAAACAGACCCCGGTTCTCCGGAGAAATGATGCATGTCAACTGAATTTACCACGAGACATATTTTCACTGGGAAAACTGGATTTTAGTTTCAAACACATCCAACAGGATGTCACAGGTTGATTAACGCAGCAGACACAGACAGTGTGAGGGCAGGTCTTTGTTCAGATGTGCATAAAAAAATCACCTAAAACAAAGTGGCCCTAACACTTAACTTTAACCACACTATTTAGCAATCATAAGTAATATATTAAGAGTTTATGAATTGTTTAAAGCATTATATTGTAGCTGTAAGCAAATATACACTAAGGACATTTTTAAGTGTTTTAAAAAGTTAAAACTTATATCAAATGAACCACCCATAACTGGTGTATGACAAGTTAATGAATTAATTATAACACAGTAGAAGAGCAGAAGAGAACAAATCCTCATAGACTTATAAAACAAGCCTAATAAGAGTCTACAGTCACGCTAGCAGCTCTGTGAGGCTTTGCGCTAAATGCGAACATCAGCATGCTAACATGCTCACCAAAAAAGTTACCAAAACTAGGATACATCCTCTGGGCACCTTGAATGTCTGTAATCCAATCATTCTTGGGCTATTTCAGCCTTGACAAAAGTGGTGAAATGGTGCTAACATGGCAACACGTTTATTAAAGCTAGGGTAGGCAAAAATCACCCTACTCCTGCAGCTCTCCTCTCTCTGTCCTAAGCCCCTCCCACTAGACGACCACAGACAGGCATGTGCTTCATACAGTAAACCCGTGTTTCCCATACATTGATTTATTTAAGCTTACTTCACTATAAAGCGCATTCACTCAGCCCCTCCTTGTTCCACTCTTTCTCTCTCTGTTCATCAGACCAGAAATAAGGCAGGAATTAGCTAGCTAGCCACCCCACGGTCCCTCCCCCTCAATCCCCGCTACTGAGGACTGCTGCCCGGGGAAGAAAACGGGCAGCAGCTTGGAAGATGGACCTTCAGTCAGCAGCTGTAGCAGCTTGAATTAGGCCAGTGCTGGATGTTACAGCAGACTGGTGGCCAGTGACAGCACTGAGTGTAACCTGTGTAATGGCATCAACAGAAAGTTTGCTGATCAGGTGGCTAGCCAGGGCTCTCTGGTCCCTGTGCTGGGGTTTGCACTGGCAGGATTTAGGGAGCGATCACACCGAGATGAAACGCTAGAAACGTGACGCCAGTAAAATCTTTGTTTTCCTATGATATGGCGCATCTGACCGGCTTTCAAGCGTCTTTTTAGACGGGCGTTTTTCCAGTGTTTTTTTAGACGCGTGTTTTTGTAGAGGCTTCTTTTTAGACGCGCGTAGACACTGAAAAGTTAAAATATTTTCAACTTTTTTGAGCGTCAGACGCCAGTAGCTAGCGCGCATTGAATAAGAGCTTCCAGCGTTTCAAGCGTCTTTGAAGCGTCCGCGTCTCTAGCGTCTCATATCTGTGTGATCACCCCCTTAGGTTGTTGCAGCTGCTGACTGAGGGTCTGTCTCCAGAGCTGCTGCCTGCTCTCCTATCAGCGAGGTGGGGAGTGAGGCACATTGTGTGTCCTCACACAATGTCCTTTCCAAAATTGGACTCTACCTACTCCTTCTCTGTTCTGGAGTGTAACTCCGTCTGTAGTCACCTTCACAGCAGAATGAATGGTGCACAGCAGAATAAATGGTGCAGGCTCGCTGTCGGAGGGTTTCATAACTCACTTACACTCCTCACTAGTTGGTTTGGGATGGCACTCAGTGTGATAGATCCTCCACATGAACACGTAAACGGAGTGGGTAGGGAGAGGCTGTAGGCGGTGGTTTGGGAAAGGCCCAATGTGATTCAAGGCTGTCACTAACGTTAGCTACATAAACGTGAACTTGAAGCTGCAGCTGTGAGCCTTTAGCTCTGGTTAGCAGAGAGCAAAACTGTTAGCAACATTTTTCCTCCATCTCTGAGACACCTTGCTGATATGCCTTTTATTTTGTTTATTGTCAGACTCTCTTTAGACTTTCTTTTTGGTAAGTCCGTCTTCCTTTTTTGGGTTGCTTTGCAGTGTAAGCAGTTGTTGCCAATGCTGGAATTGAAGCTTTCTCTGCAGGATTCTTCACCATTGAATCAGGCTTTTACCATGTAAAGGGACGTGCACGTGCATCTGTGGCTTTGTAAAACAGCCACACTTTGAAATGTCCCGTGATTGGCAATAGTTTCCCGTCACGGGCTAGATTTTCTAAAGCCTAAAAACAGAGACACAGGGAGGTACAGAAGTCTAGTTTCCTCTCAGACCACTTGAATTACTATGTGCTCAAAGTTCATTCGGGGATTTTTGCCCAATAATACCAAATTTAAGCAGTCTACAGCACACATGCATAAACCATAACAGTATCTATAAATGTGACAAGTGAAAACGTTGAGCTCAATCCTTCACTCTTAACCACAGGATAAAAGCTGTTAAAAAAAGAATTGCAATTCAAGGCCAACTTACTCTATTTCTCCCACAGCTTTCAGCCACCTCTTAATATCTCATTGCCTTTAGTGGATTGAGTTTCCTCAGTTGCAGAAATGATAAATTAGACCTTTATTTGTAGATATAAAAATGTTGCCAAAGATTCAATACTTGACATTTCATATTAATCTAAAATACTAAGACAAATCTGTTTATACACAGTTACAGATGCTTCACAGAAGGAGTTATAGCTGTTGACAAATACACTGACACTTAAAAATGTCCTCTCAGCTTATATTATAGTGTATTAAATTGTGTCTAGACTTCTGATAAAATGTTTAAACACTGCTCACATAGACTTTATAGGGGGTTAAAAAAAAGTAATTTACACAACTGGCGCCATGATAACAAAATACAGTCCATCTGCTGTTGTAGATGTAGTAGTAGCCATGATTCATTTTAACATCTCCAGTACCCTTTGGGTTAGTGTATGAGGTCTTCTGGGGATCCCACCAGACCGTAGCTCTTCATGACTCAATTTTTAAAGCAGCATTACCTCACCTTGACTCGTCCCAAAGCACACAAGCAGATAGAAATCACCCTCACAGCTGCACCCTGACAGGCGCCTCGTTCAACCATCAACTGCTGAGCTGCAGAGGAAATACCTCATCCTGCACTGACCTGATAGTAACTTAGACCGTGTGGAGGTGAGAACACAAATGATCCTGGCAGGATGAGCCAGACTGTAGGTACACTGTGAATGAAATGACCAGCTTTGTTATGTTCACTTGTTGGCTTTTTTTTTCTCATTTTTGTGTCAGAGGAGACTGAGAAAGAAAGATCAGAAAGTTTGAAAGCAGATTTGAAACCAAATGAAGTATGAATGCTATTTCATGTCAGGGAAGTGAGCAAGACATGCCAGGGTGCATCCCTAAGGTGGGAAAACATCAGAAATATTTTTTCCAATAAGAAAACCTGAGTACTGACGTGGAACTAGAATATAAACTTCTTTTTATAACAAAAAAAAAAATCTTATTTCTGTACACTCACTGGCCACTTTATTAGGTAGACCTGTTCAACTGCACAGTAACGCAAAGCAACTCCATGCATTTAGGCATGTAGACATGGTCAAGACGACCTGCTGAAGTTCAAACCGAGCATCAGAATGGGGAAGAAAGGTGATTTAAGTGACTTCGAACGTGGCATGGTTGTTGATGCCAGACTGAGTATTTCAGAAACTGCTGATCTACGGGGATTTTCACACACAACCATCTCTAGGGTTTACAGAGGATGGTCCCAAAAAGAGAAAATATCCAGTGAGCCAAAATGCCTTGTTGATGCCAGAGGTCAGAGGAGAATGGCCAGACTGGTTCAAGATGATAGAAAGGCAACAGGAAGTCAAATAAGCACTGGTTCCAACCAAGGTGTGCAGAAGACCATCTCTGAAGCAACAACACCTTGTCCAACCTTGAAGCAGATGGGCTACAGCAGCAGAAGACCACACCAGGTGCCACTCCTGTCAGCTAACAACAGGAAACTGAGGCTACAATTCACACGGGTTTTCTCACCAAAACTGGACAATAGAAGATTGGAAAAACCACATTCAGATGGAAGCATGGATCCATCCTGCCTTGTATCAACGCTTCAGGCTGCTGCTGGTGGTGTAATGGTGTGGGGGAGATTTTCTTAGTACCAACTGAGCATGGTTTAAACACCACAGCCTACCTGAGTATTGTTGCTGACCGTGTCCATCCCTTTATGACCACAGTGTACCCATCTTCTGATGGCTACTTCCAGCAGGATAACGCACCATGTCACAAAGCTCACATCATCTCAAACTTGTTTCTTGAACATGACAATGAGTTCACTGTGCTTTCAAGCCACTTTGCCTGAAAAAAATCCTGTTTATAGTTTTGTGCAGAATTATGATTCATCACCAGACGTCTCTTCAAACAATAAGTAACAAGGTCATAAATGTGACAAAGCACTTGATGCAGATTTTCAGCACTTCACAGTTTCATTGTTCTTTTGGCACATTTAGGTCAAATTTAGCTTCTGTTACAAGACACTTTATTAAAAACACAATATTTCTTTCCACCGTTAAGAGGATGATACACAGATCTGGCTCTCCCTTGATCCTGATAACTACAAAAACTAAATGACTGTAATAACTGGCAAATCCTGGATGGCTGTAAACTGTCTCTAGCTCAAGGAGAATAAAACTGAAGTTATTTTATTTGGAAAACAGCGTTTGACCATTATTTCTCCTCATCTTGTCCTGTTAGCCCCCTCTGTTAAATCATATGCAAGAAAAAAAATCTGAGGATTGAAGTTTGACCCTTGCAGCTCTGCATCATCTCCAAACTCAGATCTACTCTCTGTACTTCTGACCTGGAGAAAGTCATCAACGCCTTCATATCCTCCTGCATTGATTATTGCATCTTGTTATATTTTGGAATCGCCCAGTCTTGTTTATCTCGTGTCCAACTAGTTCAGAAAGCTGCAGCAAGAATTTTGACAAGGTCAGAAAAGAAGGAGCACATTAATCGTATTCTTGCCTCCCCACACTCGCTGCCCTCTGGCTACAGAATTGATTTTACAGTCCTGATGTTTGTTTTCAAGACGTTAAATGGTTGTGCCCCCTCTTATATTACAGAACCCCAGCTTTGTCAGAGAACTGAGATCGTCTGACCAAAGATTTCTGCCTTTTCTAATAATCCAGGACTAAGTGTTATGGGGACAGGGCCAGTTGACAGTTTGTTGCTTTTCTCTTCCTCCCACCTAAGAGTGGGCGATATGGTGTTAAAATAATATCACGATATTTCAGGGTATTTTTGCCATAACAATATTCCTCTAATCATCACGCTGTAACCTGTGACAGGCTGTTATGATACAGAACTATCACACATTCACATACATTTAGTATTTTGTATCATCACATAGGTTTAGGTCCAGTCATAGAGGGTTTTTTTTTTTTTTTCCCTGCGACTTAGTGACCGAAAAATCTTGCCGACTGATGACCTTTCTGGTCGACTAATGTTTGGTCAACTATTAGGAGGCAGCCCTACTGAAGTGATATATAAATGAAGTTGATTTAATTTGATAACTTAAAAAAGTTTTACACTTGCTACCCAGCTTTACATATCATCAAGGTGTACACTGTAAGAATAAATTCACATTAGACTATGTTTTGGCTTCATGTTAAGCAAACCTTAACAACTAAAAGAGAAATGAGATATATTTCGTAAGAGAGAGACACTCAAAGTGCTTGGAATAGGTTATAAAGGTGACAGCTCTTGGCTATAAACTCTCAGTCATTTTCTCTTCGCTCCTCAAGCTAAGTGTTAAATCCACCTTTCGCACCTGTTCTCTGACGACTTTAGAGGAAGAAGATGAAGCAAGTCGAGGTGAAGTCAGCACAACCAAAAGGTGAATGACAAAAAGCAGAAAAGAACTGCAGTGAACATCACAGACTGATGACACAAAGCAGTTTAAGAGGAGCTGAGGGCAGACTTTTTCTTTCAATTCGAACCCATCAATGTCAAAATGAAACCTTTTTTGCTACAGGGCCTGTGCTGCAATCAGTGTTTGAACTCTGAGGTCCCAGTGGATGCAGAAGTCTGCCGGGTGTCACTGTTGGTGTCAAATGAGCACTGGATTTAAATCTTAAATCAACATAAATCTGTGTGATTGATGTCTTCTCTGCTGCTCACACAGCATGGTGTTAACTGCCTGTGCATCTATGTCTGAGCACCCATTAGCAAATATTGATATTTAGTTTCATTCAACAGTGGATGTGTGAGACTATTACAATTATGCAGTACACAGAGGACACTGTTTATACATCTGTTGCTATGTAAAGGATTCTGGTGTAATAAGCCTCCTAAATCAGCGCACACAAACACACAGCCTTTCAGTTATTGATCTGGGTTTGAATCATTTATATAGCTATCAGACTCCAAGTCCTATCAATATCGTTGCGTAACAGCTTTATATGCACCTCAGGGGTGACTTATCAGGGAGCCAGAGAAGAAGGACCAATAATTTCTATCACTTGCATTGTGCCCATTGAGTGTAAGCACTTTCGATTGGCTGGTTTCAGTCCAGTGTTCGCTCCGAGGCCCTCTAACATCCCCACAGGCAGTTTGATGAGTAATTGAATCTAACAGTCTACTACCATAGGTACTATTATGACCACAAATACACAACACTACTACACTGTGGTGTAGTAGTATGGTTGAAGAGTTTTCAAGTCCTTTACTTAAAATGGGGTGTCTACAGCTATAAACAAGACCTTTTTAATGCCACTTAAAATGAAATTTAAGACCAAACTTGTGATGGAAATACAAATTAAAAGTAAAATTATACTCTTTCTGAGTAAACACATTGATGTCAGTTTAAATCAACAGTCAGGTAAAATGACACTGATGATAACTTTTGTGTTCACCGCTCTGCACAGAAAGAAAATAAAGTAATGAGCCAGCTGGCTAGCAAGGCCTAAGTTTAATGATGAGGATGCATATAGGGGGCAGAAATAGGTGCATTGTTACGTTAAAGTCTGTGAAGTTTGGTGTTTCCATCCTGTTAAAATGATCTTTCCTGTAGCATCAGCACTGGAAACTCTTATGGTAACATGCGGGGGTGTAAATTACTGGTTTCATCATCATGGATTCTTTGGACAACGATATGATATATCGATATTACAAAGATAATAACGATAATAACAGCGATACTTTTTCAATGCGATGTGATTCAGGGGCCTGTGATCGATATGAGATGAAATCATCTGGCCATTTAACACAGTCGATTACAGAAAAGCTGCCTCCTCGTTCTTTTTTGCTTTTAGCCATAAATGATAAAAACAACACATAAATAATGTAAATAACTGTAACCTCTTAAGTGCAGTAAAGTTTACTTTAAACTGACTCCACTAACGCACATGGAATAAGTTAGCCTTCAGGGCTTTCTTACAGAAAACCATCATCTTTTTCCTAAAACTTCAGGTCTATTTGGCTCAAAACCCTGAAGGCAAACTTCTCCCAACAGCTATAAAACATGGATTAATAACATAATTTAACAAAGGTATAAATTAAGCTCAGTATTTTTGCTAGTCATCCACTATGAGCTCAATTGTGTTTACGTTTCATAAATTAGCCTAGCGACAAGTGGACTTTGCTCCATTCGTAACTTAATAAATGATGTGTTTTTTATACTTTTTTCCTTACATACCGTTTAAGTTTAAGTCTCTATCTTCTGACAGAACAGCTTGGTTGAATTTCAGCGTGCATGAGCTTTTTTCAGCTGAACAGAGTTGAAACAGAGCAAATAATGTTGCTGCCAGAAGTTAGTGTAGTGAGACACCCTGCCAGGCAGGTAACATTACGTTGTGTTTTATCTCCCAATGGCATTGTTTATGTAGAGCAGGACCCGTATTTTCTCTGAAAGTTAAAATATTTCCACGCTGCTGTTTTATTCCCGAGTAAATAACTTTATCCTCATCGTCTTTCTCTCAGCTGTTTGCCATCTGCCTGCTGCTGCTTGATGGTGACACAAACTGATGACGATATAGATCGATGTTTTCACTTTGCATCGTTGACACTGCTTTGTTGATTATTGCATCAATATTTATCGATCTAGATCTATGGATCGTTACACCCATAGTAACATGACTGGGAAGTGAACAGCAGGCTGACTGGTTAAAGTCCAGGGTTTGTTTGACCCATCCACCTCCCCTCCTGCCTGCCCTATATTGCGTTGTTACTGTCAGTGTTTCAAACTGACGCCATCTGGCGGCGTATCGTACGCAAAAGATGCCTTTTTGTGTCTTTGTCTGACGCCGAAATCACTGACAAAGCGGAGGTATTTAATAACTTGAGAATGAGAACAGGTTGCCCTCACACATAATTTAATCTTGTGTAATAAAAACATATCTCACTTATTCAATCACTGAGAATGTGGTTGAGAAGTGAATTTGATTAGACGCCAACGTCACATATTAATGCAGTCTTATCTCTGACCTAGAATCAGAGTTATTAAAGGGATATATTTAATAAATGAAACATCCTCATTAGGATGCTGTTGAAACAACGTTAATGTGTAATCTAGATGTCTAACAGACTCTAACTTCATAACCAGTTTAGTCAGGTTTTGATTTGTTTTGACCTTCAAACCACCAAATGAATACTAACTGGCATTAATTCTTTATGAATGTGTTGCAACATTATCTTGGGATTGATTTTCTGCATGTAGAGCCTGTTTTCAAACTACAGTTCTGTATAAATGAAGGTGCAGACAGAGCAGGCACAGGTGACGTGCAGAATGGGGTGATTTTTGGAAACTTTGATAGAATATAATGGAGCAAAAGCCTATCATTACTATTTTGGGCCACCTGATAGACACATAGTCACTGACAATCTCATATTTTTGCACCTGATGGTTCGGGGAGAGACGGAAGGCAAAGAAAGGGCAGACACAGTGTTGTGGTGACAGCTTGAAGAAGTACATTAAACATTTATCATTTTAGGTCTGTGATCATAAATGCCTAACCTTTCATGTAATATTACTTGCATAATCTAAGATTTTTATTTTAAAATGCTTCAAAAAATGCCAGTTTAGCTGTTGGGTTTCTAAAAATTTCTCCTGAGGAAAAATCCTCCTGGACGGTTGGGTTGCAGGAGGCATACATTAAAAATGATCTCTCTGAATAGATGATCATGACCCTGACTACTACTCTTACTTCTACTACTACTACGGCCACAAATAGAAAGCACATTAATACAAATGATGGTTGTTGAAAGATGAGGATCGGCGATGATTATCTAATATCAAAAGATTGCTGGTGGTGTCGTGTTGTTATTGTTCTGTTTATGTGCGTCTGGTGGTGTGATTTTCCCTCGAGGTGATAATAAAGCAGAGCGGACAAGATTGTTCACCCTCACGGATGTGGTTTAAAACACCCATACATCAATTTTCAATATCACGCCGCTGAGTCAGACTCATTTTTATTCACCCTGACACTTTGAAACACAACGGCTCCACTGAAGTTAACCTCGCAGGACCTTTTCATCATCCTTAGGAACCAACAAAGTGAAACAAACGGTGACCGTTTCGGGTGTGTGGAAGATCTGTGAGCTGTTTGAAGTAGCTTCCAGCTGCGTCACAGAGCTTTTTATCAGGTCTAAAGCAGGTGTAATAAACTGGACCACTGAGCATGACCATCCCTGAAGCCTGGGACGGAGTTCATCAACATGCACCTATTGCTGCACTCTGTTTAAGTTATGGCATCTGGAAGGCTTTAGCACACTGGAGGAATGACACTGGCTTGTGCTCCGACTGCAGGACTGCTTCCAGGGTGTTACCATGGTGACGGCGGAGAGAAAAAGCAGCAGGTCCCGATAATAAGAGATAAACTAGAGCTCTAAACTGTGGGACACTCTCGAAGATAAAAATAATAGTAACACTGACAACAATCTCTTAAAATATGGGTTCAAAAATATTTGTGTGATAGAAAAGAAGCATTACATGTTCTTTTTCACCTAGTAAATTTATGTATGCTACAGGGGTCTTCACAATTTCTATTCTAAATCGAAAAAAATGAACTTTTGATTTTGATCATCAATTTCAAAAGCAAGATTGGCAAGTTGCCCAGTATTTTTCTTTCTACCTCCGCCTACTTGCGCATGTCCGAAGGGGAAAAAAGCACTTCAAAGACAAAACAGTGTATCTCACCAGTGGCATGCAGCTACACTTTTCAAGACAGAGATAATGGAGAAACATCCGAACTGGCAAATCCTCCTACTTCTCTGAAGTCACTGATGTGGCAACATTTTGCCCTACCCGTGAGCTACGCAAACAACAAACCTGACGCTGACAGAAAAACTACAGATTGTGGGCTATTCTAGTGACATGAAAGTGAAGCAATGATCTGGTGGCTTTTCGCAGGTGAGGAAACTCAACCTGTTGTTGTAAAGTACCATACCGCCATCTAGTGTCTCTTTTTTTCTGTTGGGCAACACATTCCCAATCCCAACTCGTCAAATACCGAAGCTCGTTTGATGGCCCGTCATGTCAAAATATAATGCGCTAGGTACCCTCCTGTGTCAGATTTGGATGTTCAGGGACAGTGTGTCAGTTTATGCTTGTCACATGCATCGTCTCTTTTCAAAATAAACGTACGTATTCACAGGAAATGTACAGTTTCTCCTTGTTAAATGCATACAGTCCATTTTTTAGATTAACTTACAACGTAGGTAGAAAAACTTTGTTTTTGGCTTTACTTTCTTAGGGTTGGGCAACAAAAGAACATGTTTAGGTAGTCTCTATATACAGACTCTACATTCAGTGAATGTAGAGTCTGTAGGCAAAACCCGGAGATCTTGCGTCCAGAAGAAGAGCGTAAGAGCCCTGGTTTCCGGTTGTAGGCTGTTTGTAGTCCGTGTGATTTTGACCAACCACGTTTGAGCCGGCTGCAGTTGTTGCCAGGTTAAACGGTCCGTGCGGTGAACTAACGAGGTGGAACATAATTGGCGTCACTGCAAACTCTGAATCCATCGCAATGGTTCAGCATATTTACTTATATATAAATGGAAGTCGGAAACGGAAATTCGCCTCCTCCGCCCAAATCAAACTGGAATGCCAAAAAATCGGGGGTCTGCCCCCAGAGGCTGTATCGCCGTCTGCCGGAAGTCAGATGCCGAATACAGCCGATGGGTTCCGAGAATGAGGTTTAGGAAAAACATGGTTTGGTTTAAAATAAGTATGCGTGTTACTAAAATAATACGATGTTACATGACATACATCATTAGCATTATATGCTACACATACTAGCACACCATGTTATTTAAACAATTCCGTTGACTTTTGCTGGATTCACTGCTCTCTGCATGATTCACCCTACTGGAAGTGTTTATAGTACGTACGCTGCTACATGTAGCTACATGCTAATGTCAGGGACACATGTAATCCTGGTTGCCGAATCTGAGGCTGTTAATGTTAGTTGTTGTTCTGGTAGAAACTCAAATTACAAGTATAAACCTGTAAATAAATATAATAAGTCACATTTTCACAGTTTGTTGTCATTTGACGAGTGAAATAAGCTATTGTTATTTCATTTTAAATTAATTTGACCATATGGTCTTAGTGTGGTATCACACTCGATAGCCTATTTCTTAAAAAAGAATTTAGTTGTCAGAGCATTAAACCAATAATCTGTTGATCTTTACAGATCAAGACTTGGTAGTCTAACAATCGCCAAGGCTTCAATGCTGGAAAAAAATGTTTAAATTAAAAATGTAATCAAATTTTGACTTTGAAATCAAAACCTGGATTTGGAGACTCATTGTGGTGTTGCACTGCCGTAGTGCGTTTATTTTAAGAGACTGTATGCAAACTTTACATTTCCTGTGGAAGTGCATTTTGAAAAAAGACAATGCATGTAACAGGCTGAAGTGGACATGGCATCCCAGAAGGTCTACAACTAACGCACCTAGGGTACCTTGCATGTCATATGTGGACGTGGAAGGTCCATGACCAAGTGTCAATATGTGACGAGGTTGGAGTGAGAATGTGTTGCCTCAACACCCTGTTTAAAGTACGTATCAACTACTTAAATATCAGAACTAAGACAACACATAAACATTGTTTAACTCATGTTTTAAGGGTTTTTGGTTGTTCTGAGTTTGCTTCAAAGTGCGTTTAAACTCATAATAACATTTTGGTATTGAATGGCATTACTGGTGTCAGACAGAAGTTGTTGTGGGGTGGTCAGTACCACAAAATCTGTTTTTTAGCAGAGAAAAAATACCAGGGCCAGAATCATAGATGATAATACTGAAATGTTGAATTATTAAAAGCGGCTAATGTACTCTCATGCTGGAGGGAGCAAGGTAACATGATTTATGAGGTGAATGCATCATTAATAAGATACAAAGAATACATTTTCATTACTATCAAAAGATTGTCAAACATGAACTTTTTCTTTTTAACTATTCTCAGATAGTTTCTTTGTCAAATGCATGAGGAATAGCTTCAAATAATGCACCTCAGCCACCATTCCACTTTTGTGTGTGTTTCTTCCCTGAACTAACGAGGTGAATGCTGCAGACAACAACAGCGGAGCAACAAAGAATGAATCCAGTAAGAGGTGGTTTTGTGCCCAAAATGTGGTCTAACATAACAGGAGAGGCAATGCCTATATTCTTTAATGAGGTACAGTGTAGAGGAGAGATTGGTTCTTTCTTTGTTTTTGTTTTCATATTGATCTTATCAATGCTAGTATGGATGCTCAAAACAAGAGTAAAAGTGGTAGTATTCACCTATCCTTAAATCCCTTTGTTTGCTGGGGATGTTGAGAGTTCTCCAAAGAATAATGACAACAAAGACTGTTGATTCAACCAGCTGAAAATGTTGCCATTATTTATATTTTCTTATAGCACACAAAAAGGTATTGGAAGGGATAAAAGAAAATACAACTTGATCTCACAGAAATCCGTGGAAAGAAATTTTCACTGTACAATAGCCATCTCAGAATATTGCAGTTTCATGGTATCATGGTATCACAGAATATATATCATCAGTCAGAATGACCCTTAAAGGAATGAAAATGGAAGGGTCATTTTTGGTTGAACAAACGTCTTATTACTGTAATTAAAACTTGAAACTATTTTGTTAATGTTAGTATGTGTAGAAAGTCTCCCCTTTGAAAATAACTAAAATAATGGGGAGATTTGTTTTGCCTTTTTTGTACAGGGTATGATTACCACCAACTTTTACATCATGGTATACCTTAGAACTGGTATATCACTGCAGCCCTGGTTTATGATCACCTGAAAATAAGAATTGTTGTGTTTCCATTACCTTAGAATTAGCCTTTTATATTTACATAATGGAGCTCTATGATTCTTTTCATGGAGTCTGCAAAGCTGTTTCTACAGTAGCCCAGATCGGACAAATCAAACACTGGCCCAAGATAGGACTATTTAGGTTTTCGCAACTTTTGTGTAGGCCACCGTAATTCTCCTACATGTTTGCACACGCGAGAAATTTCAGTTCTGCAACCTCACCCCTAGATGCCACTAAATCCTACACACTGGACCTTTAACACAGCATCATGTGGTGGTGCCACATAATGTTTTAATTTACGTGGTGGTGACAGCAAGGTTGGGTGAAGGACACCAAACCTACTTGATCAGGTTTAGAGAGAGATTATGGTTCCTCTTAAAATAACTTCATTTTTTACATACAGGCTGCAGGGTTCCCACGATCAATGAAATCCTGGAAAAGTCATGGAATTTCACAATCACATTTTCCAGGCCTGGAAGAGTCATGGAATTAGTAAATGTCATTTAAAGTTTTGGAAAGGTCATGGAATTTTGTTGTGTGTAATGAAATAGTTACAGTAATCTAACGTGGATAACAGAAGATAACAGCAAATTTATTTTCTGGAGCTGATGACATAACATAGCTGTAATATGCGTTGATGTGCAACAAACTTTTGTTAACCAACACGTACGTTTCTTCATTATCTCCCCGCGTTCTGTCTCTCCCTTCATGTGTGCCAGCTACCTAAGTTTTGTTTGAATACAGGTTTAATCTGATACGTTTGAAAAACACTGAGCAAGATTGTTTTTTAATTTTTTTAACCATCGGCATGGTTGGGTCTAGGTCTCAAAACTACTTGGTTAGGTTTAGAAAAAGATTGTGTCTTCAGTTTAAATAAGTAAGTTTGTTGCGTGTGGTATCTAAGTACTTCCTAAGAAGATGTAGTTACATCACGTAATGTGACGTAACTATGTAAAGGACATAGGTACACAAAGTTAAAATAAGTCAACAGTGACTTTTAGTTTCAAAGAGTACACAAACAGGGCACCCAGAACCTCTGGGTGAAAGTCCAGTGTTTGTTTGACCTATGCACCACCCTGGCCTGCTCCCTACGTGGTCTTTCTCATGCTATACTACCTATGGGTTCGTAACATTGACCACCTCCAATTGCGTGACATTGTTGAACCACAGACTTTGTGTGTCACCACGACAAAGCATCCTAATTGACTTTCCAGTGGCATTGTGGGGATTTCACACTGGAGCGGCTGTGGCTCAGAAAGTAGAGTAGGTTGTCCGCTAATCGGAAGATCGACAGTTCAATTACCAGTCCGCATATCCAAGTATCCTTGGCCAAGATACTGAACCCCATCGGAGTGTGAGTGCTTTAAATGGTATCTGAGTACCTCAGCCACCAGTGTGTGAATGTGTGTGTGAATGGGTGAATGTGACATGTAGTGTAACAGCACATTGAGTGGTCAGAAGACTAGTAAAGCGGTATATATGTGCAGTCCATTACATATTTCTGTGAGAACGGGTTGTTAAAATATCTGACTTAGGGTTTGCTAACCTATCAGACAGCTACACTTAGTGGCTACACATAACCAAATCTTAACTATAGGGATAGTGGTAGGTCAAAAAACATTAATATTACTACTTTTTGGAGTTACAATTGCTAGTGCAAGTTTAAATAGAGTGGAGAAAAAGGTTTTATTCAATAAAGATAATCAACTGTACCCTCAGAATAATTCCTAATACTTGGGTCAATAATACCATTTGTAGTGAGATGCCATGTACATTACCTTAACAGAAACATAATACCACAGTGATTTTTCATGTTTGGTTAATCTGCACAAGTTCAAAAAAGTCCTTTCTGTGCAACAGAATAAAGTGACCCCTGTTGTGAAGTATCCTTTGTGCTGTTGTACTGTACTGGGTTTGTTAAACAAAGTCCCTGCTGTTTTAAAAACTATCAATGGCAGTACTGATAATGGCCACCCATTTTTTACTGTGAGCGATTTCCCTTGCTGCACCAGCTCTGCAGAACATCTACACCATCACTAACTTTTTACTGCGTTCTGTCGCTAATCGCCTCCTGGGTGGATGAAACTGAATAATTCAGAGGCTGAATAATGGGGTGTACTGAACATCAGGGAGCACAGATACTAAGAGAGAGGTGAGGCGTGACAAAAAGACAACATTCATTAGCAGAGCAGTACTGATTGGCTGAAAGCCCAGAAGAACGTGCCAGTCCAGAAATACTCATCGGGTTACACCGCCAAAGACAAACTGAGATGGAAATACAACACATTAGGCAATTATATAATCATGCCGAAATTAGAATAACAAAGAGAAAAAAGCCATTACATGGAATGTGCAGGTCCAAGGTCTCTGGTCATGAGTAGGATTCAGACAGAAAGTGGGGGAAATATCAAAGTAGGATGTTATTTACCAAAATGTACAAAAGCATTAGAGTCAGGGTTGGCCTTGGCTCAAGTCTTCAGGGATACACTCTCTGCCCCAACACATGAATAATGTATTGCAAGTGGTTAGAAATTGCCAATGATTTATGATGGGCTTCTCTACGTTTCAAATCCACTATCATATTAGGTGCCTCTAGAGGCCATCCAGTATAATGTTCTCTGAATTGAATTACAGCACCTGCATATTTTTAGTTCATTTTATTATTTCATCTAATTACAGAATACTCAGGTCATGCATCGGGATGAAGAAATGTCTGAAATCAAGTCAGTTAAATTATCAAGTCCTCGCTTAGTAAAAACATTCTGTTAGTGCGGAAACAACTGCTTGATTGAATTAATTAGTCGATCAAAGGTAAATTAATCTGCAACATGTTTTTATGGTTGGTTATTTTACAGAACAGTGTGTGAGATTTAGGGGAATTTAGTGGCATTCAGCTGTGAGGATTGCAGATTACAACAAGCTGAAACTTCCCCGTGAGAATTCCTCTAGTGTTCTCAGTTTGGAAGGGGCCTGATTATCCGTAGAGGTCTCTTCCTCTCTTAGACAAATGGACCAGGTGATTTGGACTGGTGACAACACAGAATGAAGCAGCTCCATGTTACAATTCAGTGTTTCTCTAGCTCTTTTTAGATAGGAATTGTGCAAATTTGCAGGAAAGCCCAATCAGTCTTCTTTCAGCATTGGCAGTATGAAAACAAAATCGAGGAGTGCGGCAAAATGCCGGAAAATTGGGCACCTCGGATCAACTCGCCTTTCCACCTCTGTGTGTATAAACACTTGCAGCTGGCCAGCAAAACGGCCCAACATTCACGGAAACTCTGGCAGTGTAAAAGGGGCTTCTGATGCAGTACGGCTTGTCGGAGACTGGCCGCCAGCTCAGCAAGCACCTGCTGATGTGTGCTCACCTTTCTATTCTGATAAATTAAGATCCAGATGTTCAGGAGGTTTTTACTGGGTGCCAAACAAACAGACCTGGCTATTTTAACTGGTAAAATCACTGAATATAGCAGTTTCATGTTTAAAAATCTGTGTTTCTCTGATGCTGCTCTTCACTTGGGGCTGCTAACTACAGTGGCCGACATGTATTCATGAGTGGCCCTATCTGGAGCCAGTGTTTGGTTTGTCTGTTCTGGGCTACTGGAGAAACATGGTGGTGCAACATGGCAAACTGTATGTAGATTGAAACGGCTCATTCTAAGGTAACAAATCACGATTTTCAGGTGATTATTCACTAAAAGAAACATACTCATTGTATTATATTCCATTTCTGCCAATATACCACCCTAAGTCCTACCAATTAATCGCTCAATAGTGATTAGAAAAAACAACAACATAAAAAACTTTGCTAATACTAAATGATACCAAAATGCATTTTTCCTCAATCAAAGCTCACAGCAACATTTTGCATATTCATCGACAGCATTGCAAGTCCACAAAACATATACAGATGTAGAGGCCTAGACAAATGAATCACATTGAATATAACTGAATAATGCTTCAATCTGGAAGCTTAATTTTCCAGTGTCACTGCCGCGCTCTTCTTCCAGACCCAAACATGGCCGCCTTGTCATGAAATAGTTATATTGTGCCCTTTTTTTTTTTTTTTGCTTTTTCTTGTCATTGAAACATACTTTCAAAATACGCCATTCTACTGATTCTCCAGAATGTAATAGGAGACGACAGTAATTTATATTTCAGAATCAGATCTTTATGTGAATTGATTAAATTTCATGTTTGATAAAATTCTTAATGATTAATTGGTCATTGATTAATCGTTATTATCCCCACACTGAACCTTTAAGTCATTGTTAATGCAGAAATGCTCATATATTCTCAGGCTGGACCATAACGTGACGATTTGCACAATTTACTCAAATAAACTTGATGTAATGAATATCTTTGAATTTTGCGATGGTGGTCAAATAATTTAAAGATGTCATGTCACCTTATGCTCTGGTAAAATTCTTTCTTTTCCTTTTTTGCAAACTTGTTTTTTATTATTTAAAACCATTAATCATTAAGGAAAATATATCAGCAGCTTAATCTACAGTGAAAACAAATATTAGTTGCAGTTGTAAGTGCCATGCCAAATTTAAAATGGTAATTTAAGTGATAATTGATAAAGACTCAACCGTGAAATCATTTGTTTACTGCTGCTGTGTTGTCACTGTTTGCTGTGTTGTCTGCAATCAAATTTAACTTGTAAACAGATTAAAACACAACAATACATGTTTTGGTGTTTTGATTCTATTTCAATAACGTCAGACTCTCTTTTGTTGAGATTTGATTGTATTTTTAATTGTTTATGTGAAAAGTCAGAGTCGTCCTCTGACTGTGGCAGCAGCAGCAGCAGCTCTGTATTACAAGATAACATAATCTTAAAGGGCCTTGACACAGTTTTTTTAGAAGGCACTTGGACTGTGTTTTAAAACTTTTGAGTCATTCGTAGCATCAATAGAGACTCGTTCTGGGAATGTAATTCCCTTCAGTGTCCAACTAATACCCATTATTAAGATGATGTTTGCTCTTGTGTTGTTGATAGATATTTGTGGACAGAATAGAAGACACGTTGTCACTGGTTACAGCTGAGTCTTTGGGGATTAATTTTTGCAATGCCATGTAACAATAATATGTTGTACCTTTTGTTAAATTCACAAATCCAAAATCCAGCCCCCAAACCGTTAATTAAGATTAAGATGGACGGAATTTAACATTCCCTTTTACTGCATTATTAAAACCTCAGCTAAAAATGTGAAGGGATTATGAATTCATATGAGGAGAGGGATAGCTCATCCGCTTCTTGTCTCTTGCCTGACTTGTTTATTTACAGGGGAAATCATCCAAAATGGATGAGCTGAGATAAATTGAGATTTATTAACAAGGAGAGGAAATTGTGGACGGTGTGTTTTCTCCAACCATAGCTTGGAGATATCTCCCCAAAGATGTGTATGCATGAATCATCTCAGAAAAAAAAAACTTCAGGCAGTTTATTAAACCGTAGTTTATGCACATTGTCAGCTGACATGCTTTTTTCTGATCCACAAAAACAACACTGCTTGTATGAGCTTCAAAACATCCTCGCTGCTGAGACGCATCATTTTACATGCCGGCTTTTTTTCTGAAGCCTCAGCAATCTGCATGACATATGGAGGGCTTTGCCACAAGCCACTTATTATCTTGATCAGGTGGAGAAAATCACAGGATATAACATGCTGGGAGCAATTTAGGTGTCTTACCTCGTCTTGGTAGATGAAGAAAAGCATGATGGACAGAATCTCTAGGAAGAAGATGAGCAGGAGGAGGATGAAGAACTGTGGAGATACAAAGGGAAGAAAGAGGAGTTATTTAACACACCATTTATCAGAGAAGAGGAAATGACAACAAGGGAGATAATAAGCATCTGTCTGTGAAGAATGAATGAAGTATAAATTGAAAAGAGGGGGAGAGGCAGCCGACACCACAGCGTGAGAGGGAACGAAAGGAAAAAAGTAATAAAAGAAGGAATAAAATGGCCATAGAATGTCAAGGAGAAGGAGTTGGAGAGGTAAGGACGATTGAAGAGCTGTAGATCGTTCAGCCTCAATATTTCTAAGTGACAGGTCAAGAGAGCAGAGAGGCAGAGGAGGAGGTGGGACAATCATAGTAAGTAGGGCAGACTGGGAGAAGTGATATACAGTTTTCCTCTATCCACTTCTGAATTTGTTAAAGGAGCCTCATTTTATTCCTCACCCGTCTCCACCCAGCCCTCCTCTGCTGAATGAGCTGCTTGATGGGTGATGCATCTTCTTCCTGTGGGCCCGTGTGAGTGCTTAAAACAGTTACGAGCTCAATCATCAACCACTCTGCCAGGGACATGTCTCCCACGCATGGGAGTGACTGTCTGAACCAGGGAGGGTTGAAATGATTTCAGAAACAATGGTATAATGTTCCAGAGGGTCACACAAGGATCCTGATGAAATGGCACTAGATTATCAACTGATGTGTCTGCAGGCGGATGAATCGACACACATCGATGCTGCGCCGCTGGGGTCTAGGGAAGTTTGGTTGGTCGGCTACTTTAGTTGGGACTTTAATATCTCAGCAACTTCATTCTGAGATATTTTCAGGGGGGTGCTTACTGGAAACTAGGAAAGTCAGAAAGTGACAAAGCAGCGTTCCGAGTAAGTTATTAGGTTAATTACTTACAGAAACGTTGCGTGCAATACTTCACCTTCCACCATCTCTTCCCCGCTCTCTGTCACTTTCTTTCTCTTGCTCTCAAACACACACACACACACACACACACACACACACACACACACACACACCTTGGAAAGCGCCACAGCGTTGCTTGTCTCTTTCCTCAACTTGTGTCTTATGCTCTCACTGGGCCTCATTCACCAACCCCTCTTCAGAAGAAATTTCTTCTTAAAAACCACTTAAGCAATTTTTAAGAAGATTCTGACATTCATTAATGTTTTCTTATTTGGGATTTGTTTTTAGGTAAGAAAATAGAACTGAATGAATGAACACGTAAGCCCAGTTCAGACCACTGATTCGCGACGAGACAAAACCGTTTTAGAACGCGATGCTGTCACCTGCAACTCAACTGGTCAAATCACTGGCGGCGTGTTTTAGAAGGTAAAGCATGTCACCTCTTCCTACAGTCAGTCGACTTATGATGAAGTCCACTAGTCAAGTCAAAATGACAACAGATGGCGTGCTCGCTTGCTGCGGCAGGTGCTCCGTCCCCGCCAAGCTCTCCGTTTCCGTCCCCACGGTGTGCCGGTGTTGGACAGTGGGTCGCTGCTGGTGCTCGCTGTGTGTGCTTTGGCCCCCTCACTCACATATTACACACATTTTTTCACACAGTTTCCTAAGGATTCAAATACCAACAATATTTTATAATTAAAATATCTGTAATAATTATTCTGATTATTTTAGAAAAAGCATTATGGACTTTTAAGATAAACACTACACTAAAGGCCCAGACACACCAAACCGACTTCAGAGCACTGTGAAGGCCCCCTGCTGCTTCGTCTGACATCGTCGTGTCTCGGCCAAGAAGTTGCACATGAACACACCGCAAAGACTACGCATACAACCAGCATGTACATTCTGCGCCTGCGTTAGAGGTAATAACTCTCCATACCAGCCGACAGGGACCAAGGAGGGCCAAGGGTGCGGGACACACTACACCAACTAGGGCGACAGATGCCCACCAATGGCCTGACATTGACCAACGGCTGACTATTGGCACTGCAGTTCACATTAATAGGAACCATGCCAGCTAATAACTTGTGATTAGTCATGCTAGAAAATATCACTGGCTGTTTTGGAGGGTGGAAAATAAAGTGATAAAGCAGCGTTTTGAGTACGTTTTTAGTATCTTATAGATGTGTGAAATAGCTCACCTTCTCTCCTCCTCCTTTCTCTGTCTCTCTCTAAACACACACACACACACACACACACCCTGGAGAGCGACATGGTCTCTGTCCTCAGTCCTGACAATTATGCCATCATGCATAATGGCAGGGATTTGTGTCTCCA
Source organism: Epinephelus moara (assembly GCF_006386435.1). Taxonomy (NCBI): domain Eukaryota; kingdom Metazoa; phylum Chordata; class Actinopteri; order Perciformes; family Serranidae; genus Epinephelus; species Epinephelus moara. The sequence continues at coordinate 41,779,793 of NC_065506.1, read as the reverse complement.
TTACAGCAGGGCTACCCGCTTGAAGGTGTGTTTATGGGCTAAGTGATGACATCTTGTCTTGAGTGATGACGTTTAAAAGCCACAGGCTGATCTGTCACATAAGTCCCTCATTATTTTTGCTGCAAGTGCTTTTCCATCACACAGCAGGGCAGGTAAAAGAAGTTTACCTGTTGGAGGTTTGCAGAGGTGCAATTAGAGCCTGTCGTCAGCAGCTCAGATCATCATCATCTCACTGTGGCTGTTCATGCTTTTACTCCTCCTCCCTGCGGTATCAGTAGTAGTTTTAATTAAAGAAAAGACACTTACAAAGTTTTGCTAACTCGGTGATAAACACATTTTAATACCTACAGAGTCTTCACAACAAAAGTCCCATGTTATTTTGTTATGTAAAAGCTTTCATTGTGAAGCAGCAAAATAAGGAAATGTTGGGTTCTCATCAGCGGTAACTTAACAAGACCCCTACAGCTGAAGGTGAACATTCATTCATTCATATAACTGCTTATCCTAGTACAGGGTTGTGGGATTGGTGGACCCTATCGCAGCTGATGTTGGGTGAGAGATGGGGTACACCCTGGACAGGTGGCCAGACTATCACAAGGCTGACTGAAAGTGAACATCAAACAGTAAAATAAAGGAGATGTCTAAAGTACAAACAGCGACGCAGGAGAGAAACTGAACTCCAAACCACAGAGATTCAGTTAAAGCTACAAAAGTACTGAGAGCTGAACACAGAGACTTTTAAAAACGTCTGTTTCTGTGATCTCCTGCACAGACAGACGTGAGTTGAGTCTCACAACACATGTACTTGTTTCAGGGTGAGAAGGGTGATTGGGGGAGGTTGGCTGCAGTCAGAGGGATGTCACCACTACCCACTTGGAGGAATTTTGGCAAGGCAAGTTCTGGAGTTATAAGAAGCATCTTTTTTCTAAGCTGATTTAGGAGCTGACAACTTGAGAAAGGCGGGAGGGGGATTTAATTGCACTCATATATGAGTATCGTGCTTGTGTGTTCTGATTTCAGTTTTGATTCCCAACGTTAGAATTTAGCTCACAGCATCATGAGTACATGAAGCCTTACAGAGCTGCAAACATGGCTGTAGTCTTGTACTCTTGTTTCTGTTTTTTTTAGAGTGAGGCACAGAAACCATGAAACAGTCTCAGAGGTTTCAAAAACAGATTTTAAAAGCAGAGATGTTTTCAAAGACATCATGGTTACACGTCCTTTGTGTGTTCCAGCTTGACAGTGGATGTGAGTGTTGCTGGTTCACAAGAAATGGCATCGAGCAGGGCTGTCAGTTGCCCCACGAGGTCTCCTTTGGCAGCACCTGCATGAATGAATCACTAAACATGGAAACACTGGAAGGTGAGAGTCGACTAGGTAAGAGGATATAGCCCACGGTGTGTTTGACTCACTTGTGCTCTTTTTCAAGAGGTGCGCTCAAATAACCGTCTGAAATCAATTTCTTTTGTTCTGTCAGGCTACATTGTCTGAATGTTATGCTCTGTGTTGTGTGAAATTCCTGGTAGCTTCAATTTGAGGGGATTTTTAGGGGTTTATTTAAACTGAAGAAAATATGCTGCACTGTGCATTTGAAATTCCACCTTTCTCAGGCTGATGAAATCCTTTAACAAGCTGGTGGATAATGTCAAAATACAATTCAGTCAAGTGTAGAAGCACTACGGTTTTTCATAACTTCAAGTATTTGACATTTTGAAGGTTCAACCCCAGACAGTCATAATATTTGCCTTTTTTTATTATGCAACACAGTTCTGCAACCAAAAAGAGTTTTTTAAAAAATGTAAAAAATGCAGTATGACAGACCGACAGGGGCAGATTTACTTTTTTTTGCAAAAGTCAAGTTTGAATCTGAGCTATTTTGTCTTTTTATGAGATTTCTTGACCTGCTATTGATCTTTTCCCTCTTCAGTGCTATGAGAGTGGAAGTTCAAATGTGCAACTGCTCTGCAAGAAATTTAGATTCAGTGTCTGGTCAAGAACTCTAGAGTACATGCGTGAGGCCACAGGCACTTAAACCTTCCTGCTGGGTTATGTTTGTCTGACTTTGAGTTGCATTAATCGATTCCTGACTACTAGAAGGCACAGGAAGTCCAAAACTAGCTGACCATGAATCTATGTGACAGACGCACAAGACTGACATCTGTTTAAAAAAAAAAAAAAAGCCAACAAATGCTCATTATTACACATGCAGCAGTACAGCCTCAGGCCTTGTGTCCACCGAAGCGCTTTTTTTTTCCCCAGCTGAAAACACCAGGCGCTCCTCCCAACTTGGAGCGCTTGAGAGCGCTTTTGAGGCGCAGTGGTTTTTCAGCTGAGATGCTTTGGTTGCACTGGTTGCTATGATGTGGAATATCAGCGGAAGTGAAAATTCCAGCACAAAGTAGAGAACTTGCTCTGGATGAAGGGAAGGCTGAAGCACATAGGGAAAGAAATGAGGGTTTACGAGAGGAAATAAATCTTTCTATTTAGCTAAATTGAGAGATATTAACATATTTTTCCTCCATTGCTGTTGTTGCTCATCACCTGTCCATGTAAAATGTGAGTTGGTATCTTTTTCTGCTCCCAGATTTGATGGCTGAACTAAAAGTGACAGTGATGAACGTTTGCAGTTAGGAGAGGTTGATCTGGGGCGTCGGTAGTGTAGTGGATAGTGTACAGAGGCATTGCCTCGCTGCAGCGGCCGCGAGTTCGAATCCGGCTTGCGGCCCTTTGCTGCATGTCAGTCCCCACTCTCTCTCTGTCTCCCCATTTCACCTTCTGTCCTGTCAATAAAGGCAAAAAAGCCAATAAAAATAATCTTAAAAAACAAAAGGAGAGGTTGATCTAGAACAGTGGTTCCCAACTGGTGGGTCGTGGGTCTGTTCTAAATGGACTGCAAGTGACTCGCAAATGTGCCAAGTTCAAAAAACACACCTGATTTTTAAGTACGGTGAATATTCGGCACAGAGCTTTTATTTTGAAGTGCCCTTTTGTGCTGCAGAGCGAGTGACTAACAGCCAGCTACTTGAAAGAGTCCGTAAACTATCCCAACAACAAGGCCAAATGCAAGTATGACATGGAATATATTAAACTGTGTGGACCCTGAACTAATGACGAAGGAGAAATCTGGACCCCGTGGCTGGACCAGCTGGGAACCACTGACTTAGAAGTTTTTCTACAAGAAAATGATTCTTAAGGTTAGGAAAAAAGTCAGTGTTTGGGTTAGAATAAATAGATTTCTGTCAGGCTTTCTGAGTGAAAGTAAGAAAAACTTCTCCCATATTTGCAGTGTTTCACCCAAAGTTGAACATTTTTCAACTCTTGGCACTCTTGGAATAAGTTCCAAAAATGCAGCGCTCAGCACAGAATAGATGCACTGCGCTGACTCCGCTGGCATTTGTCATCCCTGTCTTCTAAAAATGACATTTGTATGCTACGAAACTGCTTTCTTAATAACCTTGTTGTGACAACATAATTGCTGCCTGGATGATGTTCGGAGACAATATTTCTTTCAAGTAGCAAAACACAACAGTCATGTACCATGTAGGCTTTGAAAGGAGGTGGATGGGGAGGATGTCGGTTGTACAAAGTGCAGGACTTTGGCACCAGAACTTCGGTTTCACATCTGGACTACTCTCTTAGCTTTAGGCAACAAAAGCATCTTGGTTAAAGTTAGGGAAAGCTCGTGATTTGGGTTACATTACATGCCTTCACAGCAACAGGCTACAATTCATTTTTGTTGGAAGCCGCTGACATGAAGCTGACACCCGACACTTGTCGCTGCTGGCCTCAACTTTTTTCAGCTCTGTCAACCAATCATATGTTTTGTTTTTAGCTATGGTACTGTGTTATGTTCGTTATTTGATGCTATGCTAGCTTTCTGTGCATTACGGTGCACACAAGGATGCAGTGGGGCGGCGAAATGTGATGTTAGAGTAGTGCTCAGACATTGATCAAAAGCACAGATATTATTATGACCATAAACAAACTAGGCAGCGTTCAGTCGAGGTGTTTTGTGGCCAGTAGCAGACACACACAAGCCTGTGACGACATAGCTACGGTAAGTCCCTTGTAATGTGAATGCAGCATTTGGCATCACTTTAGTTAGGTTTGGGAAAAGATTGTGATTTTGGTTAAATGTTAATCAAAAAAGTAAAAAAAATAAATAAAAAAATGCTGTAATCACTAAGAGTGGATGCTCGTACTCGTACTCGTTGTCCTCCGCTTATCCGGGTCCGGGTCGCGGGGGCAGCAGCCTCGGCAAAGAAGCCCAGACAGTCCTCTCCCCAGCCACTTCCGTCAGCTCTTACGAGGGAACCCCAAGGCGTTCCCAGGCCAGCCGGGCGATGTAATCCCTCCAGAACCCCAAGGCGTTCCCAGGCCAGCCGGGCGATGTAATCCCTCCAGCGTGTCCTGGGGCGGCCCCGAGGTCTCCTCCCGGTTGGACATGCCCGAAACACCTCCCAAGGGAGGCGTCCGGAAGGCATCCTTACCAGATGCCCGAACCACCTCAACTGGCTCCTCTCGATGTGGAGGAGCAGCGGCTCTACTCCGAGTCCCTCCCGGATGTCCGAGCTCCTCACCCTATCTCTAAGGCTGAGCCCAGCCACCCTGCGGAGGAAACTCATTTCGGCCGCTTGTACTCGCGATCTCGTTCTTTCGGTCACTACCCAGAGCTCGTGACCATAGGTGAGGGTTGGAACGTAGATCGACCGGTAAATCGAGAGCTTTGCTTTCTGGCTAAGCTCCCTCTTCACCACAACGGACCAGTTAAGCGCCTGCATCACTGCTGACGCCGCCCCAATCCGCCTGTCAATCTCCCGCTCCATCCTACCTTCACTCGTGAACAAGATCCCGGGATCTCGGGAAGAGTGGACACTGTATTGCTAAATTGCCTATTTTGGTGGAAAACAACTGAGGTACGTTGTCAGTGAACATTTTGCTGATATTTTCAGTATCAACATTTTTGGGACAGGTGCGTTTCCGTTCCTGGTTCAAACCCAGGTGGAGGGATCAGACCCCGGCTGGGGGGCCCTTGTTTGCCGAGTTTGCATGTTCTCCCCGTGTCAGCGTGGGTTTCCTCCAGGTACTCCAGCTTCCTTCCACAATCCAAAGACATGCAAGTTAACTGGTGACTCTAAATTGTCCATAGGTGTGAATGTGAGTGTGAATGATTGTCTGTCTCTATGTGTCAGCCCTGTGATAGTCTGGTGACTTGTCCAGAGTGAACCCTGCCTCTCGCCCAATGTCAGCTGGGATAGGCTCCAGCCCCCCAGTGACCCCTAACAAGATAAGTGGTTACAGATAATGAATGAATGAATGTGATTTCAAGGAGACAGGGCTGCATTTGTAGTGTAGAATTAAAAAAAAAACACTGGCCTCAGGAAAAAAATGCTTCAGTGGTTATGGCCCCTAATAATCAAACTGAATAGACTTTGCATTTTAAGCTCATTTTTCAGTCTGACACACAGGCTATCTGATTTCTGTAAAGGGGCTCATTTTGGTCCAATCGATCAATACTTATTAAAGTATCAATGTCATTTCCAGTCACCAGAGATGGGGCTGACAGTAGTGGTTGTTAGGAACAGATAACCTCATATTTTTCACTGTCAATATCAAACCTGGGAAAAAATCTGATGTCAGCTGCAATGTAGACATTTATTTGGAGCCATGTTTCTAGTCTCATAGAATAAAAGTAAGTTAAGCTCAGTAATAACTCCTCTTCACTCTTGTTCTCCACCAAGAAAAATATCTGCGTCTTTAGCTGCAGGATGTTTGCATTTCTTCACCAGGTGGTCGCTACCTTTGTCTGTTTGTTGTTTGTGCTGGGCAGGTAGTGCACAGGGTCTTTATCTTTTAGCTGAGAACAGCTGCCTGCTGCAGCCACAGACATTACTCATAGTCATTTGACTTAAAAAATTACTTTGAGCTTTCATACATTGCCCTGCTACTTACGGAGATATCTTCGAAGGGGGTCCTAAATGTTTAAACTTTAACCTTAACATGGGCGAAGGAATTAACATTTAAGCTACAGGAAAAAAAGAAGTTCCATAATCTTTGTTTTTTCTCATTCGTCCCATTTTTCTCCCCGTCTCTCAAAGGCTGTTTGCTCGACTGCGTTTTTCGGGGTGTTTGTTCGAGACCATGAAATCACACCAGAGAGCAAAGGGACATCGTTAAGGATGAGAAAGTGATACCACCACTCGGAAAACAAACAGACCCATCCCCTGTGGCTCTCTGAATATTTCCCCATTAATCTGCTCTTAATAAGAAATTTAACTCCTCGTCTTTGGACCACAGGCAACAGGCGGATTCAATGGGATCATTTGATGGCAGAAGACTGCATTTTGCTTTTTTATAAAATACACCAAGAAGGCTATTGAATTAGCTTGAGGAAAATTTCAAACTGCTGTATTTGAATGGGTTACTATTATCTAATGGGTTGCAGAAATTAACTTTAAATGATGAAAACCCATTTGTGAACTGTGTAGAACGGCCGGTAATAATAAGAGCAATAACAGTTTGCCAATTAAATCAAGTGCAGAGCAATCAGTCTGCTTGCTTACTTGATGAAACATAATTGTTTTAAAAGGATGGATGTTAATGTCTAGTCGTGTTAATCATAGTTTATAAAAAAAACTAAACAGCTAGTTGAAAAAATACTTCTCTGAGTAAAAAAAACATAACAGGTTTAATTGAGATGTAAAATAAAAAACGGCATAATTTTCTCCAAATTACTTTAAAAGGCTGTTGCCTAACGAGACTATAAAGACACTCTTGTTTGTGACAGAGACGCAGCAGGCAGTGAAAATACATTTACATCTGTTTTAATCATGGCAGCTTGTGCTTTCAGTAAGGTTTGTGTAAATAAACACAGTCACAGCATATCTCAGCCGAAATCTAAAGAAGTTGGGATTGTTTTGTGCTGCTGTGCACTCGGTGTCTCACTGTGATATAATTTATTATAAACAAAGACTCGGATCCCATTACAAAAGGACCAAAGCAGGCTCGATATGTTTTTCCTGAGTTGTCATCATTCAAACTGAAATACGTTATTCTGTTTGCAGCAGTGGCTTCCAGCAGCATGTAGGAAAGATTTATAGTAGATCAGAGTAAAAGGAAACAAAATAGGGCTATAAACAGGTTTTCTATGGAGCAAAAAGCTTTATAGCTTTCTAAACTGTTGTCAAACAACATTCTTATGTTCACAGATTCTGCTGTTTCTCAAACGTATTGCTACCTACTGTCAGTGGTGGGAGGAGAACTCAGATCCTTTACTTTCAAGGGACACTTTGCCCATTTTCAACCAGCCTTGTATCATAACAGTGTGGTATGTGTAAATGAAATATGGTAAACTTTCCTCCATATTGCAAGCACCCATATCTCCCTGCTTAACTCCAAGCTCATGCCTGCCAGCAGATTTGAGCTGGCTTTGGGGTCTTGCTTGAACTATCAAGGCCCAAGGAAGTGTGCAGGACTCTGAAGCCAATTTGAGTGATTAAACCTTATAACTGCAACTTCCAAGTCTGTCACATGATGCCATTGGGCTCAAAAAGACGTCTGTAAATCAGTCGATTAATTTTTAAAGTATCACATCCCCCTTCAAAATGATTTCATTGTCAGAATATGATTCCTTTTGTCCAATGATAATTTGATAATCTAGATTGGATGATCATTTAATCTCCATTTAAGTGAGAGGAGGGCTAAACTGCAGGGGTGATGGGAATCCGGCACCATGACGGATTTCTGGCGTACGGTGATCAGCGAGAAAAAAAAAAAAGGTTGATGCGTCGCAGACTTTAGACGGGCTCTGGTAGAAGCGCTTTAAACAGAGACCTCTCGCACTCAACCTATGGCTTTCGCTCCCAACCAGACCAAAGTTAGGCTACTAGCCAATCAGAAGTAGAGCGGGGGCGGGTCCTGGGGGGAGGAACAAACTTGGTTCAGAGAAAACTTCAGATTCTAGTGGAGCCCATGCCGTAGACACTCTCATCAAGATGGAAAGTAAGGTAATGAAACCCAGGGAAAACGTCCAGATAGTCGATAAAGGACTCAAAAATAAATGGCGTTGGGCGTGGGTAGAAGAGACAGGCATAGATGGAAAGCCTTTTGCTGGTGCAAGAAATTAAGGGAAACGGGTGCGTGTTTCTTCACGTTGCATTCACGTAAATTGATGTATGCAACCAGAACTGCAGTTCCACTGATGGCCACTTGAGGCTGGCTCCAAAAGTGAGTCAATCCCTATAAACCTCCATGTTAAAATGCCAAACTTTACAGCGGAAAGTGGGTGACATCAGGGTTAGCTACATCCATAATTTTATACAGTCTGTGGTTCATGTTCAGACCTCGGCCTTAGGTTAGGTAACAAAAGCATTGTGGTTAAGGTTATGGAAAGATCATGATTTCAGTTAAATGTTGATTAAAAGAAGTAATTAGAAAAATCTGTGCTGTATTTCAAGATTGTCTATTTTGGCGGAAACAACTGAATTACATTGTTAGTGAACATTTGTTGATTTGTTCTGTATCAACATTTTTGCGTCTTGCCACATTAATCAGCAATATTTGCTCATTATGTTAATAGAAAATGTATTTTCTGTTTCACATTAAAGGTATTTCAAGGAGACAGGGCTGAATCATGATACATGGGATGATTTTGCCTTTTCAGGTCTTAAACGCTTATTTAAATGAAACAGTCTGAAAAGTATAAAAGAGAAATCAGTCTTTGGTGAAAACTGATAACGATCCATAAACATCTGAAATGTCACGAGGGGCCCCAATCAGACATTGCTTTTATATAAAAGGTCACAAGCTGTAAAGGCTGGGAGCCACTGGTTTCATCTGTAACAATAATCAGTATTTTATAAGGTTATCATGTGCTTTTTAATGTAAAAGCTTAACATGAAACGTAATCGTTGGCATTCAAATAAATACAGTGAAGTAAGAAGTATAATATTTCTCTCTGAAATGTAGTGAAATAGATCCAGACTAGTACAGCACTCAATTAAATGTACTTTCCACTCCTGTGCAGCGTATAGTATGACATCCTTATATATGAACCATCATACGATACTCTCTGTATCTCGTAAGGAGGCTGCTTTCATCCCTGAAATCCTCACTCTGATCATGTAGTAACAAGCAGAGCAATAGCGAGAAAGATTAAAATTTTTTGCCTCCAGACCTTTTATTTCTCATCGCCAGATAACACTAAGAATGTGAAACCAAGGAAAAGCTTGCTACAGCTCTCACTGTTCAAGCCTATTGGATACAGATAACACTGACACATGTAATGGTGTGTATCATCATGTAAGTCTATCACAAGAGAGATAAAGCTCAGTAAAGTGGTCCTTTAAGGCCTCTCAATTCCTGTCGTGGTGGGCCGGCGTCCTGCAGGTTTTTGTTCCATTACAGTTTTTGTACCGTGAGAGTTAATGAACCACAGCTGGTCTGTATCTAACTGTCGCCTTCAGGGGGGAACGAAAACCTGCAGGACACCGAGTCACAAGGACCAGAATAGAGCTTCCTCTGGGTTAAGCTTTTCTTGAAGCATGTCCATGCTGGCGGCTTGTTTTTATTGCAGCAGAACAGAAAACAGTGTTGCAATTAGTACGGAGAGTTGGGATTTATGTTGTGATATTTACTATACATTAAGTGGACTTTAATGTATCTGAAGAACAGTAGCTTTTATTGGCCACTGAAGACTAAGTGCACATTGCGTGCATTATGAAAATTTATACACTCCAAACATCCCCCTCTTGAATGTAACTGTTATTTATATTATGACTTGTTCGGCCAGCAGTGGTGATATCCCTGTTTAGCAGAGATTGATGTCTTAGCAGGACCTTGGGATGAGAACTATAATCAAAGTCCAGGCACAAGGATTGATTTCTCCGTGCTCATCCATGCTGTGATTTCCACGCAGTGTGAAGGCAACAGAGACTCTTTGTGTGTTGACTGGTGAAGCAGTTGTGTTAGACACTCAGTCCATCAGCCCCTCTGAAATCAATACCTTTCGGGATCTTTCCCGCCTTGAGCGTATTTGCAGGGAAGCCTTTGAGGCGATAGCAGTGTTCTTTACGTGTGGTGGGTCTAATCATTTTTACAGACTCTATATCTCAGACCCATGTAAGAGGTGCACGGTTTAAACAACCTGCCTCCATTTCCACTGGGGTGATCTCACCTCTCTGACTAATTTGTGGGCAGATTAGGTCACAGATCCACCACTCTTCATCTGTAGCCTTTGACTTGCACTATTATTGACTGTCCAGACTCACTGGTGTGAAACATGACTTTAATCACCCATAACCCTGGTGCAAATTGAATTTCTGGAGAAATCCTGTGTCCTGAAATAGCTCTCATTTTCAACCCAAAAGGACAGGGTATTGGATTTTGTTCCAAAATCTGTTTTAATGTCATGACTGGTGCACTGCACTCAGATGATATAAAGTCTGTTTTCTTTAAAGCACTTGAAATACTGTATTTAAAAAATATATATATTGTAAATGTGACTAAAGCCTTATTTACACAGGACTAATATTACCAGGGGACCTTGTGTGATTTATATACCCCCCACCTCACCACAAATAGTTCTGCATGCTGTGTAGCAAGATGAGCCTCCCACAAAATGCTGTCAGAGCTTTCATTTGTGATTGCCAACGCAGTCTCCATCATTCTCTACTGGGAGAGAGGCAGAAAAGGCACAGAAAACAAAAAGCCCAACTAAGACCCCAAATCGCTAAGATGCCAAATTGCACAGGACTTACACAACAAGTAGTTCCCACCAGGCAATCTGATTGGTTAACAAGACATTTAGAAGGTGCTCAAATCAGTATGACAGCACACGTTGCTCATCACTAAGGAGCTGTACACATGCTGTGTCTTTAACTACCTGGAAAACGCAAGGTCTGGTGCTGGGCGCTACTCTGTGCCAACTTTCAAGGGCATGGAGGCAGGATCCATCTGAGGTTGCAAAGCGACCATAACCAGCACCGAATCATAGCCTACTTACTATAAATCCTGAGTGCAGACCTGATCTTCTTCCAGGCATTGTTTTGTAAGGGTGCTTTCAGACCTAGAGTTGTCTTGCTTTGGTTTGAATCAGGGACTAATTCTGTAACAAAGTTGTATAATTGTCTAGAGTTGGTTCGTGTTCTCACGGCAGCATTAACAAGAGGACCAGGTAAAATGCCTTGTGTGAGAAAGCTGCTCTTGATTGGTCAGAATTTCCATGTGGGAAAAATCCAGGAAGTAAAGCAAACGTTGAAGAAGAGTACACTTGCAAGATAAATGTGACACTTTCTAATGTCACAATGGAGGGACAACTACGCAGGTTGATTTTAGCGCTGCTCATCGTGGACTATATTGCTGTCATTGTTCATTTTAGTCAAACCATACAGTTTGAAAACGAGGCGCGGCTCCAACTAGAAAACAATGTTTTGATGCATTGGATGTGCTGAATGTGCATATTAAGGCAGTACAGGAGGAGGTGCACATTAATAATCCTCCAGGACTGTAACATGCTCATGTTTAACCCAAACAATGTGTCATGTGACTGCAGTTGGTTCAGATCCAGGTCGGAACACGTTCTCACCACAAACTAACTGCACCAGAGTTCATTGTAACCAGACTTGGTTGTGTAACCACCTCTTGAAGAAGGTCTCGGTCCAGTTGTTTTGGTGCACACCTGAGTGTGATTGCGGTGTTCACGCTTGCCCAAACGAACCGGGAAAGGTATGTGACATATGGTGCGCACTGCTGCATTCTAAAAAATCAACTCAGTTTATCTCAGGGCGCAGCGGTGGCACCTTGAAAATAGGTGCTTGGGAATGCGTGCGTGCCATGACAGCGTTGCTTTGGCATTTGAGTGCGGCTTACATTGAAAATGATGAATTTTAGAGCACAAGAAACGCAACATGTCTATGGCCCCTGAATGTATTACTCTGTACTCCGCCATTTCCATGGCAACATTGTAACTGCTGGAATTGGAGCAAAAAACAGACGACTACAAAACTGCGACAAAATGGACTGTTTTGCTGTTCATTTGGATTTATATAGCAGACTGAGTTTTGATGGATGGTTGGAAGAAGATGAGAAGAACTCAAAACAAAAAAAAAAAGACTGATATGTTACAGTTTCAGATGAAGAGCTCAGTTCATCAGTTAGAGAAGTCTCAGAATGAAGTCAGTACTTCTTGGTCTACATCTTTGGCTGTCACACGCTTCTGGGACTATCTGAAAAACACTGCTGCAAACAAGCTGTGGATTTTGCAACTATTACAAGAGTAGACCTCAACTGTAAACAACTGGCTGCTGCTGCTGTTGCCATACTGGACTCACACACATATGTCTTCATGTATTTGGGCTAAACTCTAGAGACAAACTCAAACTAACACACTGTTTATAAGCACACTGGAATTAATTATTTATTAAACTAATAAATCTGAAAAAAAAATTGTGCTTTATTTCAAATGACCTGATAAGCTGATCAGGAAAAAGCCACCTATAAATGGGTTGTTAGGATATCTTATTAACAGGAGGAGCACGACTGGTGGCAGCTGGTAAGGTGCAAGCCTGGCAAGCCCTCGGGTCTGTGCGGCATCCCAGGACAGATGCTTAAAACATGTGCGACTTTTTTTTAACTCCATTTTGACTGAGTCCCTCCAGACTGCATCACTACCAAATCACTGCAGACCAGTAGCATTCCCCTGCATAGTAATGAAATACTTTGAGAAACTGTTGTTGTATTCCATCATCCATCCAATCCATCATCCGTCCCTGTTGACAGCATCCTCCGACCAGTTTGCATATAAAGCCCAACAAGGGTCAGAGGAGGCTGTGTCTCCTGTATACCCCCCTTCAGCAGTTGGAAACCCCTTACCACTATGCCAGGGTCCTATTATTGGTTTTAGTTAAACTCTACCATCTCAACATCCTCCTTTCAGACTCCAAGCTGTCAGGGTGGGCACCACCATAATCACCAACACCAGAGCCCTCCAAGGCTGTGCTGTTAGCCCCTACCTGTATACACTGACTGTCTCAGCCCCTCCCCCATTCAACAGTATCTCAGATATTCAGATAACACATCCATACTTGCACCTCTAAAAGACAGTAACTCAGCCATGGCCCATCAGCACTCCATCTCCCACTTCACTCAGTGGTGCACACCTACTCCTGAATGTCATCAAGTCTGAGGAACACCTCACTGAACCCTGCAATAAACCAGCACCCCCCCCACTGCCACATTGCCATCAGCTGTGAGCCAGTTGAGGTGGTAGAGAGCTTCAAGTACTTTGAAATCACCCTTGACAATAAACTCAGCTTTGATCATCATGCTGCCAACATCCACAAATGCTGGCAACAGACGCTCTCCACCATCCGGAAACTCCGGGCACTCACAGTCCCACCCCACCTTCTGCTCCTCCTGTACAGGAGCATCATAAAACCCATCCCTTTCTATTTTTCCACATGCTACTTCAACCTGCTCACTGTCACCAACGGGAACAGACTCCTCAAAATCACACACATTGGGCCTCATGCAAGAAGCGACACACAAACAAATTTTTCTCTTGTATTTACAATTTGTACTTGTTTTGTTAGTGCCTATTGATTTCTTATTTTTGCTCTTCTCTCAGGGCAGAGAAAATGTTTTGAGTGGTTGAGAGCACTCTCACCAAGATAAGGAGAAAAACATCTCGTCTTCAGAGTTCACAAAATGTTTGTCATTTGTGAGGAAACACAAGTTTTATATTAAATTCATAATGTTCTGTAACCACTTATCCTGTTAGGTGTCGTGGGGGGGCTGGAGCCTATCCCAGACAGACAACCATTCACACTCACATTCACACCTACAGACAATTTAGAGTCACCAATTAACCTGCATGTCTTTGGACTTAATTATCATTAATCTTATTTAGATTATTATATGTTTTAGAGTTATTATAATGATTGGATTATTAAATTTGTGAGCTACTATACTTGGTCTATTGATCCCAATTACTGTAATTTTAGTTACTGTGCATGTCTCTGCTGAGCAGTGCTGATATGTAACTAAGTACATTTACTCAATTACTTTACTGAAGTTCAGCCTGAGCTTCTTTTACGTTACTTGACTCCTATAATCTCATACCACTATCTACTAGTGCTGCACAGTATACCGGTACTAAAATAGTACCGTGGTACTAGAGTATTCCAAACGGTACTATACTGCATTCGGAAAATACCGGTACTTTGAAACTGATTCAATTCATTAATTTAGGTAATTTATTTTACTCAGTTATGCACGCACACAAACGCCTTTCTTGGTCCTATTGGAGCACAGATTGCGCAAGTGGTGTGTATGACAACACCTGTATCAACATTCGCAGCTGGCACACGTGAAAAAAGACAAGAGAAAGTCTGCCTCGCAAAGGGAGACAACACGAGACAACACCAACTTGGTGGAACATTTGAGTTACCCAACCGTGACGTCAGTACCGAGGTACTTACCGAACCATGATTTTTTTGGTACCGTTACACCCCTACTATTTATTGTTCTAAAGGTTTGCATCCAAAAGGACTTTTCCTTAGGAAAAGTACCGAAGAGTATCGAAAAGTATCGAAATTCATATTGGTATTGGTACCGAAACAAAGATATTGGTATCGTGACAACACTACTATCTACTTCTACTCCACTGCAATTCAGAGGGAAATATTGTACTAGAGTTGGGCGATCTTGTCCATATCCTATCGTCCTATTGCCATCTAGTGAAATCGACGATGAACGATGTCATCGCTGCGCGTTGCCGTGGCAAGGAGAGAAGAGGACGTCCTCCTTCTTCCTTGTAGAGTCTGCCCTGTGTGTCTGAAACGTTCACTTATAGCCTCTCTTTGGCGTTTGAGCAGCTTTAGAAAACTCTTGAACATGTAATGGCTCCTTAATTAGTCAGTTGACTTTACATAGACGGCATATCTTTTCAATTTCTCCTGACATTGTGTTGTTTGGTTTGTTCACTGCTCCGTGACATGTGCGTTAGTGTCGAGCGGGCGGAGGCCCCCCCAACCCTCCGCTCTCTCACTAAGCAGCCTCCCTCTGTCTCCTCTCACTCAGCCTCGTTCAGCCTCGATCTCGTCAGCATGCGCCACACACGCGCTGTCGTTAGTTTGGTTTTTTAAAATTGATTGAAAATTTTCTGCATATTCAACAGTACGTTGATTTCACTTCTGCTGAAGTTCTTTTGCTTACAGACTTTTTTTGAGGCACCTCTTTTCTCTGGCTCATGTGTCAGAGTCTTTGCACACAGCCCAACACCTGCCCTTATATAGTGTTTAGTGAGCGTTACCTATGCTGATAGATTACTTATGATCAAGTGGGATTCATCATTGAGCACACCTGGTTAAGAGCAGATCTGGATGTTTAAGAATGTAAACTGCATCTGGAGATGACGTCTCTTAGAATGTAAAGCTCCTCACCTGTTTCAGCAGCCAGTCGTCTTTTAGTAAAGTCCACTGGTCAACTCAAAATGACCACAGACGGCGCGTTTGCTTGCTACAGCAGGCGCTCTGTCCCTGCTGAGCCCTCTGGGGGTATAGTGGGTCGCTGCTGCTGCTCGCTGTATATGCTTATGCACCCCCCACACGCATTCTCATTGACTGATTAATTGGCATTCTTTATGTTATTGTGGTGTATTTATTATGAATACAGTCCATCTGATGCTCGTTTTGTTTTTGTTTTTCGTCGTTTCATCACTACTACAAATACACCTGCAGCCAGTATCTCACTATCACTATCCTCATTCATATTATAAGAAGCTACAAATTCTATTCAGCCACAAAATAAACCTGAAAAGCTGCAAATCAGAATAGAAGTACAGAGACTTGTTGACGAGAGATGATACACCGTCTCATCTAGTTACACTGGTGTGAGCTGGCAGGTTTAAGTAGCTTTCTGTTTCACGTCATCTTGTCACAAATCTTTGGTCTTAACTGTGCATAAAATCATTGGTCTCCCTACTCCCAACCTTCCAGCCATCATTGACACCGCCACCCCAAACTAATTCTTCACTCTCCTCCATGCGGCTGCAGATAGAAATCTCTGATCTGTATGAAACTTTTTTAAAAAAGTGTAAAACAAATATATTTCTCGGCCTGGCACAGTGACTTCCTGCGCTGGTTGCCTGGCAACCTCGCTGTAATGACAGAACTCCAGTAAGTTTCTGCTGCTATGGAGAAGTCAGAGTTGTTGCAAATTAAAAATTGCTTATTTGTTGTACGTGGGACCAAAATATTGCACCACAGTTGCAGAGTTCACCCAAAGTTTACAAAGAATCTGAGAGTGAATGGCTGAGTATTTGTTATATTTTGCTTGTGCTCGCTGTTGGCAGCAAAAACAACCAAATTTTGGATGTTACTGGGCCAAAGTGTAGCTTGGGAATCATATCGACTTTCCTCCGTACGTTGGCAGGCGTGTAACTTTTTGACATTTTAATCAAAGCACCAGATATTTTTTAATGCAGTTGCTCATCTGCTGCACTGATAATTACAGCGGGAGAGTTTAATGTCTATCCGAGCCTCCAACAGACTCCTAACATTATTAATGCAGAAAATAAATTAAACTTTCACTTCTGTGGGCACCTGAAATACCTCCTTACATCCTTTTGCAATACTGTTGTTGTTACTTTGGCAGGAAATAGTGTTTTGATCACTCACAGTATGGAGCTGATGGAGAAAAAGGTCTTCAGGGCCTTTTTAAAGGCTCCTTTTTTTGAGTGATCAGTTTCCACTTCAATATTGCAACCAAATTTTCTCTTGAGTAACTTTGTCCAAATTCTGCTGCAATACCACATCAAGGCTGGAGCTCACACAAGGAACGGACGGGCTGTGTTTGTCTGCAGTTTTACATCCATATAAAAGCTCCAAATGTCTTTGAAGTCTTCCAGATCACAGAATTGCAAAAGCATATTTTGAAAAACAGCAAACCACTAAGTCTGATGTTTATTGCAGCAAATTACAAGATACACAAAAGGCAATAATACTTTTGCAAGCACAGAGTGCAACAGTAATTCCTCAAATATCTCACATCGATGTTGCAATACTCTGTGTCCCTCATCAGCGATCAACATGCTAATTAGCCCTGAAATTTGAAGGGAGAAGAGTCTTTTCTAATCTCCATGAAGAACGGGCTGTGTTGTCACTCATTAAAGCAGACTTATAATTCGCCTGGTCTCATTATTATGACACAGCACAGGAATCGGCCTGGTCACTGTGGGGAAAATGTCATGGATCATGCTAATGATCGACACTTAGACTCATTCCCACAGAGCCCATAATTGCTCACTCCTGCTGTGCCATTTTTCTAATGATGAATTCTATTTTTTTTCCCCACACAGAATTATTCTTTCTGATAAATGCTGCACAGAGTTGCTGCTTGATTACAGGAGCGTGTTTGTTTATCAAAATACTTATCAATCTTCTAAGGATCTGACTTTATCACGAGTGCCTGCTTTGAAACTGGAGCAGAATTTGTGTAGATTGGAGCTTAAAATGTTGGATAATGAACACTTCCTGTCCCCTGATTTACATATTAGTAAGTATATGACTTTTCCCATAGCGAATTTCGTGTCAGTCAAGTGTCAGCCACTCCTGTTATAAAATCATACCCTATCAACATTCATCATGGCACAGGTCTACTTAGAAATGTGTAGTTTTTGGGAACTTCTACAGCTGATACAGCCTTTAAAATAACCAGGACACAACGAAATGGAGGAGAGTAGATGACTTTAAATGTGGTTATACAAGAAAAAACATAAATCATTGCCATGGCTGACTGTGCAGCAGCTGAATAATGGGCCTTTTCTCGTTTTATATTGACTCAAACAAAGTGAGATATGAGGGAGATTTTTTTCATTACAGCAGATTAACATTTTTTTGACACATATTGGTTTAAAGTCATAGTTGGGATGTGTTGCAGACACTGCTCTCTGCTGTAATTACAACTATGTTGTCAGTACGTTAACATGACAGACAACAGCTGTTTAACCCCCAAACAAACAAGCAGGGGCTTTTCTACAGAGATCTGTGGAACCACTACAAACATCTCCAAGCATCCAGACATTTAACTGAATAAAAAAAGAGCAACCATGTAAGTGGCCAGTGTCCCTGACAACAAGGCTAGGCCCCATAAACTGCAGTAGTTTCCTCTCCAAAGCCAATCTGTTGTCATGGCTGTGTTTTGCCCGTTTCACTAAGTGTCTTCAAATTAGGGAAACAGTGCGTCTCTGGACTATAAGATGTGGGAAATGTCAGGAGGTTTGCATATTTTAATATGTATTAAAACAGCCAGATGTGGCCACTGGCACAAAACTCAACTTGTGGGATGTGAGCAGTGTCAGTCAAGTAACATAACCGGGAAAGGTAGTGATACAATATGATGCGATATGAAACAATAGGATACGATACAACCCTTTAATGACTCCCTGAGGGGACATTCTGTTGTTGCAGCAGCATGAGATAGGCAATAAAAACAAAGAACAGAAGAAAAAGTTAAAAATAATAACAATAAGAAGTATGTAAACTGGGGTTGGGAATCATCAGGGATCCCGTGATATGATATTATCCAGTCCCTCCAGGATCTCGTGGCAAAAAACACTTTAATTTGAGGCCAAAAACCCTTGAATTTGCGGCCAATTTTGTCAAAAATTGTGATAAAAATTTAAGTGATTTTTTTGCGAAAAAATGCGGCAAATGACAAAATGAGAAAAAAAGTAATTTTTTTTTATTACTACCTCCAAAAAATAAGTCACGTAATCACTTGCTATAATAATCATACTGAATATTACAAAAATAGCTGCAAATGTTTTTTATAGTTCTCTTTGTTAGTTTTATTTAATTAGTTTCAAAACATGGACTACAGAATGTTTCTCCATACTGCAACGCCATTAATGCATTTGATGACGCGTCTGATGACGTTTCAAATGACGTCGCATGCACGTCGACTTCCAGTCCGCCGGAAAATGCGGCAAAACGTGGAAAAATCGTGGGACCTTTGAAAAATTGCAAGCTCCCGCAAATATTGTCGAGTTTTGTTGAATTTACGTTAATTATTGCACTCACAAGATCACGATTTTCTTGAGGGACTGATTATCACAATATTTAAGTCATGATACAGTGTTACTGTGATTTTAAACGTGACATGAGCAGTGTGATAAAATATACTGCGATAGCTCATATTACCTAACTTTAACTGGAAATTTTGTCCCCGAAGGAAAACTTTGTCAACACCTGTTTTATCCAGGGCGGTGGGTGGTGCAGTGGTTAGCATTGTTGCTGTGAGGTAGCCCTTCTGTGGGCTCTCTAGCATTGTTGCTGTGAGGTAGCCCTTCTGTGGGCTCTCTCTGGGTACTCCAGCGTCCTCCCACAGCCCAAAGACATGCAGGTTAACTGGTGACTCTAAATTGGCTGTAGGTGTGAATGTGAGTGTGAATGGTTGTCTGTCTCTATGTGTCAGCCCTGTGATAGTCTGGTGACCTGTCCAGGGTGTACCGCCTCTCGCCCCATGTCAGCTGGGATAGGCTCCAGCCGACCTGCGACCCCTAACAGGATAAGCGGTTGAATGAATGTTTCATCTTATTAGAAAAAGTTGTCAGTCTGTTTATCTAAATTAAGTCATTTTTATTGCAGCAAAGTGGAACTCATGAACTGAAAAAGCAATTGTTTTATTATTCTAGTAGGCTACCAAAAGTATAATTTGTATTTTTTTATATATATATATCTATATATATATGTATATCCCCAACCCTAATATAAACTAAAATGGAACTTTACATGAGCAAGATAAAATTACAAGGAAAAAGTGACAGTGGTGTGGTTAATAGCAGCAGAGTCAGCAAGTCTAGTATACAGTATGTCAACAGCATAAATATTACAATAATAATATATAACATGATAAAGTTATGAGTTTTTGTCTGTATTAATATGGATATCTAACAGAACAAACAGTTTATCATATCGTATAATTAAATAGGAGATATAGTACA
This sequence comes from Epinephelus moara, assembly GCF_006386435.1. Taxonomy (NCBI): domain Eukaryota; kingdom Metazoa; phylum Chordata; class Actinopteri; order Perciformes; family Serranidae; genus Epinephelus; species Epinephelus moara. The sequence goes on along the minus strand of NC_065506.1, from coordinate 41,759,791 downwards.
AAGTAAAATGTAGTAATGTAACATAGGGTATTATATTGTATGGCAATAAAAGTAAATACTTATTACTTAAATAATAAGTAATGAATATGGGATAATATATAACACACTATATAAACCAGTCCATTGCTTGTTATATCAGCTTTTTTGGCTTTTGTCAGACAACTCAGCTGGCACTGATGGAGATGATGGAGCTCTGGAGGTTTTGTCAGTGGAAACAATTTCACAAAAGATCCACTGGGGCAACAAGGTCAGTGAGAAACAGCTAGATATTGTCAGTGCCACTTCACTACCTTTGTCCGCAGAATAGCTGCTGTCATTGCATGAACATGTACAAGTTGTTCATGTTATGCAGGTTATGTAGCTTACATGAATTATGAATCGTTTGTGTGTGTTATATCACAGACATGCATTACTGATGCTGTTTCTGTGAGCTGTCTGCACACAGGCAACACAGGTAACGTGGACAGGGCTTTGAATAAAGGTGCAATTTCCACAGTTTGTCAATGGTTGTGGCCAGGTAGCCTCTCGGGTTGTTAGTCATTTTTGATCATTTGTAGCGTGCGCTGGTGCAGCCTTCACGCCATCATTTACATATTTAACAGTGTCTCAACAAGCAGGAGGGGAACATTTTAGTCATGACCATGGCAAATTGAAACAGCTGCAGCTAATTAATGTTAATGCTGTGGGTTTGTCAATTAACCACAAAGGAAACTCTTGGCTGTTGTGAAAATGTCTGTACTGTTTAAGCCTGGTCAAAGGTGGTTTCTCTCATCATGTTGATGTTTGAAAGGACAGAGTGTCTTTTTTCTGGTGGGCGGACCTCCTCTAGATAAACGGCTTGGCTTCACATCACGTCGCTTTCAGACGGACAGTTGGCAGCTAGCTCTGTAGCTGTTGAGTGTAAACTGCCAGCTGTTAGATAGTGGTCAGACGGCTGAACGTCCCAGTGGTTTTAAGTTTCTGTCAGTACTGTAGAATCTTTCATTCGTATATAAAGCCATGGTGATTATTCAGACTCATATCAAAGATGCAGTCAGCTTTTCTAATCCAGAACACTTTTTGTCTAAATTCAGCCAGTATCTCCTGATGGTCCGCGAGCTGTCTGTTCTGTGTGAACATCCAGTGTTCATACACAGGCCTGGCTCTGTAAATAGGAAACAAACAAAGTGTCTCAGGCTGAGCCTAATCCAGCCAATTGAGTGTTTGTGCTTGTGCACAGGACGGGGAAAAGGCCATGGATGTATAAAGCTAAAGGTGATGGGGTTGAGAGGAGCAGTAAATGATGGGAGGGGTGTATTTGTGGTGTCATACCACGGCCCAGAATTCTGAAGCCCTATTAGTCTGATGGACAGAAAACCCATTTCTCTGAAAACCCTTAATACCAAAAACAAATGCCTATCGTCTGAAGTGCCACTTATCCGAAAATACACGCCCCCTACAATTTGTTTCAGTTCTCCAGCAACATTTAAGCGACAGATCCCTGGTGTTTTTATTGACCCTTTGTGCCGTTTCCAAGTGGTGTTTGAGCCACTGAACTCAGGTGTTTTTATTGACCCTTTGCTTTGTTTTCCAGCGATGTTTGAGCCACCAATCCCTGGTGTTTTTCACCAACCCATCCCTCCTTTTCCAGTTTTGGGGCCATGCCACTGTTCAAACGGCTCAAAATTCTGAAGCCTGATTAGCCTGATGGACTGACAGTCCATTTCTCTGACAACCCATTATCCCAAAAACAAACACCTGTTGTTCCTAAGTCCCACTTATTCGAAAATACACACTTACTTTCAGTTCTCTAGCGACAGTTAAGCTACTGATCCCAGATGTATTTACCGACCCTTCACATCATTTCCCAGTGGCCTATGAGCCACCAATTCCAGGTGTTTTTCACCAACCCATTCCTGCTTTTCCAGTTGTGGTGCCATGCCATTGTTCAGATGGCCCAAAATTCTGAAGCCCCATTAGTCTGATGTATCAAAAGCCCATTTCTCTGACAACCCATTATATCAAAAACAAATGCCCATTGTTCTGAAGTCCCACTTATCTGAAAATACACACTACTTGCAAGTAGTTTCAGTTGCCCAGTGACGTTTGAGCTACGGATCCCTGGTGTTTTTACTGACCCTTCGCAGCATTTCCCAGCAGCATTTGAGCCACTTAACTCTGCGATTTGCGCCATTTCCCACTGGCGTTTGAGCCACCGAACCAAGGTGACCCTTCACAGAGTTCCTCAGCAGCACCTGAGCCACTGAACTGGGGTGTTTTACAGACACTTTGCCTTGTTTCCCAGAGACATTTTGAACCACTGATCCCTGCTTTTCCAGTTGTGGTGCCATGCCATTGTTCAGACGGCCCAAAATTCTGAAGCCACTGAACTCTGAACTCTGTTTAGTCTGATGATCTGACAGTCCATATCCCTGACAACCTGTTATCCCAAAAACAAACGTCTGTTGCTCCTAAGTCCTGCTTGTCCGAAAATACACACTCTCTGCAATTTTTTTTCAGTTCCCCAGCGATGTTTGAGCTATGGATCCCAGGTGTTTTTACTGACCCTTCCCTGCATTTCCCAGCAACATTGTAACCACTGAACCTATCCTTGCTTTTCCAGTTGTGGAGCCATGGTATCGTTCAGACGGCCCAAAATTCTTAATCCCTATTCCTCCAACAACTTGTTATCCTGGAAACAAACTGCCATTGCTCTTAAATCCCACTTATCTGAAAATACAAACTCCCTGCAATTAGATTTTCCCTGGCAACGTTTGAGCGACGGATCCCCGGGGTTTTAACCGACCCTTTGCACCGTTTCCCAGCAGCATTTGAGCCACCAAACTCTGGTGTTTATGACTGACCCATCCCTGCTTTTCCAGCAGCTTTTGTGCTACAAAACATGGCTGTTTTAAGCCAAAACATGATCTTTTTCCAACCATTACCAAGTGTTTTTTGTGCCTAACGCTAATCACACATTAACCACAACATTGTTCACAAACATAAAGTTGCAGCGTCTATGCTATAAAGTAATGTACAATGTAACATGTCTGTGGTTTACAGACAGTGCAAGCATTTTTCTGGCAACTGGGTTCTCACTGCAGGGAGTGTGTATTTTCAGAGAAACCAGATTTGGATCAAAGAACGTTTGTCTTTGGGATAAAAGGCTTTCAGTTCAATGGGACTTTTATCAGGGCTTCAGAAATTTTGGGCGGTTGAAACAGTGGGAAATATCAACAATCTTTACACAAAAGTCACTGACTCCATCTTTAAGTGTGCCTTTTGCTGTCTGTTGTTTTCTTCTATCACAAACAAACCTCACATATAAAATGAAAGACTAGAAAGATGTTTTCCACTGTGAAGCTGACAGCAGCTGTTCACAGTAAAAACAGTAAATACAGGTTGAATCCCCAGTGTGTCATATCAATCGGTAATAGAAAGAAAGAAACTTGTGCTGTACGAAAATGTCAAAGCTTATTACTTTATGAAAAGTTAGTGATGTTATTTGTCATGCAAACAACAAAATGTTATAGAAGAACGTGGCATCATCACATCAACACAGCCTTGTGTTTAAAGTCAGCAATAGCCTCAAAACCATCCTGGCAAATAACTTACTGTCAGCAGCAGAGGACGGCTCTCTTTGACAGCTCCCACACAGCCCAAACAGCCGATCACCATGATGATGGTCCCCACTGCGATGAGCAGGTTGGCTGCCGACAGGGAGGGAAGGGATGATGATAGGGTGGCAAAGTTTCCCTGGGTCACTGAGAGCCAGACTCCCACCCCAAGTATGCCACATCCTCCCAACTGCAGAGGAAACACAAAGAGGCATAAAGCTGTCAGACAACACAATCAAACTCATCCTAAACAGGAACACAGTCAGACATTGTGCTGCATAAAAATATCTGCAGACTTGTGGCTTTTGGTTTGTTTTTTGTTTTTTTCATGGCGGTGAGGACGTGCAAAGATTGAAGAGAGAAAACCAAAAAGACTCTTGTCAAAGACTCAGAACAGCAGAAACAATTGGATCAACAGAGGAAGCAGAACAAAGCAGTCCAAGTCCCCAAACAACAAAAAGTTAAGAAGAATAGTTCTACATTTGGGAAAACATGCTTATTTGCTTTTTTGCAAAGGTGGTGAAAAGACTTATACCACTGTCTCATCCTTCCTGTAAATGTAAGGCTTTAGCCAGCAGCCAGTTAGCTTAGCTTAGCTTAGCTTAGCTTAGCTTAGCACAAGGACTGGAAACAGAGGAAAACGGCTAGCCTGGCTTTATGCCAAATCTGCAAACTAGCACCTCCAAATTTAGCAGGTTAAATAACTCCAAAGTTGTTAGCTTAAGCCACACAAAAAACAAAGTGAAAAACAACAACAGCTAACGACAGCAATTACTTCCAGGTGGACAACTGGCAATTGATTTGAAATGTGCAGATATGTGAAATCGGCAAACTTGCTTATTTCTGTTGTTTATATTTGTTGTATTTGCAGCTGTAACTGTAACTTTTCTTGCACTGAGGCTAAACAATGCATTGACGTGGACAGGGGCTGAATCAAATGTATTTTAGCTACCTAAAAAAAAAAAGTTTAAATTACACTATATTTGGAATAGTTTCACTTCTTTACCCTTCACACATTCACTGATGAGGCAGCAGGAAACCGGCAACTCCTGTGTTTTGCAAGGTAAACTAATTTTTTTGTCAATGGATTTTGGTGGCTTCGGTTGCCTTTCCAAAAGGCTTCATAACAGCAAAGTAAAGTGGTGCAAATATTCCAAAATATAGCGTATACTTACACTTTTGTGTATGTTTTTAGGTTGCCCCTTTTTTAGGTAGGCTAGTTAAAAATGAATCAAGAGGCAGCATCCCCTCAGTGCTACTTTATTTTATACACAAACTGCACAGGTTTTCTACCCCAAAGGACTGTCTTAGTGCTAAGTAGGGCTGTAACGGTACATGTATTTGTGTCGAACTGTTCGGTACGCGACTTTTAGGTTCAGCACGACCCTGTACCGAATTATTGGGCGCAGGATATTATTTTATTTTATTTTGTTTTATTTTAACTCTGTTTTTGCGAGCAGAACCATTTAAAATATCTAGTTCCCCGACAGACATAATTGAGTGACGGACCAAGTCCGACCGTAAATCTCCGCTTTCACTTTGTGCAGCGCATTCTCGCATTTTGACAACATGGCAAGTGAGCCTGACGAACCTGAAGACCCACCCGCAAACCTTAAGTCCTCCGTTTGGGAACACTTTGGTTTCAGGGTAAAATACGAAGATGGAAATAAACAAGTTGACAAGACAAAAGCAGTGTGCCGACACTGCAGAACAGCGGTCGGGTATGTACTTGGAAACACGTCTAACATGCTAACGCATCTAAAGCGACACCACCCGAGTTTGAACGTTAACCGGCACGACTAGAAAAAGCAATCTGGTGCAAACTACGATATCGTCGTCGTTTAAAAAGAAAGAGCGTTTCCCTGACCATCGCGCTAAAGAAATAACCAACGCCATTGGAGTTGAGTAAAATTGTTTAAGCTGCACTTTAGATATAAGCATGTTTTGTTTACTGCACTTTAACAAAGTGGGAAAGCTAAGTAAGTTCCTAGTAAAACTGAATCTGAGCAGGCTTTAAAGCTGACCAGCTGCACTATACTTTTTATTTTAATTGAGTAAAACTGTTAAAGCAGAAATGTATATTTATATTTTTCATTCAAAAAATGTGTTAAAAAAACAGCAGGATTTTATTTTTCACTTTTATATTTCTATTTTCATTCAAACAATGTGAAAAAGCAGGATTATATATATATATTTGTTTCATTCAAAAACTGTGTAAAAAGAGTTAACTGCTGTGGTGGTATGTTTTAATAAGGTTACCAATAAGTAAAAGATATTTACTTACGTACGTACCGAACCGAGATTTTTGTGTACCGTTACACCCCTAGTGCTAAGCTAAGCTAACTTGCTGCTGGCTACATATTCAGGCGTGAGATGGTGACGTCAATCTTCAATCATTTCACTGCCAGCAAGAAAGTGAATGTGTATTTCCCAAAATGTCAAACTTTTTAACGTCACTTTTAAACCTGTAGTTCAGTTTACCTGAAAACATAATAAATGCATTTTTACACTCAATAAATGATCATTTTTTCTTTTTTTTTTTCTTTTAATGCATTTCATATTCACGTAGTCATACGGACTGAGAGGTAACTCTGGACAGGTTTTGCTGGCTGTCATCATGCGTTATCAGCACTACAGGTGACTCATGTCATGAGTCATGTTGCACATTATTGCACTTTTTTGTTTTTGTTTGACCTCTCTGGTGTCACAAAGACATAACTGTTATGATCAGTATTAGTCCTGGTTGCAACTGAGCCTAATATATGATAAATAATGACAAGGGGGTAGAAAACAGGATGAAAAAGGGGCATCATGTACTGTAATATTATCGGAAGGATAGATACTGTGTGGTCGCTTCTTTCTCTCTCCCTTTTTAATGAGGAACTTCTCTTTTATCTTTCTGATGTATCAGGGAAAATCCCCGCTCTCATGTGCTGACGCATTAGCATGTTCACCAAATAATCCTACATAATTATATAGGGTTATATAGGTTGCTCAAACAGATCTTTTTGAGCATTTGCATTCTTTAGAGTTCACACAATAAGTAAAAATACTTGAGCTTATAAATTCATGTTAAATCACACGTCTGCTCTCGCACGGTCCAGTAGTAAGTCTGCTGTGCTTTCACACCACAAACACACCAGAGTGAACCAAACCAAACAGGATACTCCAATAACCTGTTAATAAGCAGGTTGTTAATTTACATGTAAACACACTGATTGTCATTTCTGGCTCCAAAAAGTGGATTGATTTTTCACAACATAACTACAAATTAGTATTTGAATCAGTAACAAAATTGCCACCAAACCTACCTAGTTACATTTTGGGCATTCATTTGGGTCATGTTTGGGTAAATAATTACAGTTCAGTTATAGCTGTCTTATAACAGTTGACTGTAGTGGAATTGAACTGGAATCACAGTGGTTACAGTCATCTTAAGCCCCTTTTACACCAGCTGATCAAGGGGGGAATTTTGCGCCCTTATTCCGCCTTGATATTCTGTATGAAAGATAGAATTGTGGAATGGAGGGACAGCAGTGGAGGTACTAACAGAGCCAAATCAACTGTGTAAAAGGGACAGCTGGCAGCACGGGACCATGGAAGGGATGAGATTTGACATCATGATATGTGTGTGACCAACTGTGGGAAGATTAAAAAGCAGCTAATGCAGTTAGCAGCTAGCTCAAAGAAGAAGAACAGCAGCTGAAAATGTCTGCAAATTGGGTAAAGAATTCGTTACCCTCTGAGCAGAGGACGAGATCAACCACCATATAACAGGAACGGAAAACTGTTGTTATTGCCATGTTAATGCCATTGTTATTGTATACAAAGTGCTGCTGACGCACATATGTCACACCAGAGGCTGATGCTGTTTATGGAAGGTGTTACATGTTACACACGTCTTGCCATTTATGTTTCTGGGTTGCCAGCATGCTGTCTAGAATCACACACAATGGGGTGGCATTATGCCACTGTTGTTTGGTTCTGTATGAAAACACAAAGGTGGCATAACGGAAGGACTTCATAGCAGCTCTATCACTCAATCTATTTGTGGAAAGGGGCTTTAGACTGCAGGCCCACTCAATCCTGTGTCCTAGAAATTACATTTATATATCAATATATTACTAAAATATCATTAAATAGTACTAATCAGCTGGTTAGGTCTAGGCAACAAAAGCACTTTGGATTAGGTTTGAGAAAGATTGTGGTTTTGGTTAAATGTTGGTGCACATTTATTTGTATTAAACCAAAACCATGATCCTCCCTCACTGTGGCCAAGTGTCCTTATATAACCAATTAAAAGTTAACAATGCAGTCGTCACTACAAGTGAATATTTTATTGCAAGATTGGATATTTGGGTGGAAAACAAATGTATTAGCTTCTAAAGGAACATGCCTTCATTAACATTTCCTTATTATGTTAATAGTTAACGTAATCTGATGAGTATTACATTTCCTTTAAAATTTTGCATATGTAGGCTACTAGGCTAACAAGTGTGTATCACAGAAAATACACACAGTTAAGAGGATTCATATTGTTATGTAACAAGTCAACCCAGAAAAAAAAAACAGCAATTTGAACCGAGTGATAAAATGTTTAGTCGTAGGCCATACTGCAGCATGTTGTCAGAGAAGTGAGCAGCTGCTCCAGCAGTCACTGCAACCAGCGTCTCCTGATCTTAGGCCTTGTACTCAGTGTACAACTTGAATGATCCGTGCACCTTTCTTGTTTGTGTATTAACATAATGTCTTGGAGACAGTGAATATGTTTACATGCACAAAATATTCTGGTTTTTTGCTTTTATTTCAAAAAGGCAATGTTCCTATGAAGCTGTTTACATAGCTAATACAATGAATATTGTATGATATTCACAGGCAGCCAGGCATACTGTACATGCTCTAACATGCAGTTACATGCTCTAACATGCCATTTATCAAGTCTAAATATAGAAAAGTGGAACAGTTGGAGCCATGTTAACAACTTGTGCCATTTTGCTTCACAAGAGGATTCTTTCAAAGTTTTCCACCTTTAGCATACTCGTTTGACTATGCCAACAACGAACTGTTTAAAATAATGGATGAAGCTACCATTGTGTCACCCACTGGTTTGTGGACCCCTGTTTCGAAGCCTAGAGTTTGGCATATTGGCTTTCACCATTTTGTTTTTTTATTTTGGAGCCGGAGGCGTGAGTGATGGATCTGACTGAGGACCTAAGAATACAATCTGCAGACAGCCAGTCAGTCGAAGTGGCCATGTTCTTAATTATACATAACTTTATGAGCTACAGAGACCGAACTCATTTTTGTACCAGGTTGTTTATGTCTGCTGTGAAGTTGGGCATTTTAGCGTGGGAATTTAAAGGTCAGCTGTGGCTCAGGAGGTAGAGCGGGTCAACCTGGTCTCACTCCGAAATCGTTGAAAACCTGTGCTTGCTCAGTGACTGATGATATGTGGCCTGTTGCCGTTTTTATGTAAAAGCGCCCTGTGGTGTCAAACGCGGCATGACAACAATGAAAGTAAAGGCAGCGGAAGTCAAAGTAAGGCAGGTGCGAGGGGTGGTGGGTGGATCCAACAACCACCGACCTTCACCTGGGATGCCGATGTTCACATCCCGTAAGACTGTAAAGCCAAATCCTGTTCTTCTTTCCTAAACCCAACCACATGTGTGTGTTGGCTAAATATATCCACATGTATTTGATCTTCAAGGAAACAATGTTAATTCACGGTGTTGTACCGACATAGTGCATTTATTTTGAAAGAGACTGCATGCAAACTGTACTGTGAATAATGGAAATGTATTTGAAAACAGACAGTGCATGTAACAGGCTGACCTTTCAGGTCATATGTCAGTGTGGAACGTCCATGACTGAATGTCGATATGTAGCGAGGTCTAAGTGAAAATGTGTTGAGCAGGTTGTCCACAAATTGGAAAATCTCCAGCTCGATCCATGGCTCCTTCAGCCTGCATGTCAAAGTGCCCTTGGGCAAGATACTGAACCCCAGATGGCTCCTGATGGCTGTGACAAGTACTGTAAAAGCACTTTGACTGGTAGGAGGATTAGAACAGCGCTATACGGGTGCAAGTTCATTTACCATTTAATTGCTTCTGGAGCCAGCTTCAAGTGGTCATTCAAGGAATGGCTTCATTTTCTAGTTCCAGAAGTTGCCGCTTGGCTTGGTGCAGACACAGCCTCCCTCTACCATTCCTCAACCAGAAACTTGAAAAAGTCTGAGGTGCGATATTTGCACATATCCTAAAACCAGCTGATATCCAAGTCTTTCATGATGTTTGAAAGTAGGTGTATTTTTCCTTCCGATCAGAAATGTGGTCTTTTCATTTGGGCATATATCTCTACGCCAGCCTTGCAAATGGTTTGTATACAGTGTATCCATGACAACGCACAGACCTGACTGTAAACAGGCAAGAGGCTGTGCATTGCAAACTGCGGAAAAATTCCCAATAGAGGCGCATATCTGAATGTGCTATATACATGCCCAAAGAATGCTCCTAAAAGTGGCATATCCCACATGTCTTAATGGGAAAATGCTTCATTCAGAAAAAGACCTAATTGGGACTATCTCAATGGAATATGGTGTTGACATGACCCGTATCAAAATCGTATAATATTGGAATATTGGAATGCGTGTGTACGTAGTCAGGGTTGGCCCACTTTGTCTCATTTCATTAATAAAAACAGGTTTGATCCACAAAGCCTGTAATTCTTTGAACATTTCAAAGAAAGAATGCATGACTTTCTCATTAAACACACAGAATCGTGATTTCAGACTAATTATCACCTCCATGAAAGAGGTTTAATTTATTAGACCAGTTACAGTCAGGGCCATGTTTGAAGAATTCAGCTTCTTAGGGAGGAAATCTACACTTTTTGAGTCCAGAACAGGAGTGTATCCCGTTTCCTTTGAATATTTTACTGATGAATCACAGCATGTTTGCCTTCAAACGCACAGAATAACAGTAAGGGAGAAAAACATTAACACATTTGTGCGAGGATCTTCAGATGCATCTATAGGAACACATCCATTGTGCACACTTTCAAGGGCCACTTGCCAGAACTCCCAAAGGCAATAAGATTTACATGGCTAAATACACAGTTATTGTATTCCCCCCCCCCCACACACACACACATACACGCTACTTTTCTTTCTATTTCCAGCCTTAACACAAGATCTTATTTAATGAGCTCTTGAGCTCAAAGTAGGGCAAGGCTAAAATAAAAAGCACTCATGTGGGGCTCCATTCACAGAGGAAGGTTTCTGTTCACTATCTAACACGGCTGGTAGATTTCAGCAGCTTGCAAATGAAGGGTCTTTGGGTCACTGTCGCTCACAATGGACCCTTATTACGCTCCAGAGTGTATTCTGTAATGAAGATTGGCTGTGGTGAGAAGGGTGAAGGATGAAAAGGAAATGCTGGGAATGGTGGTGGCGAACATTTTGAGGTCAAATGCTCAAGCTCATTGGAGTGGAGAATATAACAACATGGGTGCAGTTTATATTCTACCGACGTGTAGGGCCAAGGACAACTCCTTAATAAAACTACAACAAATTATTAACCACAAAAACAGACATCGAGGCCATTAAGCAGAAATATACCACCATGATGCAAATCATTGGCAGGCTGCATAAGATGCTTATCCATCCATCCATCCACCCATCCACCCATCCATGACAAACGCACAGACAAATGTCTAACAGCATAAAATGATGACGTGATGACATTTTTAATCTGAAGCTCATAAATCAACCCAACTGTGACAGAATAATGTTGTTTAATGCAATATCTCAGGAAGAGAAGGGGAGCCATTTGGTCAGGTACTGAATTGGTGACGCTTATCTTGGGTGTCCACCTTGAAACTGTGCTGATTGTATAGATCTTGTGTGCTGAGAGGATCTGGGTTAACAGGACACTGTCCAGTACCCGTTTTTCTTCTACTGGATCCCCTCAGGGATATGTTCTTTTTCCTCTTATTTTGTTTAGACACAAATCAATGTCAGAATAATCACGCATCTAGATTTGTCCTTGTCTGTTATTGTAAGACTTCTTCATGGATCAGACTATGATCATGGCCCAGTACTGGAAGAATTTGTTCATCGGTGTGACCTGTCTTTCCTCCACATTAATGTGTCTAAGACCGATGAGATGTTTATTGATTTTTGGAGGAGGCCGTGCCTTCATGCTCTTTGTGTGATCAACGGGGAGCCAGTGGCAGCAGTGCAGCAGTACAAGTATTTGGGCACTGTCTTAGATGACAAGTTGAATTTTGATTTGAACACTGACAGCATCTGTAAGAAGGCAAACCAGCGCCTATTCTTTTTAAGGAAGCTGAGGAGTTTCGATGTAAATGGGACACTCATGAAATTATTCTATTCTTTCTTTTAATATTGTCTGTTGGTTTGGTACTGTGTTGGAAAAAATGGTCAAGTTGTGCTGTAAGATCACTGGTGTTGCTTTGAACAAACTAAAGCATCTATGAAGAGAGGGTCACCTCTAAAGCTCGGTCTATTGACTCTCAACATCCCCTCCATGTTGAGATTCAGATGCTTCCATCAGGGCCGAGGTTTTGCCTCTCTAAATGCAGCACTTAGCGTTACGGATCCTCCTTTGTACCGTCTGCTATCGCTTATCTTAACCGGCAGTGACCACTAATGTCCATGATTTACCCCTGACAGTGTGTGATACTGGATTCTGTGTGTTATGTATTGTACTGTCTGTTTTGTTGTTCTCATGACTACTGTCTATATCTCAGAATGCCCCTCGGGGACATTGAAGTTTTACCTTACCTTACCTTGGTCTCTAAACTCAGAAAAATTGTGTGAAAATACCCAGCATTACCTCCCAGTGCCAGAGGTGATATCTTCAAATCCCATACTTCTTGTGACCAACAGTCCAAAGGGAAACGATTTGCCATTTATAGTGAGCTTAAGCAAGAAATCCCTCTGAACTTTTGAACAACTAAAACCAGCAACTGTGTATTTCACACTGTCTATCATAGCGTAAGACTGACTACTTGCAACATTTAATCATCACAGTTTCCAAAATGTGGTCTTGTTTTTGCAGCTCGTTTTGAAGGTTCTAAAAGAGCCTTAGTTGTAGCAGCTTTTTTGAAAGGAGTTTTACTTTCACTCTGATCACAACTGGTCTTGATGAGCACCCGTCCCCCCCTCCAGTAAACAACAGCTTAAACCTTTACAGTTGCACAGATTTGCAGTGTTTAAACTGATGCAGCCATCTGGACTGCCTCCTCTTGAAGCAGAGCCTCTGACTCTGGCTGCTGATTAAGGCCCAGCGAGAGAACGTACAGATTTCTTCAATAAATACCTATCAACTAAACTGCCTTTATTGTATCTGAAACATCATAAAAGTTGGCCCAGTGGAGCAGAAATACCCACACTGATATCATTTTGATACGGTGATGAAAGGAAGTCTCTCTCTGAATGATTTCCCTGATAAAATATACATGTGCAGTAGATGTACTTGACTCCTGGGCTCGCGATGTATAATACAGGTAGATGTTTTAATGACTACATTCACAGTGCGTTGCTATCACCGCTCTGATCTCACTGCAATTATGGGTGCTGTATCCCGAGCATGGGTCAGGAATGCATATTAATATAATTATGTTGGTATGATTAAGGTCATAATCTGAATTCTTACTCATACATGAATAAAATGGGATGCTCTCGGGGCCGAGGATTAGTAGAAGAAAGGAAATTTTCATGTGCAGCAACACAGCGAGAAATGTTAGTTTGAATTCCCACGCTTCATGTTTTATTTCTTTTGTGGCACTTTGATGTGTGAATCACGTATTCAGTTTGTCCCAAAAGAGTGAATCCTGGTCCTTAAATCTGCTTTTATGGACATAGCCTGGTGAGTTTGTTTTTAATATATCTCATCCCTTACATCTGTGTTACCTTTGTGACACATTTGAATCATGAAAATGGTGGAAAAAACTGGAACTTCTGCACTTTGACTGGGGTTAAAATTCTGAAACTGATCACCACCGTTTGGGATAATAAGCCGAAATTATTAATCAAGTTGCTGCTGATACTCATATTTAAAAAGCAGCAGAATTTATGCAGTGATGATTAAATATGTATCTGACTCATTGGAATAACAGCTGTAGCCTAATGAATTTGGCACCTTATTCTTCATGAGCTACTTAATTTGAATATTGCAGTTCCTGGTTTAAACGTGCTAAGATGATAAGCTTCAATTATTCATATGATATGAACAGAAGTTGAATGCCACTCCTGAAATTGACGTGGCGCGATCAGCTAGAGAGAAGACGTATCACTGTTGCACACTTGTGGGAAGCTGCCACTTGAATGTTATGTGCACTGCTCTTTACTAATGAGAAAGAGATAGGAGGAGTTTAGCACCTGAATGATTTTTCCCATTCACACACTATGAATTTGCACTCGCAGCCAAATGCTCGCACTGTGGATTGTTGTAAAGAGAGCAGCACTGCAACATTTCCAAGCAGACAAAACACTAGGCTGTTCACATACACTGTTTGTACATATAGCTATGAAAAGTAATGCACCACACTCCTATCTGCAACAAAAGCACACTGACTGATGGTGCTCTCCTGTGTCGAAATCCTTTGGTTGATCCATCCAACCACCCTCTGCAGACTGTGGCAGCATCAGCATCACTCTGCTTTAATTCCAACATACAATTCCTAAAAAGCTTTGTACTTGAAAATGTTGTTTTCTGGGGGCATTTGCTCAAACAACTGATGCTGCCATTTCTCTTGGGGCTTCTTGTTTTAGCTCTGGCTTGGTCTACACCAGCTTCTGGGAGAAATATCAGTGCTAGATGTTTGACTTTTTCCACAAGCCACATGTTTGCTTTGGCCCTCTGCCTCTCGGTGCTGGGCAGGTAGTGTACACTTGGCTTGTCTCAGCTGCTTTCCTAGAAATAGCAGCCTGTTATATGGGAGGGCTGCTGTGAGCCTCAGGGGCTCAACCACACTTTACATGCAGATTGAGAACCAAAACAATGATTTAAAGTTGGCTAAAAGTCTGTGTAGAGCTGCAGTGGGTTCAGCACTAGGAACAACCCTGTCACTTTGCACTGACTCATTTGAATTGATATTTAAAAAAAAGTAACTTAAGGAAACTGTTTGCCTGATGAGGCACAAAATTAAACTTCAACATTTTAAAAGGCCATTAGAGCTACTCATAAGTTTGATTTTAATAAAACTTGGAGAGTTAATAATTTCTGTCAGACTGTATTTGCCCAAGGCATTTCTGAATAATATCTGAGGATGACATGTTTCATTCGGTTAATGTTTACATGTGACATTTTTATTTATATGCACAGTCAGCCCACACACGTCCTGGGTGTCAGTACTGAGGAACTTTTGAGAACAAGTCATGGCTGCCAATATAAAACTCTGCCATGTGGCTGCCAATCGTGACTGAAACAAACAACTTTGTAATATTTTTTGTTTTACATAAAAATCCCCACCATCAGAACATATCACAGTGTAAAAGGCAAAGCTGTGTATAATTCCTGCCAAAAACAACCAAGTTTCAATAACAAATCAACAAGAGAGGTCATTTGAAAGGCACTGACAAACGCTGAATGTTTCGGACTGACTCAAAAAAGGATTTTCTGATGTGCCACAATTATATAAGTGAAATTAAGTTTATAAAACTGCTTGCTTATGGTTTGGGAGAGATCAAAGTTATCATAAAGAGATCATGTGCTGGGGTTGGGGGTTTTAGCAGCCTACACATGTTGGATATTTCTTTCGTTAATACCACTTTATTTTTGGCCTTAACATGCTTAAAACTAAAAATGAACAGAGTTCTACATTTACCAACCATTTATTTTTCCTGGAAGTGTGTAAAGGACTTTTGAAGCAGAATTTAGACCTTCATGTTCCAGAGAAACATAATTGAGCTGTTTACTGAACAACTGGACTTGGAACCAACACAATTGCCAGAAAAAATGTTGGCATTGTACGTTTTTGCAAATCAAAAATACGTTTTTATGTTATTATTATGTAGCTGGTACGTTTAAACTTTGTTTTTCTACATCTCAACAATGCTGTGGTTAACGTTTGGTTAGGCTAAGCCACAGAAACCACCTGCTTATGGTTCATGTTTTGGTTTTAAAATCCCCGTTTTTGTGGCACAATCCCTGCTGGAAATAAAGCAATTTCTTAGTAAAAACAACCACTTTTAGTGGCTCTATCCTCAGGAGAGAAACAGTGACAGGTCGTAACAAAACACTCATGTTTGGGGGCTAAAAAGCTGCAGGAGAAACAGTGATTGTGATTGTTGGTTTCAAACAGTGGTCTGCAATTTTGCAAGCATCTTGCCTAGGTGACATGCCATTAACCTCCTGATGACTGAGTTGTGGACACAAGTTCAGTTCAGTTCAAGTTCAGTGTCTCCAAAATTCTGACCATGGCACTGTTGGCCATGGCAGATTACTTGGTTTGAGTTTGGAAGCCTATTGTAAACAGTTAGTAGGCTATTTAATCCTGATCAGCTGATATCATCCAAGAGTCATATCAGCCATATCACAAAAAAAAGTTCCTAATTGCTAGTGGTACTGAAGCAATACAGATCATTTTGAATTATTCCACAGGCTAGTTAATAACATGTCGGGCAGGAAATCCAAAGTGTGGGATCATTTTGAGAAGGTGAAG
>NC_065506.1:41726219-41742341 GCF_006386435.1 Epinephelus moara | reverse complement strand
TCTTCTCAGTTTCTTTTCTGAAGTACACAGTAAACTCCATAGTTTTGAAAGAAAATAGTGTGGGTGTGTGCAGGTGCAAAGATGCATTCTGGGTGGGGCATGAGCGACTGGAGCGAAATTGGAGCGAGAGATAAGGCTCCGCTCCACCTTTAAAAAAAAATAGCCACTCCTCGCTCAACACAAAATCCTCCCGCTCCCCGCTCCGCTCCGCTCCCCGCTCCGCTCACATGCTCTGCCCAGTGATGTGGATGGTCTAAGGACCCGTGTATGGCTCTACTTACTGATTTTTTCTTTTTTCTTTTTATAAGCCTTACACATAATCCAGCCACATTTGTTTGCTAAAAAGCTGAATTCATCTCAAGTGAAATATGAACCTAACTGACTGGATAACAGATTTTCTTACTAACAGGTTGTAGTGTTTGAGAGTAAACGGTTCATACTTAAAGACGCTCTTTTTATCCACCAGCTGTTTTATATACAAACGACTGCCGTAGTCAGCAGGAAAAACAGTTTAACCTTGACGAATCCTCAACTGCTGTTGGAGGCAGAGGTTGGTTATGGTCTTATTATATGTCTCAAAATCAAGGAGGATTATTCTTGACAACTGTCACCAGTCTCCACACACATAGTGCAGTGATCAATCTTTGATCTTTGTGGAAAACTTGAAAGCTTTTTTTTTTTTTTAAGTTTCAGTCTGGTGTCCTAAATTTTGCAGCACTGCCTATGTTCAATAGAGCCAGACTGGAGAGATTTTTGAAGGCGTGATCATTACAATTGGACTCAGCTGGCTGAAATATTTGAAAGGCATTTGCTCAGCAAGGCAAATGCCATTCTTGATTGTGGTGGTCACCCCCATAGAGGAGTTTAAAATGTTGCTCTGTGAGAGCCGTTTCAGAGCCCTGAAATGCAGCAGCGAAAAGAAGAAGCTGTTTTTTTTTTTTAGATATAACATTTTGTGTTGGATACTATACCTCCCCTGCACATTAAAATCTAACAGCTTCAGCACTTTAAGTTATCTGGAGCACCTTTTCAACATTTAAAGTATTGCACAAAGCTCCATTGGATCTTATTAAAGTTTAATGTGGTCATGTATTGCCATGTTAATATTGCTCCTTTTCATTTTATACACTGCTGTGTTTTTATGCTCCTGTGCTGGCAACAGTTGTGGCTGGAGGCATTGTGTATTTGGGTTGTCCGTCTGTCCCATTCTCATGGATGTGATATCTCAAGAGTGCCTGGAGGGAATTTATTCAAATTTGGCACAAACATCCACCTGGACTCAAGGATGAACTGATTGAAAATGTGGTGGTGAAAGGTCACTGTGACCTCACAAAACATGTTTTGGCCATAACTCAAGACTTTATACGCTGACTATGTCAAATAATAGAATAGAAATGATGTAGTGATGAGATTGACATGTAAAATTGACGTTGTATTTACCTAACAACAGTGTGCATGACGACAAGGAGCTACATATTGTATGTTGTCAAAATGCAACTTGGCAAATGATTATTATTAGAGACTATTCTTGTTTTTGTGCCTTGTGCTGCCAACAGCCGTGCCTGAACGCAGTTTGTTCCATTCTTGTGGATGCGATGAGGGAATTTCTCCAAATTTGGCCCAAATGTCCACTTGGACTCAAAGATTAAATGTTAAGATTTCGGTGATCAAAGGTCAAGGTCATTGTGATCTCATGAACATCCCATTCTCGTGAACCTGATATCTTGAGAACAATTTGAGAAAATCTCTTCAAATTTGGCACAAATGTCCACCTGGTCTCAACAATGAACAGATCAGATTTTGGTGATCAAAAGTCAAGGTCACTGTGACCTCACAAAATGCATTTCTGGTCATAACCCAAGAATTCATGCGCTTATTCTGACAAAATTCAACATAAATGTCTAATAAGATAAAATGATAAAATGATGACATTTGATATCCACAAGGTCAAAGGCCAACTTCACTGTGACATCATAATGTTCTGCAAAAACCCTTTTCTTCCCATTACTCAGCGTCATATCTCAGGAACAGAAGGGGAGACATTTAGTCAGATATTGAATTTGTGACACTAGTCTTGGGTTTCCACCTTGAAGCTGATTGTAATCTGATTGTACAGATCTTGTGAGCTGCAGTGTGATGTGTGTGAAGCATCCATTTTTTAGAATCTATAGTGGCTTTGCAGCAACACTGATATTTGAAGCATTGTCTATTGTCATAGCTATATGAGCCCGTGCAGACATGGATGTAAACTGCAACTTGACTGGTTGGTGGAAGCACACAATTGTGAGGCAGTAATTATAGTTAACACTGTTATTTGTCTTTGTAGTCCTTTATTGCATGTGACATGGAGCACTATCTGATGACAAACTTTCAGCTGTAAAGAACTGTTGTGTAGGATTTAAGTAGATATATTGGCAGAAATGGAACATAATATATTAAGTATGTTTTCTATAGTGTATTATCACCTGAGAATGAGAATTGTTGAGTTTTTGTTACCTTAGAAGGAGCCGTTTATAGCTACATAGGGAGCGGGTCCTCATCTATGGAGATTGCCATGTTGCACTGTCATGTTTTTACAGCAGCCCAGAACAAAGAAACCAAACACTGCTCTAGATAGGGCCATTTGAGGTTTTGCATTTTTGCTTCAGCCACTGTAGTTAGAAGTCCATACTTGATGAGCAGCATCAGAAAAACACCGATTTTTAAAAAAAAAATGTAAAACTGCTTTATTTAGTGTGTTTACTGGTTTGAAACACAGAGTCTGTTTGTTTTGGAGAGGAGCAGACCTCTGGGTATGTTTTAGCAGAACATCTGGATCGGAAAGGGGTGAGCACTCATTAAGTTATCAAAGGAACAAGATGAGCTCACATAGCTGGCACAGGGCTGTAATGTGTTTTTAACAGTTTTAATCACCTGGTCCATTTGTTTTGGAGAGGAAGAGACCTCAGCAGATAGTTTGGCTCCCAGTAAAAACCTCCTGAAAAATTGGCACTGAAAGAATTCTAACTGGGAGAAGTTTCAGCTGGTTGACATCAGCAATCCTCACCACTAGATGCCATTAAATTTCCCTAATTCTTACACGCTGTTCCTGTGAGAGTGCTCAGAAAATTTTCATCCAAACTCATGCATGTTTTTGCTAAATTAGTGTTTTTGATAGTAAGCCAGTGTATAAACAGGAAACCTGAGGCTGTGTGCTACCTTCAGATTGGGGATTCAGAGATGCTTAACATCCTGCCTGTTGTTGCTAAGGCGAGCGGAAACACCAAACTCCCCTCCAGCGTCATCTTCTCTGGTTCTTTCACAGCTGAAGTACAGAGAGACACTTCAACACGGACTCAAATTCATGCAGCTAGAAGCACATTAGATAGATGTCACCAGCAGAATATAGTGCTAATTAGGAATACTAATTAAATTATGACAAACTAACATCTTTAAGCCAATGTGGCTGAACATATGTTAGTTCCCAAAATAAAATTGGTAATTGAAAACATTGCATATTTTGTCAGAGAGCATAGCTTGCTTCCTAAATCAGTGGGAGCTTATTAACACCAATCAAGTTTCACACCAGCAGCCCATTTGCAAAGACAAATTAATTTATTTTAACTAATGCAAAACTACCCCCCTATCCATTTTTCATTTGAATTAATTTACAGCTACGCCGTTTTTCCCTACATCTGTTCATTTTGAGAAAGTAATTTTCAGGAGTGGTGAGAAGAGAGGAGAAAAAAACACAGAAACACTTCTCCGCAGGAATGCTACAGCATGTGAGAAACACGGTCTCACATGACTGAGCCAAAAATCAAAGAGTCAATAATGGAGTGGTGAAATGCATTCACGTCTCATTGATCTGGACTGTCGCAGGAGATACACTATTATGCTCCCATCATTGAAGTGAAAGGCGTAAAAGGCTGTTAAATCTTATGAATATGAAATGAATTTACACAGAACGCATTAACCAGTCTCACTCTCTGAACAATTTGACAAACATCAAAGCAGAAGTTGAAGTTGCTTTGTAAACCAAGGGCACTCAAACTAAAGTTTACATTAAAAGAAAAACTCTTTGGTGAGGCTTTATTAAGATTTACATAAACCTGTTACAATTCATCCATAATCTCGTCACTTTACAAACATTTTGAAATGCAAAAGCCTTGAGGCACAACCTACAATACATCTGTGAATGTTTGCTCCATGAGAAGACGAGAGAATGTGTGATTGAATTTATCCACTCAACCTCTTATCAAATAAAGCACAATGCAACACAATTTAACCACAGACATTCCCGCAACCAGTCACTCTTGCGCTGCACTGTAAGTATGTAAATATCTAAGTATGTAAATAAGTCACATTTTTTATGGTATAAAAAATGTATTCGCTCCCTCTTATATAAAGAGATTTGTCAAGCCATTCAAGGGACACAGAAATCTCATCCCACAAATCTCTCATTTGATCTTCTTTGACATGAAATTGCTTTGCCAGAATTCTGCAATTCATGGCAGCACAGATTATAGCCCACAGAAAATATACTGTCACATCTCCTGTAGGAGGTAAAGTCTTCCTCCCACTCTTCACACTCAAAGCTGTTCTTCACCTGTCCATTAGTCACCCCCGTCCCACCTCTGCTGGTAATCCAACCATTTTTCAGTTACCTGGTCATCTGTTCTTGTCAGCTTTTTTTTAGTGTACTCACAGCTCAATTTGAGCTCAAGTGTGCCAGACCAGTAAAACCAATAACCAAGCACCTCCGAATATTTACCTTTCTTTTAGTGTAGAGAAGGACAAGTACATTCCGTTAACATTCATCCATTTAAACAGATGAAAACAGTCTGAGATGTCTTTCAAAAAATGTATTAATTTTCAACAATATGTCTCAGTTTTTCCACATTCATTGAGTCAGTCTACTTCAGATCCGAATGCCAGAATAAATATTGTGCGTTTCTACCAACAAAAGATACTTTACATTTGTATATTATCATCAGTCTCTCCAGGATGTTGCAATGTTGGGATCACAGTAGGGCTGGACGATATGTCCCTGAAAATTATACCCGATATTTTTCGGCTATGTCTCGATACACAATCTATATCTTGGTATTTTTAAATCTTCTAAAAAGGGTTTGATTAATGCTAGGACTGGGAGACAAAATGTAACATGACAATATTTCTGACCAAATACCCTGTCTTATGCGACAAAATTGTAGGGACGAGCTGTTGTTGACCTTTTTTTTTTTTCTTTCCAGAAAATATAAACACAGTGACATATCTGATCAATAATCATCAATGTGAATGTGAATGTAATGGCTTAGTGCGTCATGGCAAGTATTAAAACAAATCGAAAAGTCTGGTAAGTTGATAAATTTACATCACTGTACTTAAATGCCGCCTTTAAAATGAGGGAAAAACCCAATTTATGCCATACCATGACACAACGATATCCAAAAAGACAATATAAAGTCACATATCTCGATAAAGATATAATAACTTCATATTGCCCAGCCCCTAGATCACAACAGTTAATGCAAATTCAGCCGGTCCCTGTGATTCTCAACCTATTCTCATTTCAAAGACGTCAAATACCATGACTTGGTCAGTGAATTCAGCATCAGACACTGACTGGAAAAGTAATCCTTTTGTAGCAGTATAATGTGCCACTGGGTGACGTCGGTTTGAAATGTTGCTGGAAAACAACGTAACTTAAGGTGCTGGAAAGTTCCCGTAGGGCAGGTGGGAGGGATAGTGAATGGGTCCAACAACACCGGACTTTCACCCAGGAGCCCGCTGTTCACGTCCTGTATGAGTGTTGAGTCAAATGAAACCAGGACGTTTTTTTTTTCCTAATCCTAACCACGTATGTTTGTTGCACAAGGAAATAAACAGAAATACAAGGTGTTTTAGAGATGTAAGTATATTTTGAAAAAGACTGTTTGCATCTAATGAGCAGAAACTGTGTATTTTGATAAGATACAATGCATGTAACTATGTAAGAGGCGTAAACTGACATGGTGTCCCAGAATAGCAACAACAGATGCATCCAGGTGTAGATCCAATATGTAGATGTCAGAAGTCCACTGAACAAGCTGCATGTGACAAGTTAGGAGTGAGAAAATGTTGGAATTCTGTGCAACCTTGCAATTTTGTCCAACCACTACAACTTTACTTCACATTTGACTATTTAAAACTGGTTTGTCCTTCAGCCCTGTTTCTAACAGCAGCAACATCTGGTTATCAGGGCTCAGCTGTTGATGCCCCCACTCCTCTTACCATCATAAAAGGATTCTAATTATATGGGAAACACTGAATGCTTATAATAAAAAGCCCTGAATCTGTGCAGTTTCATTACAAAAACACCTTTAAACATCACAACATGCAGTGCAGTTATTTAAAAAAAAAAGCTGCTGTGAAGAGGGACTGTAATGTGTAGCAGATAAGATGATAATGCTGTGGTTATGTTAAGGCACAAACCACTTGGTTATGGTTAGGAAAAGATCATGTTTGGCTTAAAATACTCGTTAATGGTGGCACAATCCTGGCTGGAAATGCAGTGATGTCCAAGTTAAAAAAACAAATGCTTTTCATGGCTCTGAAACACAGTGACAGCTCACAAACAGCACCCACATTTGGTGACTAAAAATCCACTGGAAAGTAGTGATGACCGGCTAAAAGTATTTGTTGGTTTTGAACAGTGGTCTGCAGCTTGGCAAGCATCTTGCCAAGGTGACACGCCATCCAACATCCCCTCTGGCAACTGAGCTGCAACTACTCACTGTCATTATATTTTTCCATACATTTCCACCCCTGTGCAGTACTGCTGGCATCACCTCACCAAACTGAAGTGGAGGCTGTAGAGGAAGCAGGTTAAGTTATCACCTGCCTTACACACTATTTACGAATCACAAGTTTTGGAAGTGCCTTAGCTACATTGTTTTAAGATAGAAGTCTGATACAGGTTCTTTTGTACTAAAGCGACTGGTTGGCAACATTTTGCACTGTGTTCAGTGTCTTTAAAAAGGACCACAGTCAGGGGCAGGCTGGCCATAGGGAGGTTCGGGAGTATTCCCGAACGGCCGGTCTGTTGCAGGGCGAACTGGCCGGTGGTCGGAACGTTTTTTTACCCCATAAAATGCAGCCGCGGTTGAGCGCAGCCTGCCCTCGCAGCCACAGGTGGCAGTGGCACAGAGTCGAACGTCAGACTGAGTCAATCTAATATTTTGCATATTAAGGGGGGATATGAGCGGTTAGCAAGCACTGCCTACATGGCCCTATCATCCCAGACGGGTCGGGCCAGCCCAACAAACCCGACCGGACCCGCGGGTTCGGGACGAAAAAATATGCAAATGACTCGGGCCGGGTCGGGCCTCGGGCTTTCTTTTTTTCGGGCAGACAATTAGGCTAATGCTGGTGTGTTGGCTGCGTCGGGTCTGGGCTTAAAAACCCGCAGGCCGGGTCGGGTCGGGTTGTAATTTTCAGGCCTATTGAGAACTCTAGTTTGTGTTTTTGGATGTGTTCAGGGCACACAGAACATTAAAGGTAGCCTATCAACAATGTTACACCATACGTGCATAAATCATTAATCTGTGAGAGAGAGTCTGTGTTCAAAGTTAAAAAGATAATATTGGAATATATAGGCTATGCATCCTGTTTTCCTGTTCTGTTTCTACATTAATATGTAACCATTTTTACCAGCTCAAGAAAAATACATTAAAGTGAGTAATTCATTTACTCTGTGTGTGTGTGTGTGTGTGTGTGTGTGGTGCTTTTGTTTTGTTGATTTTTATATTGTATTTGTGTTCTAACACTGTGAATTCTTTGCTATAACGTTTATCATTGTTGCTGTTATTGTTATTATTAGCTGACAAGGCCAGTGTCAGTCGTGGAGTTGATGCAGAGGGACAGGATAATGCCAGTCATAGGAGTGAGGAGGAGGAAGAGACGGATGAGGAGGGACAGGAGAAGGAGGAGGAGGAGGAGATGGAAGAGGAGGTGGAGGAGAAGAAGGAGGAAGAGGAGGAGGAGAAGGAGGAAAGTGGAGCAGGAAAACAGTGCCAGGTACAGGTACAGGTGCAGTGTGCAGGACTGGGTTGGCAATAGGTCTTTGCATAGAATTATATTATATTCAATACACTCTACTGACTGACTAATCTGTGTGTGTTTTGTTTAATATCATTAGATTGTTTTTATACTGCAAATAAAGTATTCGTGTTAAAATTACGGTTCCACTTGCGTCCGTTGTGCGATCAGAAAAAAGGCCTCTCCAAATCAAGCTCCCGGGCTGAATTTCAACCCCAGCCCGCCCCTGACCACAGTAAGTGTTCATTGGTTTTTTAAGAGAACTGTGATCTGGTCTGGGTGGAAAAGCTTCTGAACTAGCATTTATATGAACTATCTACTTAACTTGCTCCTAAAACCTGGCACCTCGTGGGCCAGATTGGACCCTTTGGTGAGTGGTTCTGGCCCGCAGACCGTATGTTTGACAGTCCTGCTTTAAAATAAGGAAGAGCAACTCAAAGGTGTCATGATTATTATTTTCTGAATTGGATGCAATTTCTATAGTTGAGGGCTGATTTGAGCCACTTACACAGAGCTGCTGGAAACGTTAGCATTAAAAAGTTTTACAAGGGCCAGTGGAAAAACCAAAGTCGTCCATGAACGAGATTTATCTCTCTGCTGTGGCAGTAAACGCAGGACATGGGCTCGCCAGCAGCTGTGCTGCATTCACATCTTAAATGTACACAATGCAGAATATTCCTAAAAAACAATGTAAAGATAAAAAGTAATCCCTCTCACTCATCACTTAAGAGCCCACAGGAGGAATGTCATGATGTATTTATCTGCCCTGCCCTCTGCCTGCATTTTCTTATTTTCTAATTATTTCGCTGTGTTTGGGACGTTCCTTGGGGCACAGTGCACAGGTGAAGTTGGGACTTTATATAAAAAAGTAGCGGTCAGGTGCAAGACCGCACGCATTTCAAGAGGAAGCTTTGAAAATTGCAGATACAATGCTGAAAAAGTGTAAATATAGTGAGAGGAAAAGCCAAATGCAGTGATTCTAGGGTTGGCTTGCATTTTTACTTGAACTGGCAATACTCTATAAATAGTAAATGACAATTCCTGCATAGTACACCATAAGCGGCATGGTTACGGGGCGGCTGTTGCTCAGAGGTAGAGCACTGTACTAAACCCCAGTTGCTCCTGATGGCTGTTCATTGGTGTGTGAGTGCAAGTGAATGGTTACTGAGTAGCAGGTGGCACCTTGTATGGTAGCCTTGGCCACCAGTGTGTGAAGGTGTGTGTTAATGGATGAATGTGACATTTAGTGTAAAAGCGCTTTGAGTGGTTGGAAGGCTAGAAAAGCGCTGTACACGTGCATCCATTTGCCTATCCATTTACGTCTATGAATTGACATTCCCCAAAGGACACACATTTCGGAGACCCTGAGTAGGGTCGCAAGCCCAGCTACGACAACAGTATCCACGCAGTAACTCTCAAAGGGCCATGAATGTGCTTCTGGTTCTTATCATTAAGTGATTTCTAAAGGGCTGTAGATGCTTTTATCTTGACGTGAGGACTACTGTTATACACACCAGGCCTCTCACTTACGCTTGCAGTTGGTTGAGAATGCTGCAGCCCGTCTTTTAACAGGAACATGCAAGACAGCACATTTCCCCACACTGGCCTCCCTTCACTGGCTCTCTATATGTTTTAAAATTGATTTTAGATTTTATTGTTTACCTACAAATCATTAAATGGACTAGCTCCAACCAATTTCTCCGGAGTTTTACAACCACAAGTCCCATCAAGGTCAGTCAGGTCCGCTGACCAGCTGCTTCCTGTTGTCCCAAGATCTAAGTTCAAGCATTACGGAGTTTGCATCTTTGCAGTTGTTGTTACATGTTTGTTTATTTTTTTCCTTTTTTTTCTCCTTAGTCTGCGACTAAGCAACCAATGAAATCTTGCCAACTAATGACCTCCTGGTGGACTAACGTTTGGTCGACTATTAGGGGGCAGCCCTATGCTCAAGTACAGTTTGGCTGCTCAATACCATCGTTGACTTCTGACTCCTCTTAACTGGCTGGTAGCGGACACAAGTTTTTTTGGAAATCGTCTTGGCTAAAAACAACAAGCCTTTACGCCTGTTGCACTTCTGTTTGCCACACACTGTCTTACCACACTGGGAGCATTTCAGAGGCAAAGCGGTTTTTTTTAGACTTGCAGATTTTTTTGATTTGGTTATTGAATCCTGATATTTGTGCTTTTTCTAAGTAAGCAGGCCACAAAGTTTAGTGTTTTTTGTCTGTTTTAATTGTGGTTGTTATTTCCTACTTTGCTGTGCTTTAACCTACAAATTCGTTCACTGCATCACACAATACATGGCCTCTGTTGAATATTTTAAATATTCTCAGAGGGAGGGTTCGAGCAGAAGGAGTTTTTTGAAAGGAAGTTCACTTCCCTATTTTTTGTTGCTTCTGCTGACCACCTGCAGTTAACGTCTCATCTTGGTGCAGTGATGTAGAAGTGTATTCCAAGGTGTCATCATTGCACCATAATAACACTGCTGGGTGTTGTTTATGGGTGCAGCAGAACACACTTTAACCACAGCTGTGCAGCAATGCGCTGATTTCCAGCTCTTTGTTCTTGTAGTTACCTCGTCATGCTGTCTCATGCTGTTTGTCTGCACTGGGGTTAGAATTCCTGTTGCCAGTAACACTGAACTATATGGCATTATGTGAGAGAGTGTGTTGGCAGGTCACATCTATGATTAATGCACCGTGACATAAATACACACATTTCCAGGAGCGCCCTTTTTGAAGTCACATCATACTCGTCTTTCAGGGGTGGTAACTGGCGCTGGCACTGTCCTGTTAATGCCAGGACTCCTTGGTGCTGTGCTGTCACTGTGGGTTTACCTGACGTGGGTGTGTGCTGAAGATTCCCCTGACAGTATGCAAGTTTGACTAATCCATTTCCACCCCTGAACGCCTCACCCAACAAACAAATCTCTTCTTTTATTTGTAGAGTTGGTGCGATAAAATGTAATAAAAGCCAGGAGGATATAGTGTTACACAATCAAACAGCCTTGCAGTAATATTATACTGATACAATAAAGTCCCTGTAAAGTGGGTTTAAAACAGAAAGTCTAGTGTAATATCAGATAAAGAGTTCTGTGTGTTGCAATGAATTAATTATTGAATGACAAATAAATGTCATGAATAACAAGCATGTAGAAAAACTCCAAAACAATGAAGTCGTTACTTAAAAGAATTCATAATCTGTTAGTCACAGCGAAGTCTGTAAAAATCAATTTCTCCCTGATTCATTTTTCAGGGGGACACTGTGAAATGATGTTTTCTAGTCCCTGCTGCATTTATGATGTGCATTTTTTAAGCGTTAGCAGGCTAGTTCCCCGTCGTGCGTGTAATGGAATTTCAGCAAAGATAACAATGGAGCTGACGGGGCCAAAAGTCCTACAAAGTGCAGCAAAAGAACAAAAGCCAGTTCATTTTCTATTAGCAAAATAAAAGGCATTAGTATTGCCAGTTTTTCTGCTCTTTAATAATTTATTAAACAAGTATCTAGGGTGAATATTTGCCAACAGCTCTTTCATAACTGTCAAACAACTGTGTGATCTTTATTTTCCTTTTTGAAGTCTCCGTCTTTCAAAGAGTAAACAACCCTCCCTGCCTCACTACGTCTTCTCAGCTTTTGTTACTCCAATCTAACTCAATTTTTAGTGATTGTGCTTTTGTTTGACAGTTGTTTGAACCATAAAAGCCCTGAATACCTGTTCTCTCAATCTGATTCTTACAATTCTATATAACACATCTTAATCTAAAGCCATTTTCTCATATGAACTGCAGGTAATGTTCAAAGAACCAGGTCTGGACGTTGGAGGAAGTTTCCCTTTCACACATGTAGCTAGGGCCGTAATGGTACATGTATTTGTGTCGAACCGTTCGGGACGCGACTTTCGGTTCGGCACGACCCTGTACCGAATTATTGGGCGCAGGATATTATTTTATTTTATTTTGTTTTATTTTAATTCCGTTTTTGCGAGCCGAACCATTTAAAATATCTAGTTCCCCGACGGACATAATTGAGTGACGGACCGAGTCCGACCGTAAATCTCCGCTTTCACTTTGTGCAGCGCATTCTCGCATTTTGACAACATGGCAAGTGAGCCTGACGAACCTGAAGACCCACCCGCAAACCTTAAGTCCTCCGTTTGGGAACACTTTGGTTTCAGGGTAAAATACGAAGATGGAAATAAACAAGTGGACAAGACAAAAGCAGTGTGCCGACACTGCAGAACAGCGGTCGGGTATGTACTTGGAAACACGTCTAACATGCTAACGCATCTAAAGCGACACCACCCGAGTTTGAACGTTAACCGGCACGACTAGAAAAAGCAATCTGGTGCAAACTACGATATCGTCGTCGTTTAAAAAGAGAGCATTTCCCTGACCATCGCGCTAAAGAAATAATCATGTGTTTTGTTTACTGCACTTTAACAAAGTGGGAAAGCTAAGTAAGTTCCTAGTAAAACTGAATCTGAGCAGGCTTTAAAGCTGACCAGCTGCACTATACTTTTTATTTTAATTGAGTAAAATTGTTTAAGCAGAAATTTATATTTATATTTTTCATTCAAAAAATGTGTTAAAAAGAGTTAACTGCTGTGGTGGTATGTTTTAATAAGGTTACCAATAAGTAAAAGATATTTAATAGTTACACCCATACATGTAGCACATAAGAGGAGGATGTCAGTGTCAGAAGCATTTTCATCTGACAGGAAATACTGCATCTGGTTTGGTGGTTTAGGTGAGGTAGCATTGGGTAGAGCGTGCAGGAGGAAGGACCAACACACTCCGACCTTGACACATGTCGCCGTTCGGTCATGGACTTTTCATATCTAGATACAACGTGCAAGATACCCTGGGGTTGTTGACGGTCTGGGATGCGGTGTCAACTTCTGCCAATGAAATGCATTGTCTGATTTCAAAATACATTTCTGTTTTCACAGGAAATGTACAGTTTGCATATACTATGTCGGTACAACACCGCAAATTGACATTTCTTTCCTTCAACAACACATACACTTGGTTGGATTTAGGAAAAAAGAACAGCGTTTGGCTTTCTAATCATGCAGGAAGTGAACACCAGCCTCCCGGGTGAAAGTCGGTGTTTGTTGGACCCATCCACCACCCCTCCAACTCGCCCTACTTGGACTTCCACCACCTTAACTTTTGTTCTTGTCCTGCCGCGTTTCCCCCTGATGCCACCTGGCGCCGTTAAACAATAACGACGACCAGCTGTGTATCATGACGACGTGTCTGACACCAGAAGTCACTGCCCAAACGCTGTTTTTTTGAAGTCTTTAGAGTGAGATCGGGTTGGCAGGACATGACACCGATTTCACAGCAGTCATGTAGTCAGTTCATATTTTGGTCATGAACAACAGAGTCTCTTGCCGCTCCTTGAATTTGTTTGACGATTTCAGCTTCAGCTCTCACCGACAGAAGTTCCGGATTATTTCTAGAGTTAGACATTTTTCGTGTAAATGACCCTTCTTCTTCCCCCTGTTTGTTTTCTTCTGGTTTTGCGCGACCCACATGATAAAAATGTCACACATCCACACACTTGCTGTGAATTCCAGCAAGAGAGTGCTGCAGGGATGACGTTTTTGTTTGTAGGCCGACACAGATTTTAGCATCGCCCTGGTTTCCTCATCAAAAGTCCCATGAGATTTTTCCACTGGATTTTGTATTACTGCAGAAAATAAGCTCTGTGGCAAACAAACGTTTGTGATACTTTCACGATTTGTTCAGCAAGATAATCTTCATAAATGAACACCACTTTCATGGTTTTTGAAGCAGAACAACCAATGCTCCACCCAGCTTGGTCTTGGAAAGGTGCTGGAAACATCAATAAGTCCAGACTGGTAGATTGGTTACTTTTACCAGCCTGTCCATTGTTGCCTTATCTATGCTCTGATGAATGTCTAATAGACAGAAAGCTCAACAATAAAGTGAATTTTGAAGCATAAATGCAATCACGAGAAGTTAAGCTTTAAACTGCACTACGTTTGCATGACTTAAACGTCACCACCACAGTCAGGCTGTAAAGCCATGGTCGACATAATAATGTTCTATAGTCTGATGCCTGAAAATCTCTAAAGCTTGTGTTAACCGACCTTATTTCAGGCATATAACAGAAAACCCATTCAAAAGACCCACTGACTTCAAGACGAGGGAACAGGGAGTACCAAAACGCTAACTCATATCCAAGTTCTAGGACTGATCCCTGCACCACTCACACGTGGGCTCAATCAGACATTACACAGGCTTTGTACTCAGGAGCTGGCAGGTTACAGTCCATTTAATGTCCAATCCAACTGATGTAGACATTTACATTCTCACGCAGAGTTCCTGAGAGTATCCAGATAATTTCAGGTTTGCAGTGAATGAGTGAAAGAAGGCTGAAGTGAGTGGATTTTACTTTTTTTTTTGTCAAAGAGTGGGCAGTTTCCGTCATTTCATCTGTGAGCTTTTCTCTTTTCTTTTGTTGGTTTTTCTCACTGGTTTGAAGTGGGATGGGGTCCAGTGTCACGTGATGTAACGTGCTCACCCATATGCCGAGGGAGGCTCTGGTGAAATTTTAGAGTCCTCACAACACTTGCGGAGATCCAAGGGGAGAGGGGCTAGCAACAAAACTCCACCTAATGGAGGCTGACGGCGCCCCAGATTCAAATGTCCAAAAACACACGCGCACACATGAGCATGCTCCACAGAGAGGCAGTCAGAGCTACAGGCTACAATGAGGCTAAAAACAGAGTTCAAATGACATTTTTCCAAACAACTTTTTATGTCGGCTTCAGGACACTTGGATCACTACGGATGAGCAGTATGGAAATATTTTGTGGTTTCAATTATGTGTTTTNGTGCACAGAGAGGCAGTCAGAGCTACAGGCTACAATGAGGCTAAAAACAGAGTTCAAATGACGTTTTTCCAAACAACTTTTTATGTCGGGGCTTCAGGACACTCGGATCACTATGGACGAGCAGTATGGAGATATTTTGTGGTTTCAGTTATGTGTTTTTGACGCCGTAAGCCTCCATTAGTGGAGTTGTGTTGCTACCCCCTCTCCCCTTGGTTCTCCGCAAGTGATGTGAGGACTCTAAAACTTCACCTGAGCCTCCCTCGGCATATGGGTGAGTAGATAATGGCTGAATTTTCATTTTTGGGTGCGCTATCCCTTTAAGCAACATTTGGACCTGAATGTTATTTTTTGGTGACCCACAACTGAACAGTCCTGATGGAAGAGTAGCTGGTTTTTTGACTATTAACGTCTTACTGAGGAACAAATATAAGGATGTTTTGAAATCCAGATTTTAACATTGATTGCTGCTTTTGGAAGTAATGAACATTTAACGTTATGGAGAAATACAAGAAGTCAAGATTTCAGGGACTTGAATACTTTTTGGTGCACACCAAGTACTAAAAGCTAACATCAAATATGTGTTCAGATTTGTAACCATATTTAATATTGTTTGATCAGATAGTTCTTGATTTAAACCAAAATTTTGCTTTTTCTTTGCATTTTATTTTATGATTGAGAACTTTGTGGGAACTTTGGCCCTTTTTTCAAAATAAAAAACAATGACATATTCAGCAGCATCAAATCTCAGTTCTCATGTTGGCAGTTGTCTCAAAAATGTCCCTAAAAAAGACAATTAATTAAAATTAATGTTTTAAAATTATTCAGCTTAGTTGGATTTTTGTGTTGACCCAAAGGAAATTAAAGAAAGTGAGAATAAAGTGGAAAAATTAATGCAACATTTTTGAGGGCTGAGGCGCCGATGCTTTGAGTAAAAACCTAATGAGATATAGCGAACGTATCAACAAGTACTGAGCGAAAGTCAGAGGGATCTGGTTAAAGGGATAGTTCAACATTTTGGCAAATTTGCCTATTGCCGTAATCCCTATAGTCATATGAGTAGGTACATTACCTTTAATTGTCAGTGCGTGCTGTTCTGAGATCGGTGGGACAGAGCTGCCCGCTGAAATGGAGGTGAACGGTACAGGTCCCTCTCTCCCTCAAAACTAATCAAATACACCATCAAATGACTCCAAAAC
>NC_065506.1:41711692-41725419 GCF_006386435.1 Epinephelus moara | reverse complement strand
CTAAACATACGCTGTTTGAAATCACTCCGCCCAGCAAGTACTGTATGTCTGGAATGTAGTTCCGGCTGTGCATTTGGCTTCAAAACAACTCTGTCTCGTAATATTACATTATTATTTCATAGCGTGGTGAATGTGTAAGCTACAAGAGCGTTTTGGAGTCATTTGATGGTGTATTTGATTAGTTTTGAGGGAGAGAGGGACCTGTACCGTTCACCTCCATTTCAACGGGTAGCTCTGCCCCACCAATCTCAGAACAGCACACACTGACAATTAAAGGTAATGTACCTACACATATGACTATAGGGATTACAGCAATAGGCGAATTTGCCAAAATGTCGAACTATCCCTTTAATTGAAACAGGGCTACGGTCTGCAGACTCTGAAAGCCGTCACTTCATTTGACACCTGAACAATAACCTCACTCAACAAAAGCTGATTTATTTCCTTCAAACAAAGGAGAAGGCGGGAAATCAAAACGCAAGTCCGTCCTGCTGTGACCCATCAAGGTTAACCGCAGAGCCACCTTGACAACCTACCATTATGATTAATATCAGTCAGTGTGTGATTGTGCAGCTCGTCATGGCAGCCAGTAGAAACTCATTAGTCCCATTTGACTCCTCGAGAGGAAAACCTTTTGGGCTTTAAAGGACTTCTTGCGTCTGATGGGGTTTTATGAGCTGATTTCTTGCAGGTAACTGAGTGAGTGCGTGTGAATGAACCATCAACTGTGTAGAAACAGAGTAAAAGAAGAAGAAACACCTGAAGCTTTTTTGGGGGCAGCTGTGCCAAGTGGAGCCAACTAATTCATCTGTATTAACATCCACATATGCTTCTCTTGATGAAAGACATAGTCAATATAACTGCACTCTTGTAAAACTACTCCATTATAAGTAAAAGTCCTGCATTCACAATCCAGTACAATGCATTTAAATCATAAAAAATAAATGTACTTTTCCCCATAAAACTACTTCTATAAATGTCCTTGATTATGAATGGCTGGTTCAAAACCATTGTAAAATACTCAGTATTACTGCGTCAGCTATTCACCTATTATCATTTGGGATGCAGAGCTAAAGAATGCAGCCACCAGCTGAAGCATTTATTCATCATTCGGTCAGACCGGTCAGAAGTACGCAAAGCCGTAACTCAGTAAACGCACAAAAAACCACAAAGATGCCGTGAAAGAAAGGAGAGCCTACTGGATGGCAGTAGCTCAATTAATAGGGACATCTCCATTTAATGCATGTATAGGTCCTGTTTGTGAATTTCCCCTTAATAAAGTATATCTTCTTCTCCCTCCTCTTCTTCTACTTCCTTTGTTTTCAGCAGTAATCAGTCAGTAATCCGACTGCGTG
Organism: Epinephelus moara; assembly: GCF_006386435.1. Taxonomy (NCBI): domain Eukaryota; kingdom Metazoa; phylum Chordata; class Actinopteri; order Perciformes; family Serranidae; genus Epinephelus; species Epinephelus moara. Next base: position 41,724,064 of record NC_065506.1, on the reverse strand, counting down.
TACTCACTTCATACCTGTCATTGTTGCCGCCCAGTCCACCAACCTTTTATCTCCATCCACAGTGGACAAACTACACCAACGATCTATGGTAAGTTAATGATGTAACTGTAGGGAGCTTGCATGTCTTGGATGAAGGGAAGGCAGAAGCATGTAGGAGGAGAAAGGACGGACCCGCCTGTCTACGTGGGTTCATGAGATCAAACATATATACATATATGTATGCAGTATATTACGATATTCCTTCCCCATTGTGTTTGTTCAGAAGATAAAAGATATACTTTTTATTAATCCCTGAAGGGAAATTGAGTTTTTTTCACTTTGTTGTCATAGACACAGAGGCTCCAAATACACACACATGCACAAACAGGACCTATACATGGATTAAATTGGTCCAGATGGGGACGAACTGGAAACCCTCTGGTTCCCAATGCTGAGTGAAGCAGTTTCATGTTACAAATCAGTGTTTCTCTGACACTGTTTGGCACATTGGAGACCGCTGACCAAACACCTGCTAATGCGTGCTCAACTTATTTTTCCCGATAACTTAAGGTCCAGATGTTCAGGAGGTTTTTAGTGGGAGTGGAGTTATCCCAAGAGGTCTTTTCCTCTCCAAAGCAAACAGACACAGTGATTTAAACTGGTAAAAACTCAGAATAAAGCAGTTTCATATTAAAAAATCTGCGTTTTTCCGACGCTGCTTGTTGCGGAGGAGCTGCTAACTACAGTGGCTGACGGGAAACCGTGAATGATCCTATCTGGAGCCAGTGTTTGGTTTGTCCGTTCTGGCCTACTGTAGAAACATGGCAGTGCAACATTACGATTTCCGTAGACGAGGACCTGCTCTCTATGTACGTAGATATAAACGACTCATTCTAAGGTCACGAAAACACAGTGATTATTATTTTTGGGTGATTATACACTGAAGAAAACATACTTATATTAAATTCCATTTCTGCCAATATATCCCCCTGAATAATAAACACTGGACCTTTAAGAAGTTCGGAGGTGAAATGCTTCTTTGTTTCTACTGCTAACAACTCATGGACATCTGAACATGACAAGGAGCCCCAACTACACACTGATTTTCATTTTTTAAAAGGTCACAAAACAAAAAGGTTGAGAACCATTCGTTTGACTTTTAAAAGCCTTGCCTCCAAATTGAGTCTAAGTACAATACCTGAGTAAATGTTTCCTTTCCACCACTGGATATTGTATAATTTTGCAGCTATTCTCATCTGAATCTGCTTCCTTCCATCGCATACACACACAAATATGTATATACACACACCAGTGTGGTATTAGAGTGTTTGTAAATACTAAAGCTTGCCTCTGGCATCTCAGCATCCCCCTGACTTAGACTCCAGCATCTCATGAAGCCTGGCGAGCTCACAGAGAGTTACCTCAGTGTTAGCTCTCACTGCTTGTATTAGCCACTCCATACCTGGAGAAAAGGGCACACTTGGCACCCGCACGCTGACCTACTTTTCACCATAAAAGCCTGACAGCCTCTGCTCAGCCTGGAAATGACTTGTTCTCCACACGGAGGAGGAAGGAGTCTTTAAAAATCGGACAGTCTGGCCCGGTCAGCAGAAAAAGAAAGTTAAGGGATGTTGGATAAAAAGAGCAGGAAGGAACAGTGAGCAGAACTGTGCAGCAGAATGATCTTGTGATCTTGAGTCATGGCAATCTGATTTAAAGTCACTCTAATCCTTCACACCTCCTTCCCAGCTCCCACTCTTTTCTTTCCATTTAGCACATTTTACACTTCCATTTTAGGAAGTTGCTCCAGTCTTAACCTAGAAACAGTGTGACAAAGATAAAAACTTAAATAACATCAGAATTAACAAGGACTATTACTGCACCTCAGGAGCATGCGCACCATGCGAAATGGGTTCACTGACACTGAGCTGCAATCGACCAACAAATAATATGCTATATTTTGTGATCATTCATTCATGCTTGCATCAGTTTGTTACTTTATCTCTGTCTTGCTTTGCTGCTGTTGGCAATGAAAGCATTAGTTTAGTGGTGAGAAACTGTGATTTCCACTGCCAACCATCGAACAATTTCACATGCCACATGTGATCAAGAAAAGCAATGGCACGGATATGACGGAGGAATCTTAACAAAGACTTAATCTGCCCAGAGCTGCTATTATAGACATAATAAGCAGGCAGATTGATATGCTATTTCAGGACTTTGACTTCATCCTGAAAATCAGCAAGATGTCGGTGGATTCTCTCATTGAACCTGCCAAGAAGGCTTTGACGAACTCCATTTCAGAATCAGTAAAGAAATCCCAGAAGTATGAATTCAAAAACACAATCGGAAAAGTTGATGTACTACAAAAGAAGTATGATGATTTGGAGGACACCTAAAAACGTTTTAAAAATAATCTCAACATAAAGGTGCAGCTGTTTGAAATCAAGAGATGCAATGGCCTTGGACCAAAACCCAACAGTAAGAAAGCCAGGGGAGGTTTTTGTCAAGTTTGTGCAATACAACATGGGACAAGGATTTCAAAGCAAAGTCTCAAAGGCTCTACACCAAAGATGCACACTCTGGAGAATCTATACAGCCATGGCACTTAAACTGCTTTATAACTTGCAGAAAAAAACACACAGATGAGCTTGTGGCCACTTGCACTCAAGATGGATGCATTTTCCTGCTTACAAACTCAAACCAGTAGCATGTTGGCTGTAAACCAGTAAGCTTGGATGACTAAAAACTTCTAGTCCCACTTCAGGCCATGTATGAGGAATCTTACACGAAGGGAATACGTCCACCATCCTTGAGACTTGCAGTAATAACCTTAATTCTTAAGCCAAACAAACCCCCAGATGAGTGCTCTTCTTTCAGGCCAATTAGTTTGATGGGGTGTGACATTAAAATACTCTGCAAGGCCTTGGCCAGAAGACTAGAATGACACTTTCCACACCTTGTTTGTAATGAGCAGAATGGCTTTGTCAAAAATAGACACAGATTTCACACTAGAGCACTCGGAGAGCGCAGACCTCCGCCAAGCAGCTCGGATTTCCCGCCATTTTATTATTTTGTCCACTTCGCTTCAGCCGATCACCACCAAAATTATCATCTGTTCCTTGTCCCATTATCATCCTTTCCTGAAAATTTCATCAAAATCCGTTCAGAACTTTTCGAGTTATTTTGCAGACAAAGAGACAAATGCCAGTGAAAACATAACCTCCTTGGCGGAGGTAAATATTAGGAGTGTCTTGAATATAGTGCATGAAAAATACAATTAGATACAGCTGTGTTATCCTTAGACGTGCGAAGCCTTTGATAGGATATAGTAGGGATATCTTTTTAATGTGCTTCGGCGATTTGGAGTTGGTTTAGGTTTTCTGATTTGGATATGGCTTTCGTACACTGGCCCAACTGCTCAAATATTGACCAATGATAATGTTTCCAAACCATTTATCCTCCAACAATCAACCAGACAGGGGTGTCTTTTATTGCCTTTGCTATTTGTATTGCCTATCGAGCCATTAGCTGTGGCCGTTACAGCTCATAAAGACATCTCTGGTGTAACTTTTGGTAGTTATAAACATCACATATCTTTGTATGCAGACGATGTCATACTTAACAAGTTTGAAGTAGTAGCAGTAAGTTTGGATGACTTGATTACATTTCTGTTACATTTACTTCTTGATGGCTTGGATTTGATGTAGTTGTTTTGCCCCTTTGTTTTCATTGCACATTGAATTGAAATATTAATTATTAATCTTTTGTCTTTGTTTTCTTAGCTTTTAGATGTTAGGACCGGGTTTCTTAGTACAGTCTTAAAAAACTTTTTCATCGCTCTCTTGACACTCTTCGTATCACATCACACTTTGTATGGGCATGGATGATATGAGTCTAAATGGAAATTACGAAGTACTTGAACAGCATTGCTTTAACATTGATGGGAAGCTAAATTGTAAACGTTTCACACCTGACCAGCTGAAATTGGCCAAATTTTTTATGTAACTGGCTGCAGTGAAACCTGGCCCAATGATGCCTCATATGTGAATAATCTGAACCTTGATGGGTAGAAGTTTTGGAACAAAAAAAGACTTGGCAGACCAAATGCTGGAGTGTGTATATATGTAGATTTAGGACACCCTGTTAACATTTGCGATGACCTCAATCATCATTAAAGATGGTCACTCTGATGCGCTATTCATTTAAATAATTGGTAACGATGACAAAAGCCTCATTATTGGAGCGACTTATCAACCTCTAGACTCAAAATTCAAGATTAAAATGAATTAGCTTTTATATTGCATGAATAAGAATAATATAATTGTTTTATTATTTTACCTATAACAATAATAATTGTAAAGAGTTAAAGATTTTTAGTTTTACCAGAGTAATGTAACCCAGCAGGTCAATTATTAATCATTACAAATATATGCAATGCTTGTATTGACTCAGGTGTAATACTTTTGGACATTCCAGACCATTTTCCTCTTATAGTCTCCACTGATTTTGCTAAACTCAAAAGTTAAAGTTCTGAGTGAAAATACCTTGCAACAATCTGCAAGCCAAAACCTGGGGTTCAGTCTATAACTGTAAAGATCCAGACACTGCATTTAATTGATGCAAAAACTGACTACATTGATTGCACCAAACCCGAAAAGATCATTAAACATTGTGCTGCAGATCTGAAATTGTGGCTTGTGATGCAGTTAAAGAATCTTATATAAAATACAGAAATAAGCTCAGTCATGTAATATGAATAAGTAAGCAAAGACACTGAGCTTCACAGGGTGTTCTAAAGCAAGCCTTGAAGGTGCTCAATGAAGTCATCAGCCGGGGTCACAAAACCACTGTGCTTCCTGACACCAAAATCCAACACCATGCCAGCGTTGATTTAGACATTACTGTTCTTGTTAATAGTTTCAGTAGTCATTTTATCTCCATAAGTGAAAATCTCTCAAACGTAATAAGCCAATCGAAGGGTGCTACTTTTAGACAATATCTTCAAGGCGATCATTTGAATTTGTTCTTTTTGATGCCAGCTGACAGAATAAAGTCTCTCAATTCATTATGAACATGAACAGCTGACATACAGCTGGTACAAATTAAATCTGTAGCAAAATTCTAAGAGCAACTGTTAATGAAATTGTGGAGCCTTTTGTTTACTCTTTCAGTATCTCTTTACTTTGTGGGGTTGTGCTTAAAATGACAAAGATTGCCAGAATTGTACCAGTCCTTAAGTCTGGTGGTGAAAATGACGCACACAATTACTGACCTCCAAAGTGCTGACGAGAACTATGTATAATAGATTTAGCGATTACTTAGATAAATAAAATATTCTTGTCCCATCACAGTTTGGCTTTAGAAAAAAAGAAGCACTGAAAAAATCAATGACACTAGGGACTTGCGTTTGTATAGCACCTTTCTAGTGTTCCAGACACTCAAAGCGCTTTTACACTACACGCCACATTCATACACAGGTGGCCTAGTCGACTATGTAGACTGTAGGAGCCAGGGATCAAACTGCAGCTCTTCTGATTCTTAGATGACCCAGTCTACCTCCCGAGCCACAGCTGCTCCTTTGATACTATTGACTTTGAAATTCTTCTAAACTTGAGCATTATCAAGAGGCAGAGGCACAGCTCTCATTTAGTTCAAGAGCTATATGTATGAGGGGGTCTGCCCATTGGTCCGACAGCCCATTATTCCAACAGCCCATTGGTCCGACATCCCATTGTTCCGACCATATTAAACCCATTGTTCCGAAGTCCTGTTGTTCCGAAATCATCATGATGCCCTGTGGTTAAGGTCTGGTTAGGTTTAGGCACAAAATCAACTTGGTTAGGGTCAGGAAAAGATCATGGTGTGGGTTAAAATGAAAAAGAAAGTGGCAAACACATAAGCCGTGAGCCTACTTCACCTCAAGCCTTTCCCAGCTGACCCAGAGCCGGTCGCAGCGCACCATCAAGGCAGAAATACGCCCGCTGGGAGCCGTTTAGCACCGCGGAGAGCTCCCCACACAACCTCAGCCCCAGAGTTAATAACAGGAGGTTATGGTGTTTCATTCTCTCCTCTCTATGACACTTGTATCCTACTTTTGTTGCGTTTGCTGATCCTCTATGGTACACAAATACAGTATAGCCTAGTATAATCACATATCGGAACAAAGAGACGTCGGACTAATGGGATGTTGGACCAATGACATGGACCCATGTATAAGAGGGAGCAACATGTAAATTTCAATTGTCTCAAATCTAAAAAAAAAAAATAACAACCAAACAAACAAACAAAAAAACAGCAAATATGGTGTCCCCCAGGGATCCATTTTAGGGCCACTCCTCTTCATACTGTATAATAATGATATTGTGAATTCCAACAGCATTCTACACAAATTATATGCCAGGGATACAAATGTATTCTTATCTCACAAAAATCTAAATGATCTGCAAAATAATCGAAATGAGGAACTGATTAAGGTGGATACATAAATTGAATGCAATAAATTATCCTCAAATATAAGCAAGACAGACTTCATTATTTTTTGTTCCAATCGAAATCGAAGAATAAAAAAGATTGGGTTATTCATAGGGTGAAGTCTGACAAATTCCTGGGGTACATATTGATAAACTTTTGAACTTAAAGGGTTATATTGATGAACTGATGAAAATAAAGTCCAAATATACTGACCTTTCCCACTTGAAGCACTTTTTACCTTACACAAATCTTTATTTGAGCCTCATAAATAACTGTACTGTTTTAGGGTTTAATACCTTTCCCAGTTATCTTGTACAGTTACCAACCCTGTCTCCTAAAAATAACATTTGTATATTATTAACCTGCTTTCTTAATTATGTTGTTGCAGAAATGTAATCGCTGCTGAAATTATGTTCAGTGAACCGATGTTCTGCATATAGCAAGGAGAATGGCAGGGGTACGTCCAGACTACTGTCTTACATTTAGGCAACAAAAACACTTTGATTTAGTTCAGGGAAAGATTGTGATTTTGGTTACATATTAATAAAGAGGTAATTAAAATTGATACTGTATTTCAAGATTCCCTGTTTTGCGGGAAACAACTGAAATATGTTTTTAGGACTTGTCAGGTATGTTAATTAAAAGCATTTCCTCAGTATGTTAATAAAAAATGTAACTGGCTCATTATGTTTTCCTCAAAATGTATTTGCTGTTCCAAATTAGTAGTATTATGAATAAACATAAGGGCTAAAAAAATAAGAGATTTTACAGAAGAACATGTCATAATATGGCCCAAAATGCTTCCACTGACCCTCTTTTCCAAAGCTGCAGTCTTCTGAAGTTTACTGAATGTAATATACTTTATAATATTTGTATGATGTTGTATATATGCTCGACAGAAGACAGACTTTGTGACCTCCTTCAGATTTACTTTCTCTCACGTACACATAAGGCTAGAAAAACATCTTGTAAAGGGTAAAAACTCGTAAACCTAAATGTACAAGCTTTAGTGTGGTTTGCAGAGGTCCACAGGTCTGGAATACGATTGATAACACCATAAAAAATTATTATCTGTGTCTGTTTTCAAAAGAAGCTGTAGGCAGCAGTTATGTTGAAGCTTGAACACTCTAACTGGCTGGAGGCTTATAAAATAGTTACTCTGCTCTCCACCTAAATTGTACTGTTATTCCCACTTGCCATATGTCTTGATTTACTGTATCTTATCTATTTAACCAATGTTTGGACTGATGGATTAAATATTTTGGGACCATTTAGTAGTTAGACTTTAGTTCTTTGAGTCTTTGGTTAGTCTTGGGAGTTTTGTAGGTTGGAAATGTTTATTTTTATTAATACATGTACTTTTTAAAAAATATGTAATATATAATTGTAATGTAGTTTAAAAAATCCATATAACGCTCTAGTACACATTTTGAATACGTGTAAAATACCTATACTGGGTTCCTATTCTGAAGCTCCAAGTAGCTTATCAGGGTGTCCCATTTCACATCTCCATTGTGTCTTATAAATTTAACTTGTGTTTTAACTGTTTTTTTCTGAATAAGCTGAAGTGATTGACCGAAGTAGGAGCCTCCTGGAAGTTAAATAAAATTCCAGCTGGTCTACTGCCACTTCAGTTTCTGCCAGTATGTAAATCAAAAGGTATTTAACATAGCAGGTCAAACTGTGCTGCTGGTAGTTTATTCCCAAGGTGCTATGTGTGTGTGTGTGTGTGTGTGTGTGTGTTACATTCTGTTTACCATCCAAATGAAATCTCAGCTCTCAAACTACATTAGGATATCCATTACCCAACATGCACAGGATGGATGGACATGTATGTTGCCCATCCACAGTCCATACAAACACATTTTACATGGATAGTGAGGAACATATCTGCATCTGAAATATATCCAGAGCGCCATTTTCTGGTTTCTAAGTACATGGATTTTTAACCTTGGCCTCTCTGCTGGGGTGCACAGCATCTCCACTAAACAATCTACCTGTACTCTGCTCTATTGCAAAAAGACATCTGTACTCAGATACTTAATATCTTCCAATCTATTAGGAGGGTGCAGCGTGATAAAAGAAATATACTTCCCCTCAGGTCTTTTGATGTTCTGTGATAAAATCATACTGTTGCTGCTCGCACACAAGCGAAAGCTGAGAAATATTGCCATGAAGCCTCCGCTGTGTTGTAAAGCCTCCCGCCGTCATTTTCCCACTTCCACTCTCTGGATGTCTGAAACACATTAAAATACTCATTTGGGCTGGAGGTACTGTCTCAATCTGGTGTTTCTTGCCAAGATGGAGAATGGGCTAAACCTGCAGGGCGTTTGGCTGGAGGCTTGGTCTCTCCCTCGACAGGTCCCAATGCTCGGTAAAACTCATGATCTCCGTTCACTGCCCTGGATTAGTTCCTTATTGCATCATTTTCTCTGTGCTCTGTGGTAAGAAGGGGACTCTTAAAGAAAGTAGTACTAGTTGGACAACTGACTCCAGGGGCCTCATCTGTAAACAGTGTGTACGCTCAAGACAGGGCTTGATATGTGTGTACGCCGCTTTCGAAGCATAAATTGGGATTTGTTTTTTTTAAAAATACATCATCGGGAAATGTGAGTATATTTATATTAGACACATTTTGGAGACAAGAAATTGGCGAAGTAGATGGTGAGGTGGTCATTTGAAGCCGGATTATAGAAGTTAAATGTGAGAGGAATCACTATATGTGTAAGAATGCCCCAAATACATTTAATTTCACTTCATATCACACGTTACTATTAGATCTGCTTCATCATAAACATCCAGTCCAGTAGTGTAATTTGTGCTCGTGAGCAATAACTATTCCATAAGCATATAACCATACTCCAGCTGTAAGCACTATGGGGAACGATACAGCATAGTATTGTGATATTTTGCATGGCGATATTGTATCGATACATAGATTTGGCAGGAAGTTCATCAAACAAAGATGGTGGCACCGGAGAAAGAAATCAAATGTGAGAGATGTGCTGTCGGCATTTAAATCAAACATCTGGACTTATTTTGGATTTCTTAACACAGAAGGAGAGGAAGACTTGGATATGATACATGCGATTTGCAAGCAGTGTCATATGAGACTAAAATACTCTGGGAATACTACGAACATGAGGCCTCACTTCACACTCTACCATCCAGAGATAGCGTTAGCTGCTGATGGCCAAGCTAATGCCAAGCCTGCTATGGCGAAAAATCAAGCAACACTGGAAACACTTAGCTCGACAAAACTACCATCCAACTCTGAGAGAGCGGAAAAAAAATAACACAGTCCATCGCCTACTTCATGTGCAAAGATCTGTGTCTGTACAGCATGTTGAAAACGAAGGCTTTTGTTGCATGTTAGAAACACGTGAACCCAGGTATGTGACTCTGTCCTGATGTTCTTTCACAGACACAGCCGTGAATGTCACACCAGAGCAAACACTGCAGACCTCCTGCAAAACACAGCACAAGAATGTAACAGACAAAGCTTCTAACATGGGTGTTGCCATTCAGTAAGTGGAATACCTGCCGTTTGTGAGGTGTTAAATCTGCCCACAGTTCAGTCTGTCAGGTGTATGCAGCATTTCTGACAGGTGTTATGACAGTGTTGGTCAGCCTGTCTGCTCTGTGTCACATTGTGCTGCAATCAAAATGATCAAAGTCAGATGAACAGACTGAGAACTTTATCTTATGAGGTAAAACTGATGTTGACAAAGTTTTCCTTTGGGGAAATAATTTGCAGTTGGGGGAAAAGGTAATAAATTATATATATATTTACATATATATTTTATTGCCCTAAGTATTGGGATAATAATGTATCGCGGGTCCTCTGGTGATCTCCACCCCTAAGAAGTGTCTTTCAGTTGTTAAAGATAAAGCCAAAATCAAATTCTACTCAATATTTCAGCCATGCTGTCTCAGCATCACACTTGCCTCCCGGAGTGCAAAGGACAGGGTCAGACTGTGTGACACTCAGACTCATGGTCAGCTGTTGAAATGTTGGCAGGATTCAAGCAAGTCTGACTTGCCTGTCCTCCGATGAATATACTCGTCTTTTTCACCTCAGCCACGTTAACTAATAAAGTTGTACACATTAAAGATTAAACATTAAATCTCATTAAAGAGTTACAGAACAGAGCGTCAATAGTTTTCCATAATATCCTCTAATATCGTGTATATGTCACCAAGTAGGATTTCAGTTTCCAAGTAGTTTTGATGTGTTGAAATTAGTGCAGTAAACACGACTGTGAGATGGCGCAGAGGCTGCCAAACACACTCTGCTTTCTCCAGTCACCTTACCCGTCACATCTTCACCACCTGCACATGTGGGTTGTGTAAATTAGCAGAGACAGTGGGATGCAATTATTTTTATTCCTTTCGTCTCCACTTCTAGATCGGACTACTTTTGTCAAATTTCACATACTGTCCTGTTGTTGTTGTGAATTCACCGCATTAACAGCAGCAGCAACATGTTTCCACTTGCTGCAGTTTCTTTTGTTTTCTTTCACTATCACGCCAGCTGCTGTGGCCACCCAACAATATGCGCTTTCTAACCTCCACCTCACTCACAAGCACTTCGATTTCTGTAACAAAAAAAAAATCCTTTTCTTTGTCCTCCTCTCAGTTGTTGGCATGATTTACTGAAAAGAACCATTGATCAGCAGGCTCGTGTCTAGGCAGCGACATTCTTTAGGTGCTTTGCATTGATCATTTGTGGTTGAATGTGTAGAGGGCAGGATATGAGGCCGATCCACGTGCAGACAATTCCAAGGTTGATTTGGGATTTTTAAAAGGAAACTGAGCACTGGCAGGAGTACGCAGGGTTTTACTAATCAGAATATTTTTTGGAGTATGTACATTTCCTCATTTGTATGTGTGTAAACATTGAGTTTAGATGCTCCGCAGAGTTTAATTAATGAGGCCTCTGCTGCTGTATTGGACATCCTCACCTGGCTTTATGAAAGTTGGCTATATACAGACTTTCCAACAGATTCTCCACATTAAATGACACAAAATGTTGAATGTGGCTGCCCTCCAAAACAACAAATGGAAGTGTTTTCTGATTTCATGCCACTATCAACAGGACTAAAACTAATCTTGTATAAATAACAACAAACAAAAAAAGTCAGTATGAGCTGCCTAGTCGACTGATGGCCCATCATTTAGGGCCATCAGTCGACTAGTCGCCAGCATGTTTACGATATTAATGTAATTATTAAATTGTAATTATTAAATGATATATTTTGGACGGGGCAACACAATGGTTTGAGTTGAAGGTGCGCGAAAGAATAGTATCAGTAATAGGGCTGTCAACGAATATTCTAAATTCGAATTTGAAAAAAAAAAAATGGACCTTCGAATGTGAAAATTGATATTCGATTGTGGAGGGGAAAAAAAACACCACCGCAGCTGTCCTCTTTGCGAGTGGGAGGTGGGAGCGGCCACGGAGCTGCGCGGCGCGGCGCAGCCGGTGTGGATGACACAATCGGTTAACATGGGCACCGAAAGGAACCTGGCTTCGCTTCTCGGCGCTTCGAGGCTATTCGCAGCGCTTCCGCGGGTGGTGTGGCCTGACGCCAGGGCCACATTGCCTGCGAGGCGCGGCGCACCGAAATTCTCGCGTGAGCCGGAGCACCTCCGTTCACATCAGACGCGCATTTCTCCACGCCGGTCGTCAAGCGATTCTGCTCCCAGCTGTTGTTTTTCCATCATGGGTAACTGCCCGGCTTGACACATTCGCTTGCAGCTCGCGCAGAAAATAGACCAGACACCGAATTGATCGCTGCAGGGCCGGCGGCGGAGCTGCGCGGCGCGGCCGGTGTGGATGACACAATCGGTTAACATGGGTGCCGAAAGGAAACTGGCTTCACTTCTCGGCACTTCGAGGCTATTCGCGGCGCTTCC
>NC_065506.1:41705346-41711519 GCF_006386435.1 Epinephelus moara | reverse complement strand
GTTTCAGATGATACGTCATGTTTGTAGTCGACCAATGAAGATGAGTTTACATATCACCTTGGGTTCGTCCTTCACCTTCTCAAAATGATCCCACACTTTGGATTTCCTGCCCGACATGTTATGAACTAGCCTGTGGAATAACCGCAGGTACCAGCCCTGGAAATTAGAGGCAGTACACATGCTGCGTCTTTAAGCACCTGGAAAACATGAGGTCGGGTGCTGGGCATTACTCTTGTGCCTTTTTTGTGCCAGCTTTTAAGGGCACGGTGGCAGGTTGTGTCTGAGGTTGCTAAGCAACTTTAATAAACACCATATAGCCTATTTACCTGAAATCCCTAGTGCAGAGCTGATCTTCTTCCAGGAGCTGTTTATAAGTGTGTAGGCCTATCGTCTGTGGGACAGATGTAAAGCTCTGGGTAGCCCTGCACTAACATGACCAACTTTTCTGTATTCATCAGACTGAATATTTACAGAAGAAGGGAAAGATATCTGTCAGCTGTGATTGGTTTGTAATGTGACTCCTGTCTGACTGCTGAGCGTGGACACTTCCTGTATCTGTCCTTTCAAGTTAAATTCCCACATGGTCCAGTCATATAGGTTTTGATTTATTTTGACAAGGTGCAGCTCCTGACAGAGTTTCACGTTTGTTCTTTTTTTGTTTGTTGTTTCTGCGACAAAGCGACCAATGAAATCTTGCAGATAAATGACCTTTCTGGCCGACTAACGTTTGGTCCACTATTAGAAGGCAGCCCTAGTATTGGCTCTTGGCCCAGAATTTCAAAATCAGTGCATCCCTAGTTACGACTCAACACAGACTCTATAACACCGTCACCCAACTTCGCCTTGTGCTGCCAACAGACAAGAATCTAGATAAGTACAGTTAGTGCAGGACTTTGCCAACTTTAGTGTGAACATATGTCATTTTTTGGGGCATTTGCTGAAAGAACTGATGATGTTTTTTTCCTTGCAAAGACAGTCTCGTATTTTCTGCTTGTACTGATGTTGAAAACAGAATTCAACAGTCCATATCATACTGATAGGTCTGTTCCTATGGGAGACAGCCAGAGCCAACACATCCTGGTGCAAAAAGCCTGCAGCCTCCAGTGAATCTAAACACCAACTGCCAAGTCTCAACCAATAACTGCCCCTGCATCCCCCGTCCGCCCCCGCCGCCGCCCCCCCCGCCTCTCCATTCATTCATATTCTAAACACAGTCATTGTGAGACAGCGCAAGTACAAGTGCAGCACAATCATCTGCATGTCTACATTTTGCTGTTTTTTAATGCCCATCAAACTGGCAAAGGCAGCGTGCATCCTGCATTTATATCCTACATGAGGTTGCTCAAAGTGCAGCTGCACGAGACACCATGGCGCATTTATAAAGACTAAAAGAGGAGGAGGAGGAAGAGAAGGGGAGCCTGCTTGATACAAGAGCTTATTGGCTTTATGTTCTCCTTCCATTACACTGATGCCGATGTCTGTGCACTCGATAAGCCTCCGGAATGATAGTTTTAGAGAAGCTGGGTCACTAGAAGTCTGTAACACATTGCAGAGCCGAAAACACTGCCCTCTACGACCCTCTATAAATAAACTGGCAGAGAATGGAAGACCCAGGGAAGATGGTGAGAGGAAGAGGGAGGGAAAAGGGAGGGTGAGACACTGCAAAGGGTAATCAATAAATCTCTAATCTCTTGAGTATTCTCTCCTCCCCCATCGCTCTGTGCAGCCAGGAGCACACACACATACATAAACACTGATACTCTCACACACAGACCTCCAGCTGCCTGCAGGTCTGGTCTCATTATATCGACTGGGATTGGGAGGAGACTGATTTGTTGCAGCGGTGCCCGGTTTGTCAGACGTGGTGACAGCAGTCATCAAGTCCCAGGGCAAAGTCGGAGTGGAGGAACCAGCTCACACACAGCTAATATGCTTCGGCTTATTTCCCTAACGCCAGGTGCTAAAACTGCCCCGTAAATCATGCGTCGTACATGTGCACATCTGAAGCAGCAACCTTTGAGTTAAACCCATCAGCGATGCAGAGACACATTACTGTTGTCTTATTTAATGTTATGCATAGTTATTTTATGAGTTAATAACTGAGTCTTTCTTCAGAATAATGGAGAGGAGTCGTGTCGTTTGACCTACAGAGATTGCTTTCTCATGCCCTAAATTGGTGACTCAGTTTCAGAGCCGTAGAAATCATCAAGCCTCTCATTTGTGAAATTTCCTCAATTTCTGAGCAACCATTTTTGAATTCATTACAGGGGAATCATATTGAGGTAAATTACCCTCAGTCCCTGGTCCCCTCAAGTGTTGTCTGATCTTAATGCGCCCTCATTTGAGAACAGGTTCTGTGTGCTCGAGTCACTTTGCCATATGCACACGAGTACATAAAGCTCCCGCAGGATGTATAGGATAATGATAATAACAGAGGTACCTGACGCACAAACATAAAGACTTGTGACTATCTAACAAGGAGAAAACACCTCCTTTACCTTCGTGATAAATTTAACCCTCACAGGAAGCAGTCATTACCAGAGCTAACACTCTTTTTTGGGGCTTTTATCACCTCTATTAGTATGTTTATCACTTACAAGATGTCTTTGTAGGTGCAATGAAGTAACAAGCAGAGAAAACTATTAAGAGTCTGGTGACTATGAAAAGCAGAGATTTGTTACCAAAGAAGAACAGTCACTTTAACTTTTTTTTAAATTATGTGACAAAAAAATAAGTGGTAGTGATGTAAGCCAGGCTTATAGTTTATACTGAGTAATCTGACAATATGTCCATGAGAATATATAATATCATATGTACAAATATTTCAAAGTCAAAAATATATTTTGGATGCAAAAAAGGAAGATGAAAATCAGGCTCTACACACTTGAGTCAGATGCAGACATTTGATAAGAGAGCTTCGTTTTCCATGTGCAGACCTTCATGCTGTTTGGCACAAACAAATCCAACACCTTATAATGGGACCAAGCAGAGCACAGCAGTGCTATTTTTCTGCAAGGACACATGGGAAACGCAGTTCAACACATTTATAGTTCCCGAGATCCAAATACACAAAAAAAGCCAAAGAAATATACAGCGTAATGAAGACGTCAACATAAATCGATGCCAGAGCAATCAGGCAATAGAGACATCAATAAGATTAAAACGCAGAAGAAATAGAAGGGAAAGACGTATTGCACAGTCATTGGGAAAACCATCATCAAGTGCAGTATCTAAACCACTCAAACACGTCGATACACTCAGTCCATAACGTATTATATATCACATTACAGCATTTAAACCCTGAGGGTGTAAAGAGCCTCATATCTGTGTTCAATAGATGCACAGGTGGTGCACAATGGCCACCTTTAATGAATAGCACATTTTCATGTAGAGTTAAATTGCAAAAATGGCCTTAGGCACCACAGGGTTAACCTCCTCAACAGATCCTTCATTATGCACATTGTTCAGACCCAGAGAGCTTTAGTTTAAATTGTATTGAGATCCCAGGAAACAACATGCTAAGTGTGTCGTGCTAAATTCTATAAATGCATTAATTTCCCTCAATATGAGCATTTTTGTGGCTTCACTTCGATCCAAATTTAATATCTGGGCTCAGCTGGTTAATCCACCTCGGACCGCTGCAATGACACACTGAACCTTTCTTCATATTGACGGATAAAGAAAATGGACGTCAACGTCATTAAGTATTTAGAGAGGATATTTAAGGAAGAGGCTGTTATGACAACACATCCTCCGTGTCCGTCTTCTCTCATATTCGACAAACGTATGGCACAAATGCAACAAAACTCCTGACAGGAACAATGAAGAAACAAAAAAAAAGAAACAATCACTGATCTTTAGATTTTGACTGAGCGAGCCACGAAAGGCACTAAATGTTCACAAAGCCTCGGATTTAATTGTAAACTGTTAAATTGGTGGGAGTTAATGCCTCTGGAATCTAAGAACATCAGGGGGAGCAGTGTTTGCACTTTAAGGTGCACCTGGTGCTATAAAATGGCCTCATATACCTCTGCCTTTATACGACTGTGCAGAGCAATCAGCAGACCTAATGACTCCCACGAGATGGACGCTCACTCCAGCACAGATCCACCCCCGCGTTTAACAGTGGCAGCAGACATTGACAGACGGAGTTAAAGCTGTTTTCTACAAACCATGAATCTGTTTGGATGTAAGAGAAGCTCATCAGACCACAGAGTTAACTGTTTCCACTGTGCTGTGGTCCAGCTTTGTCCTTCAGCCTTGGATACAAGTGATTTGACACTTAGTACAGAGCAACCTGTACACGCTACGTCTGCTGCCTTCCAGCGCTGTGGCAAATTAAAAACTCACATCCACAGCACAGAGGAGAGACACAACAAATTGGACTTAACCTAGTGCAACACTGACATGACAATATCTTCTGACATGCAAGTTTCTTTTTCTCAGATAAGCCTCATTTGATGAAATATTTAACATAGTAATTTTTTTTGTGTCCTATTGGTGACCACAAATCTGCAAAGTCGGACTTATGGCATGTAGGTGAATGCAGCACGTGATGCAGCAGCAGAAAAAAATACAATAACGTTAAGCCTTTGGTACAGTAATTTAACATTTCTCATTTGGCAACACTGGTGCTGACCTTCAAAGGAACAGAGACATAGTGAGTCCAAAATGGATGCAGTTATTGTACTAGCTGGTTGCACCACCCACTTCTCTATAACTCTCCTCTGTCTATTACCTGCTCCACTGACTTGGCATGATTTGCAGTTCAGTTCAGTTGAGACAAGAGTCATGGATACAATATCACTAATGACTTTCTGTCAAGTTAGCAAACAAGCTAACTTAGCGCTTGTAAGGATTGCTAGCATGTAACCAGTTATGCTGCATGGAATTCAGATCATAATTTAGAGCAGCCAAGGTTTAAAAATGTAAAAATGTCCGAGTTGAAATTCCGTGTTAGGAAGATATTGGTATGATACTCCCTCGTGTCAACAAATGCAGCAGCAACATGGCTTCATCAAAGCCACCATCACTGCCAGTTCCATCTAAATGGAATTCAGTAAAATCAATTCAGCTCATTCCGGGCCCTCCAGGATTTCGGAGGCTGTTGTGGTGATTGTTGTGGCCTGAAATGCCTGATTTCAAGTCAGCTTTTCTAAAAAAATCACACTGAGTGTTATAATGTGTCTCGGCTTTCTTGTGTAAAAATAATTTTACAGGGCAAGTGGAAATGTGCAAAAATACTTCCGATGCTGTCTCGCATTCGAAGCCTGTTTTTATGAGCATTCGTGTTTCCCACAGAATTAGAATCTACTTGTGATGGTGGTGGTTGGGGGCAGGGACAGCTCGACTCTCTCGTTAAACCCTTTAATAATGGGTGGGTAATGTTAGCCATGTGATACTAGCTGTTAGCCCTGTCACTGTCTGCGTGACTACGTCCCAGGTGCAGAGTTCACACTCCTGCAGCAGTAGTCTGATGATAAACAGAGAGAGACGGGGGGCAAGAAGGTGCTGAGTGGATCAATAAGCTGTGTGCAGCTTTACAATTAAATGCGATTTTACCCGTTTTAAATATTCACGTTTGCTGTAAAGTTGCGGGGATTCGACAAATTTGTTGTGCAGAACGCAATGGGGATTGGCTGCGATCACAACATTGCAACATCCTGGAGGGACTGATTAACAGATCGCTACATATTTGTAACGTAGAAGCTAGTTTTCAGTATTTATCTGGTGTGGCTACATGGTTGGAAGGTAAATTACAAATGTATTCATCCTTAGCAGGTAGATTCATTTGTTGCAGTAGCACAAAGTTAAAGAAATAAATAATAAGATATACTAGTCCACACCCATTGAGTACAGCATACCATAACATGACTTAGTCATACCAAAAATTAGAAAAAAACAAAACAAAACAAAACATTGGTCCACAGGGGGAGCCACAGCAATCGGTCGCATTTTAGCCATTTTGAAGCATTTTTCTGTTGTTATAGCGCCACCCAGTAGCCAATTAGACTTAAATTTCTCCAGTCACCTTGAGGCGTCCTGTTCTACATATCTACCAAGTTTAGTAAAAATCCATATGGTGGTTAAGCCTAGATAAGAAATTAGCTCTCTAGTGCCCCCATTTTGTTTGATGGGGTCAATAATGGAGGGGTCCCCTCAGATTATGTGTG
>NC_065506.1:41671436-41705225 GCF_006386435.1 Epinephelus moara | reverse complement strand
TTTGGCCAATTGATGTAATATTGCTTCATTCGCATCCTCCCATGACCCTCTACCACTGTGCCAAATTTCACATGGATTGACCAAGTCAGTGAGGAGAAAAACGTGGAACAGACACACACACACACACACACACACACACACACACACAGACACAGAGTTTTTGTCATTATATAGTAAGATATAAGAATGAAATTAAAAAATAAAAACTATACAAGGGCATTAAACAAGCCTGCATAAAGTGCTTGTGATTCACAAAGTTAAAAATTAGACAATGAAAATAGTGAGCTGCAACAGTGGGCTATGTACCATGGGGGTAACCATCTTGGAATAATGCCCGATTGCTCCTATGTCAGAATATCGGGAGTTTTTCCTGTTTCTCCCATTCAGCAGTTATACTGTGAACGCAGCATCAGCTCTTCACCCACAGTAGTTTGCCAACTTGTCTTTCAAGTAGTCACTCCCAACACCACCTGTTTCACAAGATTCACAAATGATCTTGCTGTTGTTGTTTTTTTGTGGTTCCCCTTCTGACCAGACTGATTTTTTTTTTTTTTTTTTTTTTTTTTTTTTTGGCGACAACAAAACAATGTCACACTGTTTCTGCCTCTGCTACTGAAGGCAGTCATCACTCTCACCACTGCAGGGGCTCGTTTGTCAGTAAAACGTGAACATAAGACATTTGAAGTGTTTGAAGAAACGAATGATGCTGTCATTTTCTCTGGTGCAGACAGGCTCAATTATCACGTATCAAAGAGATCAGGATACCGTCTATGCTGTCAGATAGCTGTAAGCACATAACATGAAGACATGAAATGTTTTTACAGTTTTTTTGGTAATTAGTCGCATTCACATATTAAAGAGGCAATTGTTACGCATCTTTTTAAAGTTGACACTTCCTGCTAGTTAACGTTCAGTGGAAACTGATTTTCCAGCGTAGCTGCCTGTATCACTGTGATTCAGTGACTTCAAAGTTCCTTTGTCATGATTTGGTATTTCCATAAATTGGTCCTAGTTTTCTTTTACGCACACACACACACACACACACACACACACACACACACACACACACACTATCACATTTAACGGGAAACAGGAGTGCAGTATTTCACAAAGCATATGCCTTCTCTGTTTTCCAATAATGGCCCCATATTCCCAGTCAGCCTGCTAATATGCCTTCTGGTGCATTCAGGTGATACTAATGACCGATTGAAATGGCAATACCTGCGCTGTGTGTGCAACACTGCCTAAATAATTCCCCCTGAACGGAGATATGGACCAAACCGAAACTGCTGGCCCCACACGCAGCCTCCCAATGCTGCGCACCCTTTGTGTTCTCTGCTGATAAAGGCGTCGCAGATGAAAAACACCTCAGTAGCGTGCTGTAGGGAGAAACAAATCTCTGACAGCCAAAGTATGAGATCAAACGACATGGGGAGGGGTGGGGGGATGAAGTGGGAGGAAGGCAAGAGAGAGGGTAATGGAAAGCTCAGCGGACAGTGACCAATGAGACGTGTACGAGGGAATGGCAGTGGCATAACAAATCAGAACTGGAGGAGAGAGAAATGGAGACCAATGAGGACTGCCCTGCAGAGCAAGAGTGGCATAAATTATTAATAGACAGAAAGAGGCGGGGAGGAAGGAGAGCAGAGAAGGAAAGAAAGGGCCAGCCGGTAGAAAGAGTAACAAAAAGTCCCATGAGAGCGGCATGACAAAATGCAGTGGCAGGCAGCGTTACCGACAAGGAGGCATGAGATGTAAGATGGGGAGGAGGATGGGGGCTGGGGAGGAGGAGTGCAGGGAGATGGAAATAATCAGAGTGGGTCAACAAAGCAAAGAGAGGTGACAGAAGAACCAGTGGGCTCGTTCAATCAGAGAGTTGTTAAACAGTGGGCGGTCCTCGTGAGGCTGCATTCACAGTAACGAATGCTCCACATCCAAGTGTTGAAACTCACAGCCGGCATCTGAGGAGCTGTGTTCATATCACATGCTTCTGCAGGTCGTGATTTACATCCAGGGAGTGAGAGTGTGGAGGTCGGGGTGGTGGATGGGCGTGTGATGTGTCTGACCTTCATGCAGGAGACCAGAGTCTGTGTCCTGTCACGGACCAGCAGTTAATGTGTGGGGTTTATTTTATCCAATCTGGATCTTTCCCTAACCTTAAAGGGAACATTTGCCACCTTTTATGGGGATGTCGAATCAGTGTTGATGGTAAAAATAGTTTATCATTAAAACAGTTTGTCAGCCTATCCCAGCTGACATTGGGCGAGAGGTGCGATACACCCTGGACAGGTCACCAGACTATCACAGGGCTGACACATAGAGACAGACAATCATTCACACTCACATTCACACCTACGGACAATTTAGAGTCACCAATTAACCTGCATGTCTTTGGACTGTGGGAGGAAGCTGGAGTACCCAGAGAAAACCTACGCTGACACAAAGAGAACATGCAAACTGAACAGAAGGGCTCCCCCATCCCAGGGTTCGAACCAGGAACCGTCTCGCTGTGAGGTGACAATGCTAACCACTGCACCACACCTCTTCCTGCATCGAGCACCGTCATTTGACGTTACAGTGATGTGTTGGAGGCATGAAGAACTCCAGGCTCTTTCAGCTGGGATTCTAGTCTTCACCTCAGGTTATCAAGGGATTGTGCTCTAAATGCTGCTCAAAAACTTCCTTGTTGTCTCGTAGAGGATTCGATATCCCTGATGTACGAGCTCATTAACAATATTAATCCGCACTCTCTTTAAAATATAAAAAAGGCCTGGCACTCTGATCTAGGAATAGCTCTTACAGATGACCAATGGGACGACATCTTAGACTTGAAACATGCATCATCCACATCCTCTAAACATAGCTTAATACAACTGAAAGTGGTACACAGAGCTCATCTTACTAATGCTAGGCTGGCAAAGATCTATCCGAGTGTTGCGCTGTTACGCCCTCGATGTAGAGGCCAGCCAACAGACTTAATGCATATGTTTTGGTCATTTTCAAACCTCTCCACCTTCTGGATAAGTATTTCAAAGCCTTTAGCGAGATGTTTGCAACACAAGTGGACTGTTGCGTCTAAATATTATGCGCTTAGTAACCTTGTGCATCTGTTGTTGATGTTGCGGGATGGCGTGTCAGTTTACGTCTTTTCAAGATACACTTTCATTTTTGTAGGAAATGTTCAGTTTCTGCTCCATAGATGCATACAGTCTTTTTCAAAATACACTTACAATGGTGGTTAAACATCTTGTTTTATGTGTATCTCCTTGTGTGACAAAAGCATGTGGTGAGGTTTTGAAAACAACATCATGGTTTGGCTTAAAACAGGACAGGAAGCAAACAGCAGGCTCCCAGGTGAATGTCCAGATTTGTTGGACACAGCCACCTCCCCTTCCGCCTGCCCTGTAGGGACTTTCCAACTCTTTACATTAAATTGTTGCCAGCGGCATATCATATTGCCACAAAAGGTGCCTTTGTGCATAAGTATCTGACGCCAAAATCACTGACAAATCTTATTTGATGAGTTCTGAATGAAAATGGGTTGGCATGAGCCGTGCTAGAGGAAAGAGCCACCAGGGACTCTAAAGAACCGGAGCTGTCAAAAGCAAACTCAGACTTCCTGTGCCTTTGCTCAAAAAGTCCTCCAACACCAACAGAAGCTATATCATTCTGTTGCAACATATTTCAGCGTGGGCAGTTTTTGTTGGATGCTGTCACCAACACAAACCTCAAGAGAGCCTGTGCATGCATTACTATGTATTAAAAGTTTTACTCATCACTTGAACAAAGTGTGCTGGAGACCTTTATCAGAATCCTGAAAGTAAACTGGAAAAGACAACCAAGACCAACAGGGCTAAGAGGGCAGATGATCAGTGAGTGAATATTTTTGTCACCTAAAGCTTTATTTTGGCTCACGTGCAATGCATCGTGGTACATGTAGGCACTGCTGGCATGGTTCCATAAGCAGGAGCATTCATATATATGAGTCAATATAGCACACAGTGAGGAATTTATTACTTCAAGTGACTACATTAACCACCAACACTGACTGGACTTGTACATAAAGGGTTGTCATGCACAAATATTGTAGAAAATAACAAAAATATGAAAATGCCATTAAACACAATCCAGGGTTTTCAGTGATAGTTTCGGAGATTCATAGTTGATTGACAGAAAACTGATTTAGTAATCCAATTAATTGTAAAAGGGATAGTTTTACTTTGTGACAACTTGGGCTATATTTCCATGGTTTTGGCCAGCATTTCTCTCAGTGGTAAAAATATCGCACTTACATACTTAAATTGCAGAGCTATACGGCCCGACGATAGACAGCAGGTTGTTGAACTTCCCCTGACTTACGCTAAAATATACCTGTTAACAGCTGTCATCGAGGTGAAGCTCCTGGACCAAATGGGGGTACTCCCCATGATCCACCCTCTTTTTTAGGGTCTCATGTACCCACACAGATCTCTGTTTCCCTGTGACCAACAAACTATTTACTAACAGCTTCTCACCCTCAACCAGAGCTGCAGCAAGTACCCTCTGCTTCAACATTTTAGGAACTGGATACTAATTACTGTGGGAAAAAAACAACATTAGATTGATTACATGGGAAGGTTAGTGTGAGGAGGTGATGGGGTGGTCGCCTGGCAACAATAAAAAGGTGCAGCAAGTGGGTTTTTTACTCATGGCATTCACTTTTTAAGAACAAGGCAGCGCGAAGCACCTCGCGTTCTGCAACCTACAAAATGCTTACTTTGTGATCGGGACCTTAGGAACAATGTGAAATTTGAAAGAACCTTGAGTCATTTTAAGGTTTGTCGTTGCAGGGCTCCAGACTAACTTTTTCCACTAGGAGCACCAGTGCCCCATACTGAAAATTTTAGGAGCACCAGCACAAAATTTAGGAGCACTATCTATATCGACACAACATATTCATAATTTTGTCTATATTAACTGCATTACTGATAATTTAGCAATAAACACAGACAATTTACAGTAATAGCAATGTACTGCTTTATTTCAAATGAAACAGTAATAAAGTGCAGTAGGCTAGTGCTTAAGAAAACACCATTACGGTAAATTAAAGGGCTTCCTTCAACAGAGGCACCAAATAATAAATTAACAAATGTAAACATTAAGTATGTGGTCAGTAACTTGTAACTTACAGTCAATACAGCACGACCACAACAAAACAAGTAAACAAATATTTCATTTGAATTGAATGAATTTCATTGTCATTTCAGCCTCTTCTGCAGACCTATTTTTACTTGCCTGCCTCTTAAATGATGTGTGCAGCGGCGCTTTTGCTCCATCATTGCATCTGTCCCTGCATAATTTATGCCTGATGCTGTTGTTGTGCTTAACCAGCGTTTCATGTTCGAAGTGTGTGGTGGAGTCGACGAATTTAGTTTTCCACGCAAATTTTGGACCGCACTGAGAGCAGTACATGCAGGACATCACTTTCTTTTCTTTACAGTTTCTCAACCACGTAAATTCAGTGAGCCATTCTTGTCGGAATTGATAGGGCTTTGGCATTTTCGGTGCTGCGACATCACCTGTTGACTCGTCCTCTGAACTATCGTCGTCGGAAGTTTGGGAAACTGGCACAGGACCAACAGGAGTTTCTGGATTATTTTTTCTTGTGAAAAACGAATCTGTTGTTTCATAGCGTCACTTTATGGTCAAACGACACAGCACTTTCTACTCGACACCGGCTATGTGACCCCTCTCTGTCTAACCCCGCGCACAGTGCACACATACTAAAACTGCTGCGCGTTGCTATGTTTACTAGCGCCCCCCTGCCCCCCGCCTCGCAGTGCGCATCCAGACACACATGACAGACACACACACACACACACACACACACAGACACTCGCTTCCGCTCCTCCATGAAATGCAATTATAAAAAAAAAGAAAGAAAAAGGGGGAGAGGGATGGATTTGTAGGTCGCGCTGGTGCTCCTAGTTAAAAAAACGGCCTCCAAAAAAGGTCGCAAAATGCGACCAATTAGGCGCAGTCTGGAGCCCTGCGTTACTGTGTTTCTTTTCCCAAACCTAACCACATTAACTTTACTTGCCTAAACCAAACCTCCATAACTCATCTTTCAGTATGTAACTTTATGTTATGTAACATCATTTGTGGGGCGCTAATTTGTAGGATATCATAGGAACCATTGCATGCGCATTTTTCTAAGATATCGTATAAACTGTTGTATGAGGATACTTGGCTTAATTACAAAGTTCACAGTTGAGAGATGACAGGAAATGAGATGAGAAATGACTTGCAGCAAAGGTCTCATACTGGACTTGCACTGGTGAGGTTGCAATTTTTGGTGGTCACGGAGCACCAACTAGCTCACCTGGGAAAGCGGGTGTCCCATGTACAAATGCTGCGTCCTTGCCGCAGCAGCCTCGGCTTTAATTCCAACTCTAGCCCTTTGCTGCACATCATCCCCTCGCTCTCACTCCAGTTCACCTTTCCTATTAAAAAAAGGCAAAAATGCTAAAAAAGTCTTCTTTAAAAACAAATTATGGTTGTCAACAGCCTTGAAGTCTTTTTAAGAAAAAGCCTCTCTGTGAATTATCTTTGAGTTTAGCCGTCACCTTGAGCTCTTGGAAATTGTTTTGGGCATTTTTAATTATTTCCTGACATTTTGTAGATTAAACAAATAATCATTTAATCATAAAAATAATTAATCTTTTATGTTTAGTTTCACTCCTGAGTCTGACCAGCCGGCTATCAGCAGCCCTCTTCTCTCAGTCCTGGAGGTGCTCATGAGTGTGTTTGTTGTCCTTTGTGTCACTCAGCCTCGTTGCCCCAACCTCTGTGTGTGTGTGTGTGTGTCTGTGTGTGTGTGTGTGTGTCTGTGTGTGTTTGTGTGTGAGTGTATGTGTTCACGCTTCAGCTGAGCGAGGCCATCTATAAACCCCTTAACACTCCTTCACTCTGTCTCTCTCGTTCTCCCAGACGACTTCCTTGACATTTTAATTCCTTGTTTCTTAATTGTGCTGCTCTTTCCCTTCTTTCACACCCTCACCTCTCCTCACTCCTCCTCCTACACTCCCATCATTAACACCTCATTCCCTAAAGCCTCCCCCCCTTGTTCTGCTACACCTCAGCCTCCTCCTCCTCCGTCTTCTCCTCTCTTCCCATCATTAGCTCTCACTTTTCCCCACCAACTCTCACATCACTCTCTCTCAGTGGTCCCGTCTCCCGCATTTTCTCCGCTTCCCTTTGCATCCTTACCTTGTCATCCTTCTTTTACCCTATCTGCACTCTTGCTAACCGCCTCCCCTTTCATCTCATCCTCCCCTCCCCTCATCTTTCGCCAACATTGACCAGTTCAAATCACCACCATGTCCACCGGTCTCCTCGATATGGCAAATCCACCCGGGGTGAGAGGGGCTTAGTCACGAGCAGGCTCAAAGCGCCCAATGCTGCCCCGAAGAGCGGACATAGAAGGCTGTGTTAAGAAGAGGATTAATCAAATAAAAGAGGGTTTCTGAGCTTTTTCTGCTCGCACACACACCCACACTTCAGCTGCATAGCAGGGGGCCCTCTGCCACTGTATATCCAGTTGGATACGCAGGTAATAAGATGGAAGGGGTTAGCAGTGAATATTTCAAAAGGCCTGTGCATCAAATAGAATGGGGCGGGCCAAAAAATGCAGGGCTACAAAAAAAAAAAACGGGGGTTGTGTTGTACTTCGCAGAATCAAACAGCTTTGAATGCGCCGGGGAAGTAAAACTGGTGCACAGGAGGAGTGATCAAACGCAGCCCAGTTCCTGATCAGGCAGGAGGGAGCACTGACACAGTGTACAGCTTTAATGCTGTTGCGTTATAAAACCGATCAGTCTCCGAGGTCCAGGTGCAGATTATGTTTGTTGAATGCATTGATCTCAGGCATTAAAACTGAAACTGGTTTTTAGAAATATTAAGTTTGGTGTAATTGCCTCTCGGCTGAAGACTCCAGCGCAATAATCAGAGTCTAATTTGACTCAGGAACAGAAGTTTTCCTCAAAAATCCTCAGACCTGTGGAGCCAATGACAGACAACATGCCAGAAAAGTAATAATTTCAGCCCTGATAAATTAAAAACCCAGACTAAAGTGCAATAACACATATTTAGCTGAACTATTCTCAGTGTCATCAGTGCAGCTACATGAATGTCAAGGGGCCAATCAACCTCTAAAGAAATGGTGGGCCTTGTTTCCTAATTAAAGAGCCCCCTCCTGACTGCCCAATCACTCTGTCTGCTTCAGTAATTAACCAGATTAAACCTCTTTAGTCTCAAGTGAGTTTCACAGCTGCAAATCCACCCTGATTTCTCTACACGTTGCGGGTGATGTCTCAAGTGTCAGCCAATTTCACTTTTTTGATGCCATTATGACACAAAGTGCACAAAGTGAGATTTTCACTGCTTTATAGCACTAATGAGACCTCTGCGGGGGGGCTGCAGTACTGCTGATCGATGCTCAGATATTGCTTTTTCTCGCTTCCAACACCTCACTTTGGAACCTCCTGTACTTTTACTTTTGTGTGAAGAGCAGAAAGAGATGGGAGCCACAGGTGGAATAAAATCTCTGTGACAATAGAGATGTCAGAGAACAAAACTGGAGAGAAATGAAAGAATCAGTGATTTTCAATAAAAAGCATTTTGCAGATCTTCAACTTCTGGACAGCAGCTGCCACAAATGGAAAACACTCTTTCTTTATTCAGATTTCTTTTAAACATTTTTTTTCATTAACTTGCCAAATGTAGTCATAGCTAATTTACATTTTATACTACAGTCCCTCCTGTTGAAGATCTAGTGTGTAGGATTTAGTGGCATGAATCGATGAGGATGCAGAACTGAAACCTCTGCCGTGTGACAGCTCCATACATATATATAAAAAAACTGCTCATAGTAAGGGAACGAAAACACATCAGTTCTTATTTTTATAACCGAATGAAAACAGTTACTAATATTATATACAATTTCTGCCAATTGCTGCCCCAACTCCTACACACTGGACCTTTAAATTAAAAAATATAACCATTGCTTTTCTGATTTGACACTGCTATGGTTAAGACTTAGATGAGAGATTGAATATTGATACCACTCACATGTGTGTGCATTAAATATTAAGCTTCAGCCAAGAGCTAGTTAGCTTAATGAAGCATACTGTCTGTGAACATGTAGAAACAGCTACAGAATCCACCTACCTGCACCTCTGAAGCTCACTGCTTGTCTTGTTTGCTCTACCTACAGTGTTAAAATGACTATTTGACATTTGAAGGGTTATTTACTAGAAGAAGTCGAGGCCAGCTCAACTGTAGTTTGTGTCAGCTGTCAGTTTGAAGCTTCATGTCACCGACTTCCATTGAAACTGACTCATAGCCTGTTACTGTGTCGCTCATAGTGTGAACATAGCATTAGAAAGCTTTAGCGGTGCTTGATAGGAAGGGTTTTTTCCTGTTTACAGAGAGCCAGGCTACTGTTTCCTGTCATTTTTACTCTTTATCATAAGTTAAGCTAACCATCTACGTGCTATAGCTTTATATTCAGTAGACAGATACGAGAGCGGAACCGATCCTCTCATCCAGCTCTTGACAAGAAAGCAAATAAGCTTATCTGACAAAATTGCTAACTATTTCTTTTAAGGTCCAGTGTGTAGGATTTAGAAGCATCTATCGGCAGAAATGGAATTCATAACTACATTTTTATTTGTGCATAATCCCCTAAAAAACTAAGAATCACTGTGTTTTCGTTACCATAGAATGACCTGTTTAGATCTACATACAGAGCTGGTCCTCCTCTATGGAGTCGGCCATGTTGTTTCTACAGTAGCCCAGAATGGACAAACCAAACACTGGATCTACATATGGATGGATATTGATGTTTTAGAGTTGGTTACAATTCTTCCTCCACAGGCTTGGCACATGGAAGGAGTTTCAGTTGGTTGCAATCTGCAACTTCACCACTAGATGTCACTAGTCCTATACAATAGACCTTTAAAGGTCTAGTGGTTCATTTCAACCTGTCTCCTGTCGTCCTAAATTTGTTTCAAGTGACTAGTGACATAAAAATAATAGTTAGCATGTTAGCCGTTAGCCTAGATACAGCCGGGGCGCATAGTAGCGTCAGACCTGTTAAAACGTAAGTGAACGGGCAACCTTCAAGTGCAAAGTTAGTCCACTAAACAAGCTTTTTTTCCACAAAGACCGCCTCATATCGTTAGGATAAATGTCAGAGAACATATAGAAAACGACATGTAAACGTGTTGTCTTACCTTACCGGTGTGCTGCCATGTTTGTTTACCATTTAGCTCTGCTTTCCAAAGCGCGGCCGAAATATCGCGAGAACAAGCAGCGATCTCATACCGTGCCTGAAATCTCGCGAGCTCTAGATAAAGCCCAGCTGGATACTACTCCAGGTGGAGGTGTCTCGTCCTCG
Source organism: Epinephelus moara (assembly GCF_006386435.1). Lineage (NCBI taxonomy): Eukaryota > Metazoa > Chordata > Actinopteri > Perciformes > Serranidae > Epinephelus > Epinephelus moara. The sequence continues at coordinate 41,694,787 of NC_065506.1, read as the reverse complement.
GTCACATCCAGACCTTGAAAATAAGGCTGCAACCGGTCCCATTCCTTGCAACAGAGGCATTCCTCTTCTGTGGGCACTGGGGCACAGCATTCACAGGTACACCACCAATCTCCAGAGCTACGCAGCCTTGCAGCAGCCATTCCTCCTCTCTCGTCCTCTACCTGTTGCGCCTCTCTCTCTCTCCTCCTCCGTTCTTCAATTTCACGAAGCTCTTCGTCAGTGTATTCTGGCTCAAATAAATAAGGGCGGCCATCAAACTCTGCAAAATCAAATTCCTCCTCCACAAAGTCGAAGTCTGGCAAAAAGTCAGCCATTATTCTATAAATCTTTCATAAAATAAATGAATGAACTTTTCAGGCTACTGTCCGGTTCTGCCTTCCAGCTGTTGCTGCTTGTTCTCGCGAGATTTCAGGCACGGTATGAGATCGCTGCTTGTTCTCGCGATATTTCGGCCGCGCTTTGGAAAGCAGAGCTAGATGGTAAACAAACATGGCAGCACACCGGTAAGGTAAGACAACACGTTTACATGTCGTTTTCTATATGTTCTCTGACATTTATCCTAACGATATGAGGCGGTCTTTGTGGAAAAAAAGCTTGTTTAGTGGACTAACTTTGCACTTGAAGGTTGCCCGTTCACTTACGTTTTAACAGGTCTGACGCTACTATGTGCCCCGGCTGTATCTAGGCTAACGGCTAACATGCTAACTATTATTTTTATGTCACTAGTCACTTGAAACAAATTTAGGACGATAGGAGACAGGTTGAAATAAACCAAAATTTCCCTTTAAGGTTTGGTTAAATTCAGGGAAAGATCATGGGTTAGGTTAAAATAACTCTCCGGTTAATAATCAGTCAGTCTATTAGTGGCCTTGAAAGCATATTGTTCACAACCCTACAGCTTACATATTTTCAAGGCAGATTCAGTATATAAAAAGAAATCTACCTCCAACTCAACATAAAACAATCTGTTATTAATCTTTGGCATGTACAATTAAATCAGACATTACGTCCATGCAGAACTGTAACAGGCGAGATTTACTCACATAAAGTAGCAGTGGCTTTGACTTGACTCAAATTAGAAATCTTGTTATGTGGACAGCGTCTCATAATTACTGGTCAGCAAGAGATTGCTGAGAATTCACATGCACCAACATGTATCAGGGTGTCAGTGTGACGAGTGTGCACTACACGCATTAATTGGGTTCCCAGGCATATGGGGGTGAGAAAACAGATCTATAATTAAAGCTGGTGATCTCCGGCTGCTGTATTTATCAGTTAGCCACATGGGAGCCTAATCAACGTGACAGATGGTATACTAGCTAATGCACTGGTTTGTTTTTAACCTTTAGCGCAGTGTATCATTTGGAGAATATTAATGATATGAAGCAACATACAGTTTTTTACTTTTACTGGATTGCCCCTACTCAAGTATTGTACCTACTTAACGCAAGTATTTCCATTTAATACCACTTTATACTTCTGATCCTCTACATTTAGGGGATAATATTGTACTCTTTACTCCTCTACATTTATTTAACTGCTGTGGTAGTGTAACGTTATAGATTAAAGGCCTCTCATACCCTCACAGGTGGGTTCAGTAGATGATAAGATCTGCTTAGGCAGGAACATGGGCGGATTATAAGAGAATGGGCCCCCTGGGCACAGATATGCAAAAGGCCCCACCACCTCACCTACATAGGCACAAGACACACAGACTCTGCAGTGGTTTTGCTTCTTTTTTTTTTCTAAATCTTTGTAGTATGTCTGCATTATTTTGTGGTTCTGTGTCTCTTTGTGGCAATTTTGTGTCCTCTTTGATCATTTTGTGTCTTTTTGTAGTCATTTTGTGTCTGTTTGTAGTCATATTGTGTCTCCTGGTACTCATTTGGTGTCTGTTTGTAGTAATTTTGTATTTCTTTGTGGTCATTTTGTGTCTCTTTGTGGTCATTTTGCATCTTCTTGTAGTCATTTTGTGTCTCTTTGTAGTCATTTTCACTTTCTCTTTGTAATCATTTTGTGTCTCTTTGTGGTCATTTTCACTCTCTTTGTAATCATTTTGTGTCTCTTTGTGGTCATTTTGATTTTCCTTGTGGTCATTTTGTGTCTCTTTGTGGTCATTTTGTGTCTCTTTATAGTTATATTGTGTCTCCTTGTAGTTTCATGTTGTCTCCTTGTCGTCATTTTGTGTCTGTCTGCCCCCCCCCCCCTTGATGCTTTGGGTCCCTGGGTCTGTTCCCAGTAGGCCCATTCAGTAATCCATCTATGGGCTGGAGTTGTAAATTGCCCAGATTAAATTGAACACTCTGAAATGGACCCTTTGCATAGTGAGCACTTTTAGTTTTGATACTTAAAGTATATTTTGCTGCTAATACTTTTACTGAAGTAGAATTTTGAATGCAGAAGTTTTGCCTTTAACGGAGTACTATTACACTGTGGTATTATTACTTTTCCTTAGCCTAAGTAAAGGATCTGAGTACTTCCTCCACCACTAGTTTCACTCTTCACTTTTCTGTGTCAAAGGTAGAGAAACTAGATTAATACACAAAAACAATATCTTAGTTTGTAGTATGTCTTTTCTTCTTGGTGTTTGGGGTATAGAAAGTATGGAAGGCATGAAGAGAAATGTTAGTTCTGTTTGTCATAAGCCATTCATAACCAAAGATTTACAGTACTTTATCCTACACTGATGTTAATTCTGTTGGAGGTCAGTGAGACCCCAGAGAGGTTTAACTTCCCGTTAGGGCTCTTATGAACAAATTGTTATGAAACTCCATTAACAGAAATCCATTTAAACTCATTTGGGATTTAAGGAGTGTAGTGATGCGTAAAAAGTAAATCACAAATATAGAGCGTATGAAAATCCATTGTATTTAATTATGTTTTACTGCCACGCTCTCTGAGATGGAAATAATGTGACATTGGTTTTTGTCATATCATCAGTTCAGCATCATGTTTGTAAACAATTTTTATAAAATTAGTAAAAGTTAAGAATCAAGCTGGAAAAACAATGTTAAGGAATAGCTCACCCAAAATACAATATAAATTATAGATAGTACTCACCTCCCTAAGCTCTCTGCAGTCCCAGAAATAATTCAATATTGAATTACATTAAGGAGAGCAGATTGCCCATAAAATGAAAGCATATCAGTCCAAACAGACGACAATGGAAGACAGAAATATTCATAATATATATATTTTTTAAAAAGTGTCATGTACCCATTTGTGGGCTCAACAGAAGGGAAATTACTGTACGCATGCGTTCATCCTCCATCAATGTTCGCACTGATATGCTTTCTTTTTGTATGCGCTTCGCCAAGTATGTCACTGCTGCTGGTCGGGCTCATAAAATTCAGCAGTCTATGCTGTAGAAAAATACAAATACTTTTGAATTAGGTGCTACATGACCAAAGAAAACAGAGGAGAAGTCCTGTGGCATTTGCTTTTGCTCCAGAGGTAGAAAACTGACAACTAACAGAATGCTCTGCGCTGCACTGACCAATAAACGCTCCTGCTGGTGGGAGACGTAATGCAGGCTTCGCCAGTTTGGCCATGGGATGTAGATGAAAACAGAATACACTTTTTATTCATATGAAAGTTGCTCAGTGCTGCATGGAGCCAAAAAAGCTTGATTTCCATGGTATGAAATTACTCCGATTCTCCACTTCATAGGGCTCATAGAGTAGAGACATCCACCAATGGAGCGCCTTAAAATGATTGAATTGTGCTGCTCTTGTAGACTTTCAAAATAATATTGGACCAAATGGATCAAATCCTGGAAGTGCATCGAATCATTTTGCAGGGGTTGTGATGCTCATAAAATGCATTCTTTGAAATACAGATGTCTCTTTCCCAATGTTGTTTTTCTGGAAAGTTAATCTTGATCTTGAATGTAGGTCTATGAGACTTCAAAACCAGTAATGGCACCTTGGTTCATATTTGAGCAGCACCTGCTTATTTTATTGTTTGATCTGAGTATTTTTAGCCTCCATTTTTACAATACAGCAAACAGTATGGCACCCACTTCCTGTTCACAAATTCTCATGTTACAGCTAATCAGGGCACTAAGATTTGCTGGATGACGTAATGCAAGTTTGTCCGTTTTGAAAATGTGGCGGCCGACTGGTTACAAACAATCTCGTACTACAGTCATTAAGCTAAAATATGTTTCTAAAAACAATGGAGGCGAGAAATAGGCAATGCAGTAACAGAGTCTTGGGTTATATTTGATCAGCACTGCCTGTTTTTACAGGGTGATCTAAGTTTGGTCTGAATTTTAGATCTAGAAAGAGAGAAAGGAGCAGTTCAACCCTCTCTATGTACTTCTATACTCTTCGTGTCCGTGGTGTTGGACATACGAAAATGCAGAAGTTCAATCTATAGCTCAAGCAACAGCCATAGAGCCAGCATGTTTGGCATCATCCAGCGGAGTTGAGCTGGGAGATCTGGGCACTGGTAAAATGTAGAGAAGTCTACCAAAGGTCATTCATAAAAACTACTCACTCTGTTAGGATACAAAACTGGTTGAAAACTGGCAAAGTATTCCTTTAACTTTCTAGATAGCTTAGGGAGGTGAGTACTGGGCCCGGCGCCACAAGGTCTTAAGGAGGCTTAGCCCCCTTAGCTGCATTTTGCACCCTCTGTTTAATCTTTATGTATCTATAAAAGAATAGAAGAAACAACACAAGTAGGTTATTGGCCGAGGTACATGTAACAGCTCGGGCCCCGCTGTCCATAGTACCGAAACAGAGTGGATTACATCAATGGAGAGAGATACAGAGAGTGAGAGCTGCAAGCTGCAAGCAGCTGTGTGTTCGTGCCTCCCCCCTGCTGATTTTAAGAATTGTTCTTAAGCTCAAAAAAATACTTAGCGCTCTGCTGGTGCTACGTTCTTAAGTGAGTGATTAATACATGTATTCTTTGATTTTGAAACAATAGCCTTTTGTTCATATAATTAGGCCTTTCTGAGGCGTTTGCATGCTTCAATCAGTGAGTTTTATTATATGAAAAAAAAGCCCCCTCACAATTTTTAATCAGCCCCTCATACAATTTATACTGAGTTTGGATGAACTATACGTTTTAAAGATGTTTTTATGAGCTGTTGAATGGACGCACAGTCTCCAGAACCCCAAACAGAAGTTTAAAGTTAAATATCTTTGGGTTTTGGGGGCTCTTGGTTCAACATGATTACTTTCAAAATGAAAATGAAAACATTTAATTAAATTTCATCATGATTTAACACTAAAGCAAACAAAGTGAAGGTCGAGGTTTCAGTCCCTCATCACACTCTTTTGCTGCCTGAGTCATAAGACGTCCTGTGGTCTGTTGCTTCAAAGTATCTGCAGGAAATGTACAGATAGAACCAAACCACTGGGAACACAGATGGCAGTATTGGATGAAACTGCACAACCAGCTGCAAAGAACATTTCGCTTTGTCATCACAGCCTCTGCTCGTGTTATTTCTATAACTGGGAAATTGGGAAAATAAGGCCACTGGTGGATTCTCATGTTTTAGCCCTGGCAGCACACAGCCTTTTAGATAAACATGGCCTGTATCCTTTTGGAAAGATGCATATTTCATGAGGACATTTGGATTTGGGCTCCATGTTTATCTTGTCAACACTTAACAAAGCTGTCTTAAAGGCTGCTGCGCCCCGCGGTATCACTTCACACCCCATTGTGTGCCCACGCCACGCCTGCCCTAAAGACTCGGACTTGTCTCAATAAAAGGCAACAGAGGGTTTAATAAGAATGGATGTCCTTCATTTTTTGTTAAAAGATGGAGGGAATGGCCTTTGATCAGTACAAGGCTCCACCGAGGATTTCATTGTGGCAGCTACAAAGGAGGACAGGGCAGGGGTGCCTCTTGGAAATATTCAGGCAGAACTCTGCTTTGTGGAGAGATTGATTGGACGAGTGTTCGCCTCCTTAGAGAGCCAATTTCTCTATCTCGCCTGAGCGTATTATTGTGTCTAAGGCAGAGTCCCACTGCCTTTTTGCCAGGCCAGACATGAGTGCGTGGGAACGATGAGGTTGACGATAACTCAGATACCTTGGGAGGACACTTGAATACTAAGTCATCAGTATGTGTCAGGTGCAGCAAGGTCGAGCCGAATCCTCTGGCTTGTTTCCATCATGGTGTGGAGAGACAGATGGCACAAACATGATAAATGTGACAACAATATTGAGCAGCTTACAATGTAGTCAAGCCTATTACGGACTTCAGTAAATTATTAGGTAGAAAGGAGGTCAGAAAAGGGGAGGTAATGCATTTTTCCTCCTTTTTTTTGTTCAAGGGATAAACACATATTTGAGCCTTTCATTGTGAGATTAATAAAAAAGTACTTCAATCCTGCCACTGTTTTGGGGCTTATTTTTTACCATCAGTGAGCTAATGGGACCAGTATGTCAATTATAAACATAAAATAAAGGTATTAGTGATAGAACGCAGCCTGCAATTTAAAGCCTAATTTGGTTATATGAGCAAGATACTAATTAAATACTACTTATATAAAGGTGTAGTGGAAGAAAACAGGACTATGGAGATCAAGGGAATAACAATTAGGCATTTTAGAGCAAAGAAGAAAAACACAATACTTATACTGGATACCTGCGGGGTACAGGACTGGGAGTTTGGGAGAAATGGTGTTAACAACAAGGTTATTCTGCAGAACTTATAAAATAATTATGGTATATTTCACAGTTACAATATGCTACCAAATCTGTAGAGTTACAACAAAGTAAAGTCTCTAAAAACTCAGACAGATTAAATACTGAAGAATGTATAATATTGGTACCTGATTCACACAACAAACTTACACTGTAACCTTCAAGCTGTATTACTACGTAACTGTATTATTATTTAAGTGTTACCATTACATGTTATCTCTACCACCTGTATAGAAAGATGAGCTGTGTTAAAACTCAGGTTTAGCCTTTTATTTAGTGTATATTTATTCTAAAATAGAGAGTAGCTGAAAGATGTATAATTTTGTCGGGTTTCCCATAAATTTGGAAATAGCTATTTATGCTATGGTTAAAAAAAGATCTCTCCCCTCCCTGTCCTAAGCCCCTTCCACTAGACGACCACAGGCATGTGCACACGCTTTATACAGTAACGCAGTGTTTCCCATATAGTGATTTATTTCTTTTTATTTCATAGTAGTGTTGTCCGCAGCACATTCTCTAAGACCCTCCGTGCTTGCTCCCTCTCCCTTTGTCTATCAGATCACGAATGAGACAAGAATTAGCGAGACAGCCAGTCTCTCCGCCTCTCTTCCCGCCACTGTGACTGCAGCCCCAGGAGGAGAGCGGGCAGCAGCTCTGAACCTTTTGTCGGCAGCTGTAGCGGCCTGAATTGGTCCAGTGCAAATCCCCCAGTGCCGTGTGTCACAGCGGGCTGGTGGCTAATGGCTGGTCTAAACTGTGTAACAGCAGTAACAGAAAGTTTGCTGATCTGGCAGGGAGTCTGGGCTGTCTGGTCTCCTGGAGCTGGGGGTCTGTAGCGGAGGGGAGTGAGGTGGAGGACACACTGTGATTTGAGGCTCTGGCTAATGTTAGCTACTTAAACGTGAAGTTGAAGCCGCAGAAAAAAGCTAAACTATTAGCAAAATATTCTCTCCATCTCTGAAATGTTTCGCCAGTATTGACATGTTTTGTTTTGGTTATTGTCGCCCTCTCTTTTTGATCGGTCCATCTCCCTTTTTTGGGTTGCTTTGCAGTGTAGGCAGTTGTTGCCAAAGCCGAAAAAGCTGTTTTCTCTGCAGGGTTCTGCGCCATTGAATCAGGCTTTTCATTAAAGGGATGTGCGCCCATCTGCATTTGTAGAACAGCCAATAGGATTGCTCTCTCTCTGAAATGACCTGTGATTGGCCAAAGTCTTTAAGTGCAGAAGTCTTGTTTTCTCTGACCATTTAAATTACAGTATGCCAAAGGTTATAATGGGAATTTTGCCCAATGATCCCAAAATAAAACTGCCTACCCTAACTCCATGCATTCTTCCTCTTTGTCCAAACCTACATTACCAACACAAAACAATGCAACTTACTGCAGACAGTTCTATGAGAGATTTGTATTGGGTGTGTTTTGCTTATGTTAGCTCCTCAGTTTTCTTTTTCCATTTTCAGACTTGTAGTTTTCAGCACCAACCAGCGCTGACTCAAGTGACATCACTTGAAGCAGTTTATCAGATTTCATGCAGCTCCCTCTGGAGCCACTAAAGGCTTTTAACAACTTTTTTCACATAAGCAGTAGTACTCCTCGGCATAAATACATAAACAGACTTTGATGTGCAAAATTTGTGGGGTTTCCCTTTAATGTTGAAATGAGTTGTACCAACTCAGAACTATATTTTGAGATATTGGGGTGAGAGTCCAAAGAAAACATTATTAAGGCTGGGGATATTTTTCGCACAATCCCTCGTGGTCAAGCACTCATGGAAAGATAAATACAGAATTCATGAGGGAATCCACTGAAATATCAAGCTTAATAAATTATTTAGGTTTTTAATTCCATGTATTTTTAGCTCATTTTCCACGAAGAAGCACGTTTGGGTCATTAAAGCATCATCAAGGTGCTTTATGGCGCAGCCTGCCCGGGCTGTTAACAGGACATTTTTTTCCTTACCCCTTCACCACCTGCTGTTTCCCCACCTGTTCCTGCAACCTCCACATCTCTCCCCTGCTCCCTCACTCATCCCTCACTCATGCTCACCGACCACTCCCCCCAACACCCCTCCTCCATCAGCTCTTCTGGCTCTGCACCACTCCACCTGCATTCAGCACAGGTCCCAAGGTGCACAGGCATCCTTTGGTTTGTACATCCATGCTGTGCGGACTCTCTGCTGCTGCACCACACTGCGGTCGTTTTTTTCCCATACTGCTACAACCGAACCTCAATTACACGAACAAGGGCAGTTAAGACAATCCCACCCTCCCTACCCCTACAGCCCCCCCTTGCCTCCATCCATTCTCTCCATCTGTCTTTCTCTCCCTCTCTAACTCTCGGTGGTAGTTAGCGTACTTCCACTTCTCTCCATCTCTCAATGCCCGGTTCTTTTTCCTCGCACCACCATCTGGTCCTCTCATTGTCCAGATTCATTTTGCTTCTGTTTGGCTTCACTTTAATACAGATACACCCCCCCTACACCCCTCCTCCGCACCCAACTCGTCTCCCTTTCTTTCTCTCTGGGTGTCTCTCGCTCTCCCTCTGCCCAGCAGCATCCTTATTCTAAGCAGCGCTGCAGCAAAACTCTCCCGCCCTTCTCCGTTTCCCCTGTCGATAAGAAGATGGAATTTTTATCAGTGTTAATAAAAGCCTCTATTTTTATAGCCTGCTGAAAGAGCAGCGACTCACTTTTGCATCTTCTCACTGTTGTTAATGTGAGAGAGTGAATAATGTTTGTGCATGTTGTACCGAGGAGTCATGCGAGAGAATGCAAATATACAGTATGTGTGTTTGTGTGTGAATGGAGGTCTGAAAGGGCAAGGAGAGGAGGCGTGGATAGAGTCAGTGGAGTTGCCTTCTGCGAGTTAGATCTAAAATTTTGAGCCTTATCAAGTGCATTTTTGAAAGGTCCAGTGTGTAGGATTTAAGAGGATATATTGGCGGAAATGGAACATAATATGAGAAGTATGTTTTCTTAAGTTTATATTCACCTGAAAATAAGAATTGTGTTTTCGTTACCTTAAAATGAACCTTTTAAATCTACAGAGGGAGTGAATTCTTGTCCAGGGAGTCCACCATGTTGCCCCGTCATGTTTCTACAACACATTCTCCCTCCGAACTCGTCACATATCAACATTTGATCATGGACTTTCAATGTCCAGATACGATGTGAAACGTACCCTGGATGTGTTGGTTGTTGGCGTTCTGGGACACAAGTTCTGCCTGTTACATGCATTGTCTTCTTTCAAGATACACTTCCGTTTTCAAAGGAAATTTAACGTTTACATTCAGTCTCTTTCAAAATAAACACACTACGACGTTACAACACCGTGAATTGTTTTTTTCCTTCAACAACAAAAACACATGGTTTGGTTTACGAAAACAGCTTTATAATCTCACAGGACGCGAACACGGTCTTTGTTGGACCCATCCAGCAGCCCTACCGCCTGCCCCACGTCAACTTTCACCGCCTTATTTTCGTTCTTATCCCACCGCATTTCCCCCTGACGCTGCCAGGCCCTGTTAACCGATAACAACGTATCTTGCTGATGTCAAAGGACGGCTTTTTTCAAGTCACTGCCCAAGCACTGGATTTCGACAACTTTGGAGTTGGTTTCTACAGTAGCCCAGAATGGACAAACCAAACACTGGCTCTAGATAGGGCCATTCCATGGATGTATTAAGAGACCCGGATACAGCATTGAAGACGGGACCCCGTTCATGCTTGTTAAAGTTGCTCAGTGACGCATGAAGTCAAAGTGCTAAATTTCCATAATATGAAAGTACCCGGATCTTCTGCACTGTGGGACCCATAGAGCAGGCGCACTTCTGGCCGCTGAGTACGGCTGAGCGTAGCCAAGCGGTTAACTTCCACTGGCCAAGCGGCTGACGTCAAAATGATGTAATCTTGTGGCTCTTCTAGACTTTGCAAATGCTACCGGACAGAATGGATCAAATCCTGGTACGAAAACGAGACATTTCAGGGGGGGTTGTGATGCTTAATAAAGGGTATCCACTGATTTACAGACATCTATTTCCCAATAGTCTATGGGAAAAGGTCTTTTTGGGCCACAGGGCATCACATGACGGACCCTGGCAACAATGAAAATTGGCTTCAAGGCCCAGTGCACTTCCTGGGGGCTTGGACTCCACAAACATGTATGTAAAGGTGTGATAGTTCTGGTAACAGCCTGTCACAGGTTACACTGTGATGATTAGAGGAGAAATGGCAGAGCATAAAGGTCCAGGTGGAAAAAACAACCCCACGTCCGCCCCTATTTCAGAAACCCATTTAATTGTTTTGTTGTTGTTGCTGAACCTATTCCTCACTGTCTCCTTTAAGCCTTATTTATGTTAGGGCGTTCAACACTTCTGCTGAGTGGAAGCAGAATAGACCTCTGCAGATAATTCAGCTCCCAGTAAAAATCTCCTAAACAATGAACACTTAAGGAATCCTAACTGGGAGTTCACATGGGAGAAGTTTCAGATGGTTGTAATCTCTAATCTTCTCCTCTACATGCCACTAATCCCACACACTGATCCTTTGAATTGTTTGACAGGCTGGTGACATAAAGATGGCATGAGAACCAACAACATGAGCACCTGAAGTCTCACTCTTGGCCAGCTACACAAACCCCTCGCTGTGACTTGCAAAGAAAAGTGGAAAACATAAGGACAATCACCGTCATGTTTTAAAGGTAAGCCAGAATTTGTAGCATTGAAAAAAAGGAACAGGAATGAAAGCATTGAAACAAGTCTCAGCCACTTCATTGAAAAAAATCACACATTAAGCACTGTGAAAAGCAATTCGGAACACCTCAAGGTCTAAAATGCCTTCAGTGAAAGAGTTTCGTTTTGAAAGACTATCATTTATCCAAATTGAATCAATTCACACTCAACAGCTAGCCTTGTCAGGTCGCTACACCACGCAGCCGACTTTGACCAAGACCGAAAAAATGATGAATGCATGAAAATGGAAATGTATCACCTTTTCCCTGCAATCTGACTGTGATTTTGAAGGAGTGTGACGGTGGCAGGCAGGTGTTGGGCGTAATTACAAAGTGAACATTGTTGGCATAATCTAATTAAAGTGATGCATGCTCTTGGCGGAGGTGAAACTTGCTTCATAAAGCTGTCGTTGCAGGAGAAACTTATGGTTGTACATGTGTGATTAGCTGTGACGTACCAGATCACAGATTGCCATAGACTTCATTAAGTAAGTAGTGGGAAGGTTGTGTGAGTGTGTGTGTGTGTGTGTGTGTGAGAGAGAGAGAGAGAGAGAGAGAGAGAGAGAGAGAGAGTAGTTAGAAGAAGCATGTTTCTGATTTGATAAAGGTTTTCAGATGATGCGTGGGCGAGTGCTGTGTCAGTGCCAAACTTACTCTGTGTGAGGAAGGAGTTGGTTTACTCAGTTTACCGACAACGCTGACTCATTGCTAGAAATCACACCACCTCTACGTACAGATGACACTTTGTTGTCCTGCTCTATTTTCTACTATAAAGGTGATTTTCATGTTGTAAAATAGCATTTGTTTGGTGTCTTTAAGTGCAGTCAGGGGTTTGTGTGGAACTATTGATCGTTCCTTTGCTGGCAATGTGTATTTAAATGTGGATTTTACTCATCCAGGTCAGATTACGCGACACTGGGAGTATAATTCATGTATAACACCTTTTGTGGCTCCTGGAGGTGTTTTGTTAAGCCTGCGAAAACAACCCTCGCAATGTGATCAGAGGTTATTTTGGGCTTGGAAGCCAGAAATATGTGACAGAAAGCCTGTGGCAGAAAGATGTCGGCTCTGTCAGTTGGAGACAATTTAAAGAAATGGTGCTATTGGTTCAGGCTGCTCTCATTCACTGTTTGTACTTATACCTACAAAAAGTAATGCTGTAACTGAAATATAATTGGGGATGGGAATTGATAAGACTTTACTGATACCAATCCCATTATCAATTCTGCTTATTGGATCACTAATCTATCCATGCACATATTGATATCTGATCAGTTTTCTGTGAGGAAAAGAAGTAGGCCTTCACAGGTTTTCAGCATCAGCACAGCTGGTTTTTTATCTCTGAGTCTGAACACAGGGTAGAAACAGTAGAAAGCTGCATGTGACTCAGATGTGTAAAAGCTCCACCATTTAAGTGTTTTCACAGTCAAAGAAAAAACATGCTAAGCCTGCCTGCGTGGCGCTAATGTTATTATAACAGAGGATATTTACCCTCGCTAACGGACGTGCTGCTCGGCTATGAAGCAGCTGCACTCATGCATAGAGTGTCAGATACATGGCATTTTGTGAGTCTAAGCCCATGTTGCACAAAAAGATATTTCAGCATATTGCTGGTGTTTCCACATTTGCATGAAATTATCATTTTACAGACATTACAAGCAGCACTGTGAGGCCACGCTTTGGACCTTGTTGTTGCAAGTTTCCAGCAGCGTAGAGTTTGATATTGTTGTTTTGCAAAGTTTAGCTGTCAGAAAAACATGCCTCGGATAAGCTCGGAGGTCCAGATCCAGATTGATGGATTGTTACACCCCTAATTTTCAACCAGCCAGTTCTCAGTCTCTACTCGTCAAATACCATTGCTTTGTCAGCAATGTCGGCGTCAGACATCAATGCACAGAGGCACCTTTCGCAGCAGTATGATATGCACCAGGTGTGTCAGTTTTAGACGCAGTAGACAAGAAAGTCATTGTTGGGTGGGCGAGAATAGTGGTGGATTGGTCAAACAAACTCAGGACTTTCACCTAGAAGCCTGCTGTTCAGTTTCCGTGTAAATTTTAAGCCAAACCATCATGTTTTTTTCAAAACCTTACCACATGCTTTTGTTGCTTAAACCAAAGGAAATCAACCTATGTTGTGAGCCTATTTTAAAAAAAGACTGTAGACATTTAATAAGTGGAAACTGTACATTTTATTTTAAGAAAACACAATGCATGTAACAAGTGTAAATTGACACACCATACTTGAACGTCCAAAACAGACGTGTAGGTGGTGTTTAACAAGTTAGGATAAGAGCATGTTGATATAACCAACATAATTGTGAGCCAGGAGGCTGTAATCATGTGACCTATGCACTGGAGGCTGACTTACATCATATGACGGTAGTGAAAAAGAAAGTCACATCATGTAGTGTAACGAGAGACAAAAACACAAAACTTTGATCCAGGAGACAGGTGTTTGTGTCCAGTGTGAAACCAGAAATCAGTGTTGAGTTATTTTAACTTACGTAACGTCACCTCTGTCACCTCATCTCCTCACGTCGTCACATTATGATGCTCAAACATTATTCTTTTCCTAAACCAAACCTAACCAGTAGGGGCAGTAACCAGTAAGGTATCAGCATTGAACACATTAGTGACTTAAGGTCAGGATATTTTGGGCTCTGCTGCTTCAGCCCTATCTCCTATAAATTACATATTTGCACAACTAATATGTATTAGTCACTACCAACAGATATTGCACGGCAAACAAATCAAATCTGTCGCGGTCTGTTGGTTGCAGATTGCAACGAAGTGAAACTTTTCCGGTGTGTCAAGCATGTAACATAAATACCGTGGCCAATGTAAAAATGTGAATGGCCCCATCTAGAGTCAGTGTTGGCTTTGTCCATTCTGGGCTACTGTAGAAACAACATGGCGGACTACGGGGAAAACGACCCGCTCCAAATGTAGATATGAACGGCTGATTCTAAGGTAACAACAACACAATGATTCTTTTTTTCATTCATTATAAACTAATGAAAACATAATTATTAATATTATATTCCACTTCTGTTAATACATCCCTCTGAATATCCTACAAACTGGACCTTTAATTTATAGGACAAAGGGCTTTATCTCTTGTGAGTTCCCCAACTTTATGGCAGTGTGGCACTGAATCACTGAGCCGCTATTATTGTCAGTCATTATATGTTAAAATGTATTGTGTATTGCTGTGTACTGTACTGCATTACCTACCAACATCAGTTTCTTATACTGAATTATATGAAGCTTCTTTGATAAGAGGTGAAATGTCTTCTAAGACAAAACTAAGTCCAGTTGCGTTCGATTCAATCGCCTTGAAATCTGATTTTTATACTTTTAATTATATACTTTTATAAGTACTGCAGGACAGTGATGTGTAGTATTAGTGCACCGTTTATTGTGGGTGTCTACCATGTGCAGACTGTTGTCCATTTATCATTTTACTATGTATGTTTTTATAGTGAGTTACATTTTGTGCCAGTCCTACAAGCCAGTTCCCCTCTGGGATAATAAAGTCAATCAGTCAATGAAGTCATTTTGCACAGTCAAGCTAAGAACCTTACTTTCCGATGTGCCAAGCACAAGGTTGATTTTACAGGCAAATCTAAAAATATGCTTAAGACATTTACAATTTTTCTGTTTGATGGAATCATGCAGCTGTAAAAAATGCCATCCTGCAGTTCAATATTTCGTTTAATGTACGTTGCGTTTGATACAACTTGAATGAAGCAGCGGATCAGGTGAATACAGAATATACACTGTATGTCTCGCCGCCAAACAGTGTGGGTTTTGAAGCGTCTTACGGAGAAATTGAAAGGAAAAATCATTTTATTCTTTCTAAGCCTTCCTGTGCCCTTTTCTTCTTTTATTCCTCTTGAACCTATCTCTGCCAATTCTTATGCATTTTAAATGTTTTTATGTGAAGCACATTGTGTTTTCCTCATGCGTGAAATATACTATATAAAAGTTTGACTTGCCCTTCCCAATCTTACACTGAATAAGCCATACAACAAGAAATATTTCATGGCAGTAGAGCACAGCTCAGCTTCTCCACAGAGGTAATGGAGACCGTAGAGAGGAGGGAGAATATCAATAGAAAGAGAGAAAGAGAGACTACCAAGTGCGTGGGAACATCACAACCGCATATCAGAAACAAATTCTGTCTCTTCTCACATTGACATTACTTATACACGGCTGCTTGTTCTTAAGCATAAACGGCTTGTTACTTAAGATCTGTGCCCGCCCCCTCCATCCCCTTCCTGAAAATATCTCATTGAGAATCCTTCGAAATAATCACACGCGAGCGCTTTTGATTGTTCTTCAAAACAAGAGGAGATCCCAAGGTATCTTTTGCCTTTTCCCAGCATGCCCTGAGAGCCATCGATAATTAACACGGACTTTGTTTTTATTTGCATCACAGAACAAGAAGTTTTGTTCCTGCTCGGTCCCTTTAGCATCTCCTCTGCAGTCGCAGCAGGATGCGCTCGGCTCTGATCAGTGTCACTTGGCTGTTTATGCATTCCACTTGGGACTCCGCTGCACCCTAAACTAAAGCTCCTTTCATGACACCATGCTGTCAATTAGGTGTATCGAGCGGGTTTTTTCCTCCCTACGTCAGCTGAGTTGGTGGGGTGTGAGAGCTCGCTGCCTCCATCTGGTCTCCATCTGTAATGAGACAGACCGACAGAGGTCTCTTAACAGCCCACTGCTGTATACTAACACAGAAAACCTCTCCATATGCGCAGCTTAGATACGTCCTTGTCTATCACAACATCGTGCACAGTATCAATTTCCAGCCTGGTTCTGCCATGAAACCCCCCTACATGGTCAGCTGAGTAAAACAAAGTGGTGGGATTATACTGATGGGCAGCCGCTTGACTCTGGGTAAATCTCACTTAAATGGATGATTATTCAAATCAATGTATAGGCTGACGCTCATTCACCACGCCTGCCATGTGACATCCTAATCCTCTCATGGTGACCTAAAAAAGAAACGATCCACCTTTTACAGTAGGAGAGGAACCTATCACAACAGTGCAGCTCCATGCTGTTTTTACACTGTGCTGCACATCGCTTTGACACATTCAACCCTCAGGTGCCCTTTATGAATATTTTAGAATATCATAAAGGACTATCTGTCAACCGTGATTACTAAATAAAATAATTATTTATCTGAACAGGCTTACAGAGACCTTTTGAGGCACAGAAGGCAAGTATTTTCTTGTGCACCGGCTTTTCTCTGAAGAAATACAGTACTACATGTGTTTATATCTGTTTTAAGAAATGTCCTCTGTTACCAAGAGGAGATGAGGCCGTCAGTGCACACAGAGCAGCCTCACTGTAGTCATGCCAGACTGATGCAGTGGAGGAAAGAATTCACTGTCACAATACAGACAAAATAGTGAGTACATCCCTCACTAAGTACTTCCACTCAGTCCCCGGGCTAATCTGGGGAAGTGAGGAAGTGAGAGCTCTTCCTCGCGAGTAAATTGTAGCTGACAATGAGTCCCCTCTCAGATGGGTGATTCAGTGAATAAACACAAACATGTTTACTGTTATGAACCACATTATGCAGTGTTTGAATTACATTGTGGCTTTCGGGGGAGCCTATTTTTTTCAGGGGTGGGAGGGTATTGTACACATGCACAGGTGCACACATGTGCAAAAATATGCTTCCAATACATTTTAATTCATAAGGGGAATATTTAGACTGGGACAAAAAAAGTATATACTGGGCACAAAAATGCCAACGCACAGTAGACAGGCCATTGTTCCTGTCACTGTGTTTAACACCAGACTGAGACTGCATCCCATGAAAATAATAACCCAGTCGCCAGAAAAAATATATGTTACATTTGCTACATATTATGTCCCAGATACATTAAAACATCTCAACAACGCTGTGGTTAGCATTTGGTTAGGTTTAGGCACAAAAACCACTTGATTATGATGAGGAAAACATCATGTTTTGGCTTAAAATTCCTACTCGTGCTACTATCCCAGCTGGAAATGTTGTGATGTCTGAGTAAAAAACAACCTCTTTTCACGGCACTAACCCAGGTGGAAAAACTGCAACAGGGTGCTAAAAAAACACCCACGTTTAAGGGATAAATAACTGCAGGAAACACAGCGACAGCTCCCTAAAAAGCACCCACTTTTGGTGGCTGAAGAGCCACTGGTAAAAGAGCCCAAGGTGACTAAAAAGGATCCAGGATTGGGAGCGGAAAGCCAGTGGACCCTGGCCATATTTGCGGCTATCCCAGCAGGAAACGTGGCAGTGTCTCAGTAATAAACAACTGCTTTTTTATGGCACAAACCCTAACTGAAAAACGGCAACATGGTGCTAAAAAACCACCCACGTTTAAGGGCTAAAAACTGGAGAAAACACAGTGACAAGTCCCTAAAAACATCCACTTTTGGGGGCTGAAGAGCCACTGGAAAAAGAGCCCAAGGTCACTAAAAAGATTGAAATTTGGGCGTAGAAAGGCTCTGGAAAAAGAGTCAGGGGGTCCTAAAGCACACCCATGTTTTTGGCTATATAGCACCAAGAAACGCAGCAACAGGTCCCTAAAAAACACATGTTTGGGGGCTTAGAAGCCGCAGGAAAAACAACAATGGATTCCCAAAAACACTCAAGTTTGGTGCCAGTAAAGCTGCTGGAAACGCAGCAATTATTGGCTAAAAAACAACTGGTATTTTTTGTTGGTCTGGAACAGTGGTCAGCAGCTTGGCAGGTGACGACAAAGTCAGCTCATATATTAAGTCATCTTAAAAACATTGATATGATACATATGAAATGGGCAAGTGTAGACTCACAAGTCAGTCTTTAGACGCTTTGCTTAACTAAAGACCGATGACTTTCTCCCTGATTTTGTGTTTAGATGGGCGGATACAATTTCAGAGTTTAAAAAAACTCCCTACGTTGCAGAACCAACAGTAAATCCGCAGGGCGGTCCTTCGGTGGCTCGCTGAACTCTTCTGCTCGTAAACATAGTCCGACTAGAAACATGTGTAGCGGTACAAAATGGCTCAAGTTGCTGTAAGTCCTTCATTTCCACAATCTTGTAGACTGAGCACACAGAGTTCAATCTCTCGGCATCGGAGTTAAATCTCTCGGCATCCATTTTCAAGCTCTCTGTGTGTTTGTTTCCTTGCGGACGAGAAAAGGGGGAGCGCACATTTCCAGGAGGGCGTGTCCTTTTCAAAAATGCAAGAGGTGTTGCTTTGTTGCCGGCCGTTTTCTCCGGTGTGTTAAACACACTTTGGAAAGGAGTGTCCCCAGACTATCAGAAGGCGGAGATCTCTGATTGTCTGGTGGCGAGACTAGGGCAAGTGTAACATATTTGTGGTTTGCAGAAATGTACAATGCCAACATCCTCTTCTGGTGACTGGGCTGAAAATGGTGGATGGGTCCAACAACCACTGACCTTCACCCAGGAGACCAGTGCTCACTTCCCATAAGATTACAAATCCAAACCCTGTTCTTTTTTATAACTCAACCATATGCGAGTCTTGGCAAAATGTCAATTTACAGTGTTGTACCGACGTAGTGCGTTTAAGTTGAAGGAGACTGTATGCAAACTACATTTCCTGTAAAAAACGGAAATGAAATTCAAAAACAGACAATGCATATGACAGGCTGAAGTTAACACGGTGTCCCAGAACATCAACAGCCAACACACCCAGGGTACCTTGCACGTCATATGTGGATGTGGAAAATGCACGACCAAATGTGACGTGGTCAGAGTGAGAATGTGTTGTCAGGCCACATGGTCCTAACCTCAAACTTAATGCTCACAACACAGAACAAAGAACACATCAATAGTTTGTACTTTTATGTTGGCATGTATTCAAGTGTCTGAGGCAGAGACATTAGTTTGTGTGCCAGTTTAAACAAGCGATAATGACAGAAGGATAGGGAAGTTCATCAGGACAGTGTTTGAATTTCAGTAACCTATGTTGATGGAAATACATTTAAAAATAAGGTTTTTATGAAGGCATCTAGAAATGGACTGTGACGTGAGGTTGGCAGCCCACAAAGGGCGCAAGTCATGTCATCAGTGGCATCACTGTACATGCAACATTGTTCAACTCTTGAAAATCAGTCAGCAAACACAGCAAGGTAATGTAGGAGCATGCTGGGAAACATGCAGGAGAAAAACAACACAAGGCACGGCTGCCAAAACAGGCCCGAGATCAGCTTTGTATCGGGTTTATTAACTGAATGGGAGACAGTTACTGACATACTTTCTGCTATCAAGGGGCTTTCCTGGATGCCTTAGCATGAATTTTTTAAACAACATCGTAGGATGAAAACCCGCACAGCCTAGTATAGCCTGGCTGCATTTAAAGATGAAAACAAGAGCAGTTTCATCTGAAATCCCATGAACTCTGTTTCTCTGCTTTTATTTAATTTATAAAATAACCCACAGTGGTTAAAGGACAAACGTGTAATTGTCACAGTGTTATTGTGACTGAAACAGTCTAAAAACATGTTAGCACTAACAGTAGAAAATTGTGCCAACCCTGTCAAAACATTAGAAAATAAAACTGCTCACAGATCACTTATAAATATCACTGGTGAGAACAAATTAAGCCATGACTTCAAACTGACACATTTATGTGGCGGTTGCTTTTCATAACCATGAAAACATGAAGGAAATTGGATTTTAAAAAGCTAAAGAATGCTTCAAGTAGGTCAGTGTTATGGCAGTGCCAAAATCTGGTGTCTATAAAAGCTGAAAGCTGGAATCAAAGGGGTTTGAGTATTAAACTGGCAGCAGTGATAAAGTCAGAGCAGCCTCACTGAGGCACCACCTAAGCCTCTATCTCAGCCAATAAAAACCTTGGAGAGCTTTATTAAAGGAAACGTTCAACTAAATCTGGCGGAGGATAAACATCAGTGTATTTAGGATGTATTAAATTGTGAAGATTCAAATTCATTCAGTGCTTGCTACATATCCCAGTACCTACTGCACTAATATGACAGACGTGCCAGACCTGAAAAACAGCTGATGGTGTTAAGACACCAAATATATGTCATCATCTCTAAACATGATGCTGATGTTTAGATAACATCCCTAGCTGCTTCTTTTCCATTCAAGATTAAACTTCCTGAGACCTGAGCTGTTGTTTTGTATGCACTTTAAATTTCTCCGAGGTATATGGGATTAGTGGGACCTGATTAAAAAAAAACTAAGCATTGTCTTTGAACAGTGGTTAGGAGTTACTGTTTTAATCTTAAACTNTGTGGTGGTGTACAGAGCCAAAATGATGACAACTGTATCATTGTCCAAATAATTATGGACCTGACTGTATATGGGATTAGTGGGACCTGATTAATAAAAAACTAAGCATTGTCTTTGAACAGTGGTTAGGAGTTACTGTTTTAATCTTAAACTGTTCAAAACTGTTTGTGTCAATGCCTAAGGATGGCTCTGCAATACAAAAAATTGAGCATAGCGTTAGTTCACGCAGGACACGATGTCAAGCTCAGCTCACATCCCAGCTACATCAGCTGATCTCAAACAGCCAAATCGACTGATAGAGCAGCTGGTTGATGAAGGGAGTCAGCTGATAGATCACATGATTCCTTTCTATGCAACCAATTGGTGAATCTCATTCGGGGTGTCCTATTTAAACTGCTCTGGCCTGCCTACTGTTGCTGCTTCCTCTGCAAGCTGCTTTGTGACCCGCCTCCACCCCAGCTCCTCCTTTTCAAGCTTTGTCTGACTTATCAATGTCATTTCTGTTTGTCACTGATGCTGCTCTGTTCTGGTATCGGGGGGTCTATTCTGCTGGTCGAATTGAGGGGGGATGCCATCCCCTTTGTTAGAAAATTGACCAAAAAGCATCCCCCTTTTTAATCTAGAATCTGTGTGTGCAGGCATGGACAGGGGACATGTCCCCCCGCACTTCCCGTATCTGTGCCCTCCGTCCCCTGCCCTTTTTACAGCTGTTACCACCGTTCAATTCGTTTTTAACATGTGGTAAGGTGTTTTTCCAAGCTGTCTTTAAACGCACCATGAGTAGGCGGCGCCAGGCGGCATACACACGCTGTCATGTTGTGATCAGAATCAGTCGCACACAGACAGAAGTGTGCTGCTGGGCAGTGCTGCTGTGTCTTAACTATGTTCAGCAAACCAAACAAACCGTGTAAGTTGAGTAATGCTGTTGCATGTAGATAATGTTCGCTAAATGATGACTAATTAAAAGATGCCAATAATCAAACTTGAAATCAACGCTACATTGCATCCCCCTTGTTAAAAATTAACAATTGGACCACTGCCTCAGGCTTTCCACATAGATGCATGGAAGAGGCTGGAAGAGAGGAAAGGCAGAGAGGCCCCAGTACAGAGCCATACTGCAAATATAATACTGCAAATGGAAATAAAGCTTTCTTTGACTAAAGTATTCCTGCAATTGGCGGCAGTACAGTAGCTCAGTCCATAGGGACCTGGGTTGTGTGTATTTCGGGCCTGTGTGTGTATGTATATGACAACGGAGTGAAAAAATTGAATTTCCCCTTGGGAGTAATTGCTCTATATTACAAGCCAGGAATGTCCTTTTGGTCTGGAAGAACAGTCTGTCACACCTAACTGGCCTGTGTGAGATACTACAATACAATAGTAAAGTCCTGATGTCCTCAAACAAGTACGTCCCAATTAATAACATCTTAGCTTGTTACTATTGCTCAAATTTTCATACCATATGAAACTACAAACGTTATTGAGCATAAATAAACAAATTTCAACTGCAAAATTTGATCAGGTTTTGGACCATATCCACTTTTGTGTTGGAATTGGTTGCAAGCTGCCATCTTGTTTTTACATTAATTAGTGTATTGTGCTTTTGCTACCACTAGATGCCACATAAAAGTGTCGATGTACGAGGACAGCAGGTCTAAGTTAAGCAGCAAACTCAAAATGTAATGGCCTTATATGAGGATGCAGTTAAGGTTCAACATTTTATTGCCACATCAGCTGATCAGGGATTTGTGTCGGTGCACACGTCAACAACAATATCCACAATCACATAGTACACACAACAAGCAGTGTCCATGCACTGTAAACTCACTGCCACAATTACAATACAGTGACAGTTAATACACACAATAATACAATAGTGCAACCCTATGACTCATGCCCCAAAAGTGACAGGTTAAAGTGCATGTGCGTGTTTATACATCAGTGAAGCATTTAAGAGTCAGATTGCTTCAGGGTAAGAGTGAGATGTTCTTAAAACTGCATCATCTTTTACCCAAAGGGCAAAGACTCAATAGAGGGTTTGCAGGATGTGAAGAGTCTTTTAAAACTTTTAAGCCTTTCCAATTAATGCGGATGTACTGTTGTACAGAAATGCGGGGGAGTAAAAGCCAATTTATTTTGCTGTGCACGCAATTCTGTCTGTCAGTTTTTGCTTGTAGGCTGTAGAATTGCCAAAATTCAATTATTGAGAGGTGTGCACACTTTCTGTTACTGCTCTGTGGAGCTTAAAGGGAAATTTCGGTTTATTTCAACCTGTCTCCTATCGTCCTAAATTTGTTTCAAGTGACTAGTGACATAAAAATAATAGTTAGCATGTTAGCCATTAGCCTAGATACAGCTGTTAAAATGTAAGTGAACGGGCAACCTTCAAGTGCAAAGTTAGTCCACTAAACAAGCTTTTTTTCCACAAAGACTGCCTCATATTGTTAGGATAAATGTCAGAGAACATATAGAAAACGACATGTAAACGTGTTGTCTTACCTTACCGGTGTGCTGCCATGTTTGTTTACCATTTAACTCTGCTTTCCAAAGCGCGAGAACAAGCAGCGATCTCATACCGTGCCCGAAATCTCACGAGAACAAGCAGCAACATCTGGAAGGCAGAACCGGACAGTAGCCTGAAAAGTTCATTCATTTACTTTATGAAAGATTTATAGAATAATGGCTGACTTTTT
>NC_065506.1:41627636-41671399 GCF_006386435.1 Epinephelus moara | reverse complement strand
AAGGTAAGACAACACGTTTACATGTCATTTTCTATATGTTCTCTGACATTTATCCTAACGATATGAGGCGGTCTTTGTGGAAAAAAAGCTTGTTTAGTGGACTAACTTTGCACTTGAAGGTTGCCCGTTCACTTACGTTTTAACAGGTCTGACGCTACTATGCGCCCCGGCTGTTTTTTCCAAGCTGTCTTAAAGGTGGTGAGTTTTCTGCTGGATGATCATGAAGTTGTCTTCCTGTTCATCTCAATCAAATCAAACAGAAAAAAACGTTGGCATTGTACATTTTTGAAAAGCACGTATATGTTACATTTGTACGTTATGATGTGGCGGATATGTGTCAACAATGCTGTGCTTCATGGGTGGTTAGGTTGAGGGAAAAAAATACTTGGTCATGGTTAGGAAAAGATCATGTTTCGGCGTAAAATCCCCGGTTTTGGGGGCATAATCCCACCTAGAAACACAGAGATGTCTCTTGGTAAAAAGAACAAGCGTTTTTTGTGGCTTTACTCCTGCAAGAAACAGAGAGATGTCCCAAAAAAAATGTTTTTAATGGCTTTATCTCGGCAGGAAATGCAGAGAAGTTTTGTTGAAAACAACCAGTTGTCGGGGCACTATCCACAGTGGACAAACACGCTAAAATACACCCTTGTGCAGGGGCTAAAAAAATCACTGGAAACACAACGATGACTTGCTGAAACACAACCAGTTGTGTTGTTTATTGGTCTTGAACAGTGGTCCGCAGCTTGACAGGCATCTCTCTTAGGAGACGTGTGGTTAGGTTTAGAAAAAAAACCAAAAAACACCTGGTTATGGTCAGGAAAAAGATCATGTGTTGGTTTAAAATCCTCGGTTTTGGGGGCACAGTCCCACCTGGAAACACAGCGATGTTTCGGTAAAAAAACAACCACTTTTTATGGCTCTGTCCCAACAGGAAACACAGAGATGCCTTGTGAAAAAGGCTTTTTGTGGCACTATCCCCAGTGGACAAACAGTGACAGGTCGCTAAAAAACACCCACATGCAGAGGCTAAAAAAGTTGCTGGACTTGCTGAAGTAGAGCCAGTTTTGTTGTTTATTGGTCACGAACAGTGGTCTGCAGCTTGACAGGCATGTCACCTAGAAGACATGTGGTTAGGTTAGGAAAAAAACCAAACAAAACACCTGGTTATGGTCAGGAGAAGATCATGTTTTGGCCTAAAATCCCCAGTTTTGGGGGCCTGGAAACACAGCAACATTTGGGTAAAAAACAACTGCTTTTCATGGCTTTGTCGTCAGTGGACAAACAGTGACAGGTCGCTAAAAAAAACACGTGCAGGGGCTAAAAAAATGCTGGAAACGCAGCAATGACTCTTTAAAACTTAACCCGTTTTGTTGTTTATTGGTCTCGAACAGTGGTCTGCAGCTTGACAGGCATCCCTCCTAGGAGACGTGTGGTTAGGTTTAGGAAATGAAACAAAAACAAAACACTTGGTTATAGTCAGAAAAAGACTGTGTTTCAGTTTAAAATGCCTGGTTTTGGGGGCACAATCCTGCCTGGAAACACAGCGAGGTCTCAGTAAAAAACAACCACTTTTTGTAGCTCTGTCCCGGCAGGAAACACAGAGATGTCTTATTAAAAAAACAACCACTTTTCATGGCACTATCCCCAGTGGAAAGTGACAGGTTGCTAAAAAACACTCACATGCAGGGGCTACAAAAATCGCTGGAGACACAGCGATGACTTGCCGAAACACAACCGATTGTGTTGTTTATTGGTGTTGAACAGTGGTCTGCAGCTTGACAGGCATCTCACCTTGGAGTCACGTCATCCTCCATCCTCTCCACCTCCCCATAACAAAGTCAGCTCATGAAGTGTGCTCCTTTAGAAAGCTTGATATGATATGTATGCAGTGTACAGTGTAACATATGCATGGTTTGCAGAAACATACAATACGAACATTTTCTTCTACAGACCTGGCTGTCCCATTTAAGGGAACATGATATGATCCACTCTCTGCACCACCTGGTTGTTGATGACCAGGAGTAGTAGCTCTCCCTGGGTTTTAGTGAAGTCCATCACAAGTTTTTATGTCCAGCTGACCAGAGAGGAGACCTCTTTCCTGTAAATTATCTCATCATTACAGGAAATACGTCCCACCAGAGTATTATCATCCGCAAACTTAGTCATCTTGACAGTGTCAGGGTGTGAAAGAGTGTGTTTCCACACAATCTAATGTGGGTGTGGCGATGTTGCCTTTGAGCTCTGTACACAAACATGCCAAACTCAGCAAACTGCAGGCCCATTATCCGGACCACTCATGCTGTGCACGTCCCCCCGGTTCTGCTGTGAATTGATGGACTGTGTGAAGGCAGGGGCTGGGCGGGGGTGGGGCAGACAGATCTCAAATCAGTGGAAAGACGATTTCTATTGATCGGGCTAAATCGGTGGAGACAGATGCAACCCATTCACAACTCAGGCAATCTATGGATCCTCCGTTGGGCTCTGACCTACATTACGATGACAAGTAAACACAACTTCAGAGGACACATCTTCAGTCTCTTCCTTCTGCCAGCTCTCCTCCTATCTCTTTCTATCCCAGCCTCACCCGCTGCTGCATCGGTTTCATCCCCCCCACCCCCCTCGCCCCTCTTGCAATGTGGAAAAGCCACATTTGTGCTAACAAGATTAATTAAAAAGTGGCTGTAAATGAGAGTCTTATTTTGGTATTTTGTAGCTGTGGGGCGCCTTTTGCAGCTCTGTGGTGGTTTCCGCTGAAGACGATTAGTGTTGTGCATCATCGCATATTTTTGAGTTGCCCACTGTTGCAATTTTATGGTGGAGTCACTGCTGCCACATTTAGGGGGGATAATCAGCATTTGTCCCGGAGCGCAGAAACCAGTCTCTCCATTTTCTTTCATTTATATATTTATTTATTTGACGCTTTGTCTGGTGTGATACTCAGACTGTGCTCACCCACACAGATGTTCAAAGAGTACGAGGTCAGAGTGCTGAGCTTATTTCTCACACTTACAGTAATGGAAACTAATGCAAGAGTAACTGACTGTAGCCCCGAGTGAGTGAAGAGCCATTGGATTCCACTTTGAGCCTATTAGCACCCAAAGTGTGTGACATGTGTGACGGATGTGAGCAGCACACACTCAAACACTCACACACACACACACACAGACACATTCATGGACAAACAAACGCAGACCTTGTGATTTCCTTTCATGCAGTGCTTTGAAAAAGACTTGTTTCCATGACAATCTGCAAGTTGATGCACCTTTTAATGACATAAAAGCATGAAATCAGAATTAAGACAGTAATGGCTTTGTTCCACATTTCTGTTTGCAGAGAGACACAAAGACTAAAAAGTAAAACGTATATATTGACTCTAATAACACCACTGCATGTACAACTACTAATATACAATATCGCAGCCTGTCCATATTGTAGGGTTATTTCTTTTTTCTTTTTTTTTGCTTTTTTACATATTTTCTTAGCATTTTTGGTACAGTCAAAAAACCATTCAGTTTCATGAGTTTTTCCAACAATGAACCTGCTCTTCTCCAACTCCAAAAAAGACACTGTATCACGCAACCATGTAATAGGAGATGGGGGAGAAAGGCTTTTTCGATGGTTTAAAAATGTGCCAAATCACATAAAAATACAAAATTCCAGGTGAAAAAAGTGCAGACTGTCCATTGTTCCGACTTCCTAAATTCTGAATCCCCTTAGTCCAAAAATAGCCCCACTGGACTGATAATTCAGTTGTCCCACAGCCAGTTATCCCAAAAACAAAAACCCACTGTGCCCAAGTCCTGGTTCCCCGTAAATACAAATTCCCTGCAGTTAGACATCTGTCGTTAGAAAAATGTTTGCATTGTGCTTTTCTGTAAAACATGGATACGTTAAATTCGTGTGTGACTAGGTTAAGGCACAAAAACCACTCACTTATGGTTTGGAAAAGATTGTGCTTGGGCTTAAAACACCCATGTTTGTTGGCACTTGAGTCACTGGAATAGCAGGGCAGGATCAGTGCGAAGGATCAGTAAAAACGCCCAGGATCAGTGTTGCAATTGCTGCTGGGAAACGCCCCAAAGAGTCAATAAAAACACCTGGAACACCCTGGTAAAAGGCCACAAATGGTTCGTAAAAACACCTAAGATTAGTGGCGCAAACACCGCTTGCAAATGGCACAAAGGGTCTCTAAAACCCCTGGCATTAGTGGCCCAAACGGTGCTGGGAAACGCTGCAAAGGGTCGGCAAAAACACCTGGGATTGGTGACTCAAACACTGCTGGGAAATACTACAAAGGGTAGAAACACTACTCAGGATTGGTAGCTCAAAAGGTGCTGGAAAACGCTGCAAAGGGTTGTCGAATACACCTGGGATTGGTGGCTCAAACACCCCTGAGAAACTCCGCCAATGGTCAGTAATAACATATAGGTTCTGTGGCTCAGTTGCCACTGGGAAACTGGAACTAACTTCAGGGAGAGTGTATTTTCAGAGAAATGTGACTTTGGGGCAACAATCGTTTGCGTGTGAGATGGCAGGCTATAGGAGAAATGGGCTTTCGTTCCAATGGGACATTGTTGAGGCAAATGGAGCTTTGGAATTTTAGCCGTCAAAACAATGGCGAGGAAAACAGATTTTAAAAAACACACTTTGCAGCACAAACACACTGCAGTTTATCTGTTCCTTTTTTAACTTACTTTGAGGAACTCAGATGCATAATTAGCACTTGATTTGTATTTTCTCCTCCTTTTTTTTATCACCAGAAGCATTGTCTGAGCTGTCAACACTGCAAGAGGACCCTGTTTAATGTAAGCAAGGGTGATAAGTGTCTGCAGCAGCGAACATAAATTGGATGCTTGGGGACATAAAATCAGAGTGAAACTAGGTTTAAACCAATCTGCTCCTTGAGCAAACAAAAAAAAACTGTTTACTTTCGAGGCTAATTTGGTTAAAAAGAGAAGGAAAAAAACAATGAGCCCTTATCTCAGAAGTGTTTCAGACAATAATATCATCATAAATAAAATCACGGCAAGTACTGCCAAGGACATTTGTGAATAATAAACAGGAATAAAACATTTAAATACAAGGGCATGACATCAAAATGTTTGTTTTGAGAGACGGATTAAAGCTCAAGTTTATGAAAGTTGTTTTAAAGCTTTAATTTTGACTCATCCTGCAGGAAAACAGCATTAAGCTCGCTCCAGCGTCGTCTGCCGCTTATTCCCATCACCCTGGTTTGTTCAGTCGCCGCAGACCAGCAGCTCTGACCTCAATCATAACGATCGTTCTCACTCACTCGTCACAGTTTGACCTCTTGACCTCTTGCTGTTGCCTTGAGAGCAAATTAGTCGGTGACACCGGCGTGAGCGGACAGTTTGTCCCAGAGAATGACACTGACGCCTCTGGCTGTTGTGTCATGAGCCTGACTGAGAGCAGAAATCCAATCAACCAAGACCACTTTGTTCACTTCTTCACTCTAAAGAAATATACAGTAGATTTTATGCTGATGCATTATTTTTGGAATATAAAAGTAATTTAGACGTTTCAAGATATTTGCTAAATTGTATTTCATTGTGCAGTGAAGCACCTGCTTCCACTCAGCAGGGGTTTTTAATAGTCTGTTATTTAATGCTTTTTATATGACAGTAAGTAAAAGATGAATTGATGGAATCATTCAGTCAGTGGAAACAAAACAAGTGGCCAACAAGAAGCTGCAAAGCCATGTCGCAGATGGAAACTTTTTTGTAAAATTCACAAAAGACCTTCTGCTCCAGCAAACATGACATAAACAGAAAAGAACAAAAGACCCTTCTTATTGACTGAGCAACTACTTTACACAATATTATTATAATTTTTTGGTTCAGTTTCCTTTTTTTCCCATTTTTAATGACATGTTGAAAAAAAAACTCATCCCTTTTGTTTGTACAGAGTTTAATTGTGTTCCTGGTTATTTCACTAATTTGTTTACAGAGAACCTTTGTGCTCATATTCGATGTCTTTGTATTTAATGTTTCTACCAGAGCATGTTTATTGGTCAAAAAATACTTAATTTCCCTCAGACTGTCGGAGCTGGGACGCCTGTATTCACCCTCTGTCTGAAACACTCTCTTTTAGCACCTGACTCTAAAATGCTGTGAAAAATCATCAATAAAAGCTCCGAAACACAACTGGACAGGTTACAGCAAGAATCTGATCCGAAATCAGGGAGAATGGTAACCATAGATATATATATATAATCATAGATGACTCATTCCTGTGGCTACTGTGCCTCAACGTCGCCGCCATCTTGGGGAGGTCACTGCCAGCTGGCTAGTACTGTTGCGTATGGAGATAAGTCTTCAGCAAACTCGGCGTGCTCACTCAAAAGTCCCAAAGTGTAATTGGGTGCCGGTCCAAAAAATTACAGCAAAGCATAAAAACCCGACAGCACTCACTAATAAGTATAACACTTTTTAATATAGTGGACTGAACAGCAGCAGTTGAACGGACGTGTTTCAGCTCATAGCCGTCCTCACCGTTAGGAAATGGCCACTTTAGAATGAAGATACAGACAGTACTTACCAAACCTCATGCCAACAAGAAGTCCAGTGTAGTTTTTAATCCACAAAACTCGTTCGGGGTATCGGAGGATAACAGCTAGGAGTGCTGTGTTTACATGGCAACTCGCGTGAGACTAGCTGATGGCTAGTGGTGGTGCTAGTTCTCAAGTCTCGCGCAAGTTGCCAGGTAAACACAGCAGCCTGCGGGGCAGCCTAACTGACCACGGTGAGAAATGATGCTATTAAAGTGGAGTAAATTACATCTTTTCGAGTCAATTTTGCATGCCGCGGCTTCACGGCATTTGGATTACGACAGACGAGCCGTTCTGACGTTTTTGAAACGCGTTAGCGGAGGGTTTTTTTTACATTTTCAAAATGTGGGTTCCATGCATTTCAAGTGTAGCTGTTATTCTGGCTAGCTAACCCTAACCCCGAACGAGTTTTGTGGATTAAAAACTACACTGGACTTCTTGTCGGCATGAGGTTCGGTAAGTACTGTCTGTATTTTCATTCTAAAGTGGCCATTTCCTAATGCTAAGGACGGCTATGAGCTGAAATGCATCCGTTCGCCTGCTGCTGTTCAGTCCACTATATTAAAAAGTGTTATACTTATTAGTGAGTGCTGTCGGGTTTTTCTGTTTTGCTGTAAGTTTTTGGACCAGCACCCAATTACACTTTGAGACTTTTGAGTGAGCACGCCAAGTTTGCTGAAGACTTATCCCCATACACAACAGTACTAGCCAGCAGGCAGTGACCTCCCCAAAATGGCGGCGAGGTTGACGCATCGCTGTAACGGGCCGAAGCCATCAGCGAGGTATCTACTGTATATGATATCTATGAATGTAACAACATCAGCGACCAAGTTTACATGTTTCCCTGATGTTAGCATGTAGCTAGATGCAGCAGTGTAGGCGATGTAATGTACACTTGCCATGGGATATTTAAAAATATAAATGTGCATTTGGTCCTTCTCAGGCAAGCTCAGGGGTTCAGTGTTGATGTAGCCCACAGGAAAGTGACGCCATATTTTTCTCTGAGTGAGGATTAGAATATATGCAGTTCACATAACCCAGCCGAAATTAATATATATAAACACTTGAAGATCCACTCATTACTAAAAGTGTATGTCATATAAAAACTAAAGTGATGGTCAAAGTTGTCACAGTGAAATTTAAGGTGTGTTGATGGATCTACATCATCAACTCATGCATTGAGTAACATTACAAGTTAATGTTCCACCTAAAAAATTGCCGGCAGTCGGCCCAGTGAATTAACTTATTTTACTCCGACTCCAGATGCTGTGAGAGGCAGCAAAACATCCTTTCATTTTATAGTTACAGTAATAAAACTCTCCACAGTATGAACAGTGGTTACATGAGCCTCAAAACCAGCCACAACTCAGCCCTGAGCAGAGTGACCGTCCTCTACTGACCAATCAGACTGCAGTGTTCACAGCTCCACCTTTTAGTGCCAGATCTGTGTGCTAGGTACCCCAACAGAGGGGGGACCAAAAATGGGGACAGTGTGGAACGGCTCCAGTGGTACCATCCACAACTTTTCACAGTGGAAACGGGGAAAAAAGCGTACAGAACTAGACCATACCGTACTGCCTGGTGGAAACTGGGATATTATGACTTCATACCATGGCCAGAGTAGAATTAAATAAGATATAAAGTAAACATATCTTTAATAGTTATATTAAAGATACTTTAAGGCAGTCAGTTACCTAGATTTTTCAAGTAAGATCAACTTGTCAAATTTTACAGTGTAATAGGTCCCATTTAATTTAATTTGTACCCACTGGTTTGACTGGTAGCAGATTTGACACCTCCCCATCTACAGAGTAAGGTGATAACTGGAACAGCTGCTGACAAACTAACACAAGGCAGTGTCACAACTGGCGCAGCTTCCAGTTAATTTAAATCCAGTTTTTAAGTGTTTCAAAGATCCACCATTAACACCACTGATGGAAGGAAAGAAAAATATCACCTGTTTAATTAAGGAATCGTAGCAGAGATGGTCGGATGTGAGTCTTCCTCTTGTCTTATTTTAGCAGCCACAAGAACAAAAAGCACCTTTTCTACCACAGTTTGGTTCTCCTCCACCTCCTGCTGCGCTCTGGGCAGCCCAGCATGGGTGATTGGCAGTTTGCTGCCCACCACGAGGGAGCGACGTGATGCCAGAATGGGAGGAAAACAGAGCAGGGAGGTCTGCCTTCAATCCTAAACACCCAAATACTCACTCGACCTGAAAACGCTCCGCTGGGAGACAGCTCACACTCCACAAGGCCTCTGACTTATCTTTTTCATTTCATCCAGTTTGAGATAACTCCATCAAATATTATGACATTGTTTGCGATCCAATTTAAGCAAACCCAGTTGTGGTGCGACAAAGAGGCGAGACACCAATGAAAGCTGTGAATCTATCCATTTTTTTGTTGGTGAAAATGCGGCTGTTTGTAACATGGTGAGAATACAGATGGACAGCAGAGAAATGGATCAGGCTGCAGGAGCGCTTTGAGAAGTTTCTATTGATGTTTTGATATTTTCTTATTTGCCGTGTCCCTGGGTTGTTACTGCAATCCATTGTTAGGTGCAGTGAATTCAAGCTGACCTCAGCTAAGATGCAAACTATTCGAAGCCCACAGGCACTCAGTCACTTGCATTCAAAACAAGCTGCTCTGTATGTTTGCAGGCTGAAGTGTTCGTCACGTGTCACACCGTCTTCTCACGCAGCATCGTCAATAATATGGTGTTGAGTTCAAAGTGCCGACTGTGTCAAGGTTTATTTAAATTGTCGTGGATATTAACACATGACAGGTCTCTGTGAGTGTGTGCAGTTTGTCACTCTCTAATCTGCCTGTCATTCCTGCAACATGACAAATTCAGACTGACAGACTGATTGTGCTCCTGATTATGTTTGTCGTTGAAGCTGCTCTCCTGATGTTGTTGGTATCTTAGTTTCTCTTATTTATGTCTTCAGTGCTAAGCTCTTGTTGCTATGGTGTATATATTATTATCTTGTGTCAGTTAAACAGTCAGGTCTGTACTGTGCTGTCTTTACTCCACACTTTCCTGTCTGACTTTCTCTCAGTGGCACAGTTTTCTTCTTCATTTCGGCCAAAGCTGTCACTGCACATAGTATAACGGCCCATTTCTTCTGGGCTTTTTTCTTTTCTTGCTGCCTCTAGAAAGACACTTAGCTTCTTGCATGACGGAGAACTTTTGGGTCTTGTGTCAAAAGTCCTGCATGGCGATACAAGGGATTCTGGTATTTAACACTCACAAATGTCTATCAGAGCATCAAATGCATTTTTATGATGCAAACCCAGGAGGAGTGTGAATTTTTGCTTTCACACCGCCATGTGGTAACTCGCCGCCTCCAGTTTTTCATTGAGGGGAAGGTGGCAGAGAGGAAGCGATGTCCAACATAGCCATAAGGCTATGAGGCGGTTATCGCCAACTTGACGTGACAGCGTGTTTGACTTCTGGTGGGTGTCACCTGGCTTTGGCGGATCAAATAGGAGGCATCACAGAAGCAGAAAGGAGACAAGATGGAGGTACTGATAATGTTAAGATGACTGGTGAATTGTCCAAACATGAAAAAATATTAGGTCATTTCAGTGATTTCCTTTGTCTTGCTACAGTACAGAGCTACAAGCAGCTGTGGACCATAGCAGCAGCAGCAACTTTTAAAAATGCTTTGCTTTTTGGGGGAACGCTCTTGCAGGCAGGTGGTTCTCAGGGCAGTCCCTGTGTGGAGGTGTGAAAGCAGCTTGAGTGACATTTCAAGACATTTTGCACTGTACTCAGACATGTGTTAGCTACATGCAATACTGCATGTGGTCACTTGGGGCAGCAGTAAGCACAATGGTGCTGAGCAGGTCTCCAGTCCAAATGCATGGAAGAAGTTATGTGCCATCTTGAATTTAACACTGTGTTCAGAATCGCACACTAATGTACTGCTGACTACATACTTAATATGTCTGTACTGCACACTGCCTGCTGACAGAACAAAGCAATTACTGACAGACTGTACACACTGATGTGTACTCATATATCACATGACTGACAAGCGGTGTGACCCATCCAGCCAACGTGATTTCATCCCTACTCCTCATGTTTTGGGCAGAAGCCCTTGGCGTTACTAAAATGACACTGGGGGCAACCTTCTGCATTATATCTTGACGCGGAAGGGTTCAGTGTTTAGCTTTTGGCAGAAAAACTACTTGGTTATGGCTTGGAAAAAATTGCAGATGTTGCTAAAATACACCTTTCAGTGCCACAAACGGCATATGTTATTTAATCTACGTCCATTGCTCTGAGCGTCTAACAATGACGCGAACAGGTTTGTATTGGAGTTGGGGGAAAGCTACATGCTTTTCACTCAGACACTAAACGTTGCCCCTGATTAGCATGTTAACTGATTCCCCCAAACAAGTCCCATGACATATACACATACAATACATACACACACCCACACACATCTCCACAAATGATGTAATACATCAAACAAGCAAACACATGTTGACACACACAAACTCACAAGCAAACACACACACAGAAATGAGCATCAAATAGGAGTATGTACAGAGATGGGTGAGTGGGCAAAAACAAATAACAGCATATAACAGCTTATAAAAGCTTTACCAAACAATATAACAATGTTATTGATCTCTGATTTGCTGCTACTTAAGTTCTCCAAATTACTGTTTGTAAGTTGATTATATATTTGTCATTGTAGATCAGCATCCCCCTTTAAATGTTATCCCAAAATGAGGCGACTATGGGACAGTACCACATTAGATGCAGGATTGATTCCTCTTAATTATTGCAAGTTTATTCTAGACCCCAAATAGATAAACATGTATATAATATCTGTAGTTGTATGATATGTATAGATACATCTTGAGTTGTGTTATAGATAATATTAAATAAATTTTTCCATTGAACAACGAAAATCTTTTTAAATAACCTCATTTGTTCAACCAGCAGTCCCAAAATTGAAAATATTAAATTTACAGTGATATAAAACAGTGAAAAAATTCTCACAGTTGAGGGTCTGGAACCAGCAGTTTGGTGCTTTTGCTTGAAAACTTGTTTTAAAACTACGCAGTTGTCAAAATGCTTCATTTTCTCTTTGACTAATTAATTAATTAATCAGCTGATTACTAAACAAATAACCGAACCCAATCATTTAGACTAGACTTTCACTTCCAGCTGATGCAGACCTTTGTGAACACCCTTCCTACAAGTAGCTGTCACATGTTGTAAGACGGTCCTGATTGATTGATTTTATTTCACGATTAAAAACACATATAACACTGCACTGCAGTCATTAAATACTGCACATTACAAATCACCAAGGGTGTAAACACAATAAAGTCTGAAGGCTTATTGTCGTTGGGGTCCTCTAGTGAGCACTTGATGATCTTCATTCCTTATAAAATATGTTTTCATGGCAGCGTGTCCTCTTTTTGTCCTTGTTGCTTGTTTTCCGCCTGCTCACCGATATCATCGCAGGGGAAATGGGCTAAATAATGACAACTGTGTAGCTCAGCAACTTTAATGTAGAATCAATATTTCACAAGGAAGAATGATCGCTGTCCGTTAGGAAATAAGCAGAGAATTACTCCTCTGATATTCCCTGTTATCCTGTGATATGTTTTCAAAATGGAAAATTATTATTTTCGTGCATGGTACATGCACCGGAGCACACACTTTCACTTTGATGGTGGTAAATTACTCTGATGAAATCGCTGTTTCAATGGAGGAAGCTTCGCCGACCCCACTGTACTTTTGGGTTTGGGGAAATCAGCAATGATGATATATTAATGAATGATTTCCCCAACAGACCTATTTGTTATATTCAAGGCCACTAACTGAGTCTCAGGCAGTTTATTCAGCCAGGATGAAGTATACCTGTACACAAAAATATGAACAGTATCTTAACTGAACTCTTTTCCA
This sequence comes from Epinephelus moara, assembly GCF_006386435.1. NCBI lineage: Eukaryota > Metazoa > Chordata > Actinopteri > Perciformes > Serranidae > Epinephelus > Epinephelus moara. The sequence continues at coordinate 41,658,897 of NC_065506.1, read as the reverse complement.
GTTTGTCAGTTTTAAAAGACATTTAGAGGAGCAGTGTGTGAGATTTAGTGGCATCTAGTGGTGAGGACTGCAGATTGCAACCAGCTGAAACCTTCCCTGGTTAGAATTTCTTCAGTGTTCATTATTCAGGAGGTTTATACCGGGAGCTGAATTATCTGTAGAGGTCTCTTCCTCTCCAACACAAACAGACTGTTTGGCTCATCGCAGACCGGCCACCAGCCCAGCACCTGCTAATGTGTGCTCAACTTTTTTCTGTGATAACTCAAAATGTGCTCACCACATTTCTGATTTAGACATTCAAGAGGTTTTTACCAGGAGTCAAAATTATCAGCAGAAGTCTCTTCTTCTCCAAAACAAACTGACCTGGTGATTTAAACCGGTAAAAACACTGATTGAAGCAGTACTACATTAATGCTTGTCGCAAAGGGGCTGCTAACTATGGTGGCCGACCTGAAAACTCGAAAACACCAATGGTCCTGTAGACCTTTTAAAATGTTGTCTTTTTAGCCCATTAGCTAATGTTAGCTTCGATAGCCAAACACACAAGAAGAAATCGTTCAAGTGTCGTCCTCCTTTGTAAGATTGGCATAGTAATCAACCACAAAGCTTCCTGTGACATCATCCACTGAGTGAGAGCATACGGGTCGGCCAGTCTGGTCACGTTGGTCTGTGTTTACGTTTTCAAGTAACATTGGTGGTCCCGGAGAGTGAGTGACCTGATATGGTGCGTTCGTAAATTCAATCTGACGCTCTACGCTAAAATGAGAGCCCTGTTGGTTGAAGAAACGGAGCGTTATATTTCTTGAATTAATGCAGTTAAGTTAATCACACATTCACTCTGCTTGGCGCTTTGCTGCTCCGTCTCCACAGACTGAGTGCCTAAAGTGCTAGAGTGCGGCGCTTTGGATAACGATACATTCAGACAACGCTCCAAATTTATGAACGCTCCAGTTTGTACCAGAGTGCTACTGCTAGCTAATGTCTGTGGAGAATTGTTGTGCCTCCGGCTAAGCCACACCCACCAAAAAACGTCATCTATTTACTAACAATAGAAGGGTCTATTTCGAGCGAGTGTTTAGTTTGTATTGTAGAAAGATGGCACTGCAACATGGTGATCTCAATGGACGACGACCAGCTCCCTATGTAGATATAAACGGCTCACTCTGAAGATGCGTTCGTAAATCCAATCTGATGCTCTACACCAAAATGAGAGCCCTGTCGTTTGAAGAAACGGAGCGTTCTATTTCTACATGAGTTAATCACACATTCACTCCACATGGCATTCTGGTGCTCTGTCTCCCCAGACAGTGTCCAGAGTATGCTCTGCTGCTCTGAGAGTGTGGGCTTCTGAATAACTCAACAGTAGACCCAACAGCGCTCTGAATTTACTAACAGTCCAGTTTGTGCTAGAGTGTGCTCCAGTACTGAAAGCACAACAATTTTTATATTCAGGTGAGTAGACACTAAAGAAAACATGCTTAATTTATTAAGTATGCCATTTCTGCCAATATACCCCCCCTTAATCCTTCACACTGGACCTTTAACCCTATGGGCCCGAACAATGCATAGTGTGTCCAAATTCACACTTGTTCTTCTCTATAGTTTTTCTCCGCGACCGTGCACCACGCATGTCACCTGAAACAGCGGAATTGTAGCCTTCCGACAAGACCAAGCACTTGTCAGTAGTCCAATGTTTTCACAGCGAAAAAAAATCACTTGTCAGTAGTCCAATGTTTTCACAGCGAAAAAAAATGATACACTAAAATGATGTATAACAGAGCTTTCATACAGCTCTGCACACACATTACTGTTGGATAGATTACTCGAGAATGCAGGGTCGCACAGAAATGCCACGCATATAAGGGGTGGGCGGTATACCGGTTTGTACCGAAAACCAGTATTTATTTTCGTTATGATATGAATTTTTCATATACTGCAATACCGGTCAATAGCCCAAACAACGTCCGGAACGTGTGCGGCGGGAAAGTGTTTCAGTGGGGACCCATTTCACCACTGCACACCACAGGCACGCTTGAGCGGGTGAGAGTGAGAGCATAGAAAAGTTTAGAGGCGAGAATGGCTGCCGGAGAGAGTCCTGAAAGCAAAGCAACTGTACACGATGACCCAGAAGAACTCATACTAAAAAGAGCAGTGTTTCCCCTATATGCAACTAGCAGCGGTGCACCGCCGTTTACAATTCTCTGTCCTCTGTATCGTGCACGGCGGAGTTTCGCCCCGATGCGCGCACACACACACACACACACACACAGACAAAGCGCACACACATAGGTAAGTACACATAGAAGGACATGAAATGATGAAATCAAATCTGGTTAGCCCAGATTGTCGTGAAAAAAACAAGATATAGCATGTGTATGTAGCCTTTATAATGACTGTGATATGAGCTTAAAAGTAAAGGCCGTAAAAATACCCCAAAAACGCCTAGGGCCCATAGGGTCAAATGCGCCAGAGTCACATCTGGCTCACCTGATGTATGTGAAGTTGGCAAAATTTGCAAAAGTCAAGCTACAAGAGTGTTGGGATGAACTTACCTTTCCATAATTAGTCCAATAATAAATCCTGTATATCATGCTGCACAGCACAGGGGTTGCTTTATCACAAGTATAGATTTTTTTAAGAATTTTATGGCACTTCTACTTTTATGTACTGATTATGGTTGTGTTATTTTGGGTAAGATCTCTCCCTCAGACACTATGTGAGAGCTTATTAACAGCTGAGTCTGTGGAGGTGGAAATCTCACTCATATAAATAATCTATAAGCAAGAGTCGTTGAGAGCCCCTACTGTACTGCGCTCCTCTTTTTCACGCAGGATGTAAACTCTCATTTGCTGCATCTCTCTAGAAGTTAAGTTGAAATTGTTCGCATAATCTGTGTTGACTGTCGGGCTCGAGCTCCCCTCCACCCGACTGTCAACAGAATATTGAGGTCACATTCAAAATCCATGAAGTCAACCGTCTAAATTTTGAATGAGACGTGCAAAAACTGGGTCTGGACGAACCACTGGACGTCTAACAGCTTGTAAATTGCTGCTGAAATGGTGCCGTCACTGAGGTCTGACATTCGCCATCAGCTGCCACTATGACTCAGACGTGTTATTTTCAAAGACAGGTTTTATATTGGAAGAGCTTCTCCGTTCTTACCTGGAGCATTATAACACGATTCGCTCCTCAGGAGGAGAAGCTTGGCGTGGTCATTAATAATCCCGCGCAAGGACACGCACACACGTGAGAGTGTGCTAATAACGAACACTGCGCCCCCTCTTTGACAGCACTTTATAGCTGAGAGAAGATGAAGAGGTGAAGAGGTCACTCATTCCCCGAGGGAGATTGCATCTTGGCAGCTAGATTGCATTTCAGCGTTCAAGGCCTCATCTTATTCCATAACCAATAAGAACAGAAGTATGACAAATCAAAGTAATCCCAGCAAGGTAACCACAAGGGCCAGCATCCCTTCAAAACTGTGACAAGTTGTGCAATGGATTGCATTAAAGGGGAGTCAAAATGAAACATAGCTGAAGCAGAGATCGAGATCATTCAATGTGAAGCTCAGCTGTGGAACATGACAGGCTTCACAGTGCGAATGAAAGTGATCTGTTGTGGGGCTATCGGAGTAGGATTGACAGAGGCAGACAGACACCGAGGCTCAAAACGTCCCCACGGCAAACAGATACGATCAGCAAGATAGAGCAGATTGACAGCAGATGCTTTGATGGGCTGAGAAAGCGCTGTTGTGCAGGGAGGAGGGTGAAGCAGAGGTAGGTGAAGAATTACAGCACAGTGGTAACACTGTGATTAACTAGTGTACACATAATGCAAGCTCCAAATATGCCAAAGCATAACACAGCAAACAATGCAGAGTACACCCACACTTAAAGTACTGTATAGGGAACAGAAAAAGCTCGACTCACCCACACAGTGGGCTTTGTACACATGATCTAAATGCATGATCTGTCTCTTTCTCACACTCCCCCCCTCCTCACTCCTCTCACATCACTCTGGTTGCACAGACACACACAAGAGAGCTCCCTCTCAACAAGATAAGAAAAAATATGAGTAACAGAGAAACTAAAAAATGCAAAAGTCAAGAAAGCAGAAGAAGCACTGTCTTCTAAACAAACATCCCCCAAAGCTCACACTCACTCAGAGGTAGAAGAAGATAAAAAGGGACTCACCCAGAAAAGGAGGTTGAAGAAGACCATTCCATATCGCAGGGCCATCATGCAACCCTCGGCCATCCTGCAGCGCCGCAGTTCTAGGAGGAATATGAAGGAGAGGTCCAGGTAAAACACCACATACTTCTTCCCCTGGGCGTAGCGCCCCTTGGACGTCTGCGGCCCTTTTGTTGTGTGAAAGCCGAACGCAAACGGTGGCCGCTTGTACTCAAACTCCCCGCTGAATCGGTGAAACCCAGAAGTGAACGGCGGCGTGTCAGGTTTGCTGTCCAGAGACGGACTGCGCCGGTACGGAGTCTCGTCTGTGCTCGAGCGTCTCATTATGGAAGCTGAATGAGCCTTTAAGAGTCTTTGATAGTCACTTTGTGTACTTGAGGTCTGAGCAAAGTCCACAACGAGGGACCAGGAGTTATTCCACTGGGCGCTGAGAGATGGATTTTGGTGATTTTTCAACCTGTCCTCAGTTTACCTCAAAATAGTTACAACCCCTGTCAAACCCTGGAGCGGCTGATTTAATTTTACCACAGGTGTGATCACACTTGATCTGACTTAATCTGTAGAAGATAATGTGCTGCCATCCACTTGACTTGAGTTCGTCTCTTTAATCCTACAGTGCTACTATATTCAGCAGGAGACTCTGCATAATCCTGCCGCAACACCTGTGTAATTCTGTGTATTTAGGACATAATCCCAGCACACACACACACATCTGTACATCCCTGTTTCCCTCTCTGTAATCACTCAAACACAGGTGTCATGCTCTGAGAGATAAGCCGGTCTGCGGTTTCATCTCCTAACGCTTCAATCAGGTAAACGACCGGAGGGCTTCGGCTCGACCTCTCCGGCTGTTTTGGGCTGGCAAAATGATCCAGAAACGTCCTACCTGGTCTCATGAGAAATTCCTGAGCAGGTGCTCTCGGCCGGGAGGTAATGGCACCCCTGAATCGGCCAATCAACTTCTTTTACTCAGTATCACATCAGCTGAGAATGAAATGCTACGCTTGGGTCTAAGTCGTGGCTGAGTGTTCGGCATGTGGTTGTCGATGTGCTTTTGCTGACATGCAAAAAGAAAACAGATGAGGAGATGAGAGGGAAGGATGATGTTATGAAAAGAAGCGTGAGAGGATGAATAACGAATGTGAGAGGACCATTCTTTGGCTTCTTGGATTAGTATCCCTGTTGAATTCCTGCCTTGCCTAGTTCCCCCCTCGCTCTTTTTGCATCTGCCCTAACTTGTCTCTGAAAAGTGTCTAGGGGTTACCCTGCCTCTCTTCCACAGCCTGCTCTTCACACATCTAGCAATTCGCCCTCTTCAACTCCCGCTTATTCTCTCCCTGCACCTCACACTGAGCCCCTCTCTGCGCTCCCCCCTCTGTGCTGACGGCGGTTAATTAATTTCCAGACTCTCATCAGTGAAGCAAAGTGTGCGGTGTCCCCTCTTCTCGTCTCTCCTTCCTCCGCTACAGCATTTCTCTCCTCTTCTCTAGGTGGGCAAGGAGATCAAGGTGTCCACTGGGGTCATTGCAAAGCAGCGAGAGAAGAATAAGCAAGAAGGAGAGACAGGCAGGGAGAAGAGAAAGACAGTTTCCACAGAGAGGCAAAAAGAAAGACTGCAGTGTTTGAGCGGTAGTCCAGTCTCGCTGCCTGAAGCTCCCTCCCTCTTTCTCTTCACAAGCTCCTGTTCTCTTTCTCTCTCTGTTCACCCCCCTCCCCTTTTCTTTCCTCCCTTCCCTCACAAGCTCCGATGCTCTCCCCTCAGCACGCACAATCTCAAACACCCCATCCCTCCTCGGTAACTGTCCCCAAAACCTGGCAGCGCGAAAGGCAGGAGCAGTCATTCATATTCTGGCCACACCCTACGAGGGAGCACAACCAATCAGTGTCTCGCAGCCCCATCCTCCCTCGTGCACACGCCAATCATGCCCTACCATCAACCAGATAACACTCACACACACATACACACACACACAATGTATATGCTCACACAAACGCACACAGAACCTAGTGTGTTGTGAACATACCAGTGCTGAGAAGCTTGCTGCACTTGCGCTAGTGCTTCCTCCTCCTCTCCTCTCTGCCTCCTGCCTGGAACTCATTCCATATGCAGAGGTTGTTCTTGCGCACAACCCAGGCTGCTCTCTGCACGCTTGGCTTCAGTCATGTTTCCCCTCTCCCTCACCCCCTCTGGACCTGGACTTGGGTCACACAGCATCCATGTTGCCACACTTGGCACTGATTTTTCACACTACAAACAACTCACCTAAAGTGTGTCACAGCGCGAACGTTGTGGGAAGCCACACTGCTGCTGACATTGACGCAAAATAACTGCATGCCCCCCCGCAACCTGGTGGCCATCTGGGTCAGTGGCTTTATGAGTCCACAGGGACGTTTCAGAGCTGCAGAGGTACTGACTGAGTTCATGGCTGCATCGAGTATTTAATGGATTTCTGTTTCCTCTCCTGCATGTATTTTTGTCAGGCAGCGGAGGTGGTGGTCTAACAGAGTGGATGTGACTTTCTGACCGACTGACATTGTTGAAAAGAGCATACACTACTGCTGGGCTAGTAGTGCTTTCCTCCAAAAAGGTTACTGGACATGAGGCAATGTCAAAATGATAAGTAAGATTCTGAACTTTAATAGTATTTACAGCAAACGCAAAAAATGGTTTGGGTTACATGCAGGTCAACAAGCAAAAGGGCCAATATTTTTTTTATCATTTTGTTTGGTGTCTGAGTCAACACCATGATGTTACTAGCTAAAAGAGTGCTCACTAAATAGGTTAACATTCATATGCAGCACAAATTTTAAGCAAATCAATTAAGATATCAGCAAAAGGAAAAGCTAATTATTGCGTGTCACCAGAGTAAAGGCCTTTGCACACCAGTCCGTTTTTTTCATCCGAAATTTTGTCACTCATCAAAGTTTTTGGAACAGGTTTTTGTGGCTTTAGCTTCCGTTAAAAGGCTTTAGAGAGTTTTTTGACTAAGAATCAGTGACGAAAATGTGGCGGCGGGACACATATCCGTGACAAGACAGAGGATCGTTCCATAACTCAGACAGCTGACTTTCAACAGTTCAGATAGGAATATTCAGGTGGATAATGATGATGATGAGGAGGATGTGGACAGCACACAGACAGAGAGAGAGAGAGAGAGAGAGAGAGTGAAAGTGTTGAGACAGAGAGGGAGGACAGCTTGGCCCCTTCAGCTGCACTGCCAAATGTCAGACGTGAGGAAAGAGTGGCAACGGCCAAGAAGGTAACTCCAGTGGAGAGGAGCAGGGGAGGAAATGTGTCTCTGCGTAATGTTTTTTTATCAGATGTCAAGTAAAAAAAAACGTTACGCAGAGAAAATAGACTCTGTGTGCAAAGGCTTTAAGACATTGGCATTGTGCGTTGCTGAAAACCATGGCTGTGTTACATTTGTATGTTTCATACAGTATGTATGACCTGTTCTGATGGATGGTGGATGGTGGACAACATGACACTGAAACATAACAGCTGATCACTGTATGAGACCAACAAATTGTTAATGAGAGTTCTGGACATTTTCAGCGATGTTTCTAGCAACCAAACAAGGCATTTTAAGCCCAAACGTGATCATTTCCTAACACTAACCAAGTGGTTTTGTGCCTAAATGGCTGCAGGACCGTTGCCAAGCAGCAGACAGCAGCAACGGTTGGAGACCAACAAAAGCAGGTGTTTTAACAGGGATATGTCCAGCTGTGTCTGTAGCAACAAAAAACTAACTGTAACTGTCTAACCGTGTTTCTAGCAACAGTCGCAGGTACTTTTTAATGAGAGTGTGGAATACGTCCAGAGAGTTTGTGGCAACAAAAGCAGGTATTTTTTAACAAGAGTTTGGGACATGTCCAGCTCTGTTACTAGTGACAAATGCGGGTACCTTTTAACAAGAGTTCAGGATATGTCTAGCAGTTTGAAGCAATAAAAGCAAGATCTTTTTAAGCAGAGTTTGGGACATATCCAGTTGTGTTTGTAGCTACCAAAGCAGGTATTATAAGCCAAAACATGATCATTTGCTAACCATAACCAAGTGTTTTTTGTGCCACATACACCAATCAGCCAAAACATTAAAACCACTGACAAATGAAGGGAACATTGATCATCTTGTTACAGTGTAATGGTCTGTTGGGAAATCTTGGGTTCTGACATTTGTGTGGATACCACCTGACATGCTCCACCCACTTGAACACCAGTGCAGACCAGGCACCCCCCATTATGGCAACGGCACTCCCCAGTAGCTGTGGCCCCTCAACAGGACAATGCGCCATGCCACACCACAAAACTGCTCAGGATTGGTCCGAGGAACGTGACAAAGAGCTCAAGGAATCAACCTGGTCTACACATTCAGCAGATCCCAATTTGATCAAACATCTGTGGAACATGCTGGTTCCCCACCTTACAACCCACAGGACTCAAAAGGGACACCAAAGGTTACCCCCCAGAGGTCCTGTGTCCATGCCTTAACAGGTCAGAGCCAAGTCCAGTCCAAGAAGGACCCACCATAGATCAGGGGTACCTCTGGAGCACCAGCACCTCCCTCAAATATTCGATCAGGTTGGGATCTGGGGTATTTAGAGGTCAGGTCCACACCTTGAGCTCTTTGTTCTATTCCTCGGGTCATTCCTTTGCAGTTTCTGTGGTGTGGTGTGGCAGGGTGCATTGTTCTGCTGGGGGGCCACTGCCATCGATAAGTGCCGTTGCCATGAGGGGGTTTATTTTGTCTGCAACAGTGTTCGGGTGGGTGGAATACGTCAAGTAACATCCACATGAATGCCAGGACTCAAGGTTTCCCAGCAGAACATTTCACTGTAACAAGATGATCAATGTTATTCACTTCACCCACCAATGGTTTTAATGTTTTGGCTGATCGGTGTATCATCATACATCCATATCATAAATGTACAAATGTAACATATCCTTGGTTTTCCGAAACGTACAATGCCAACCTTTATTCTGGTGATTGGGTTGTGTGTGTTTCTGCCCAACACTGTTATGCGGACATTAGGAGTTGGTTCACCAAGATAAATTGACAAGATAAGAGACAAGCTGGTGGCGCTAATTGTCATGTCAGGTGCTGTTATAACCATTACAGACGAAGAGGGTGCAACAAGAGGACGGTATTAAAAGAGCGACGGTCAAAACATCATGTAAATGTGGTATTTATGTTTGCTTCAAGTAGTTATTAGAGAGAGTTTACAGTCTCATTATCGCTTCACACAGATCAGATGTTTTTGTCTGCCTCTTCAGTGGAGCAGAAGCTTCATATACTTCATGATTTAGTTGCAGAGTCTGTTTTTTAATGCACTTTGTAGCATTCTACTTCTATAAATACACCAGCTTTGCCCACCTCAACCAAGTGTAAAGGCTGTCTTTAATATTGCATTTTGTTTTTGAATTCCTGCATTTCCACCCAGCTGTTTTTATATGCAGAATAAAAATACCTGGATGCACCTATAGTCCTGTATCGCAGCCAATCCACGATCCAGCAAGGTGTAGAGACAGCTTAAATCCTGATCTCTATACAAATGTAGACATAGATATTTGTCTCTGCTGCTGAGTGTGCTGAAACATGATCCATATTGCTGAAACACAATACGTAGGCTGTATGTCATATTCATACAGCATGAGATTTATCCCACTTAGAAGTTACTTATGCCAGTTATTGGCACAATCTGCTGTCACATTCATGAAATATACAGACTGGGATGAATCATGCAGCAGGAAACTCATTGTCATTAGCATACTGTGACGCCACGAAGCAAAACACATGACATGACAAGCAGTTACTGTTAGTCATTCATGTAATTCCCTGACCTAACACATCAACCACCACACACAGCACATCTCTAGCCTAGATTCACACACATAAACACACACACACACACACACAAACCAGCGCACTAAGTAAACGTGCAGTGGCACCCCGCGGGTGGCGGCGGCTTTGATGTCCTCAGCGTGTACAAACACACAGAGGGAGAAAAAAGGAGGTTTGGCTGCAGCAAGGAAACATGATACACAACATGATGAAATTCATCTCTGTTAGACGGAGGGTTTATATATACAGGCACATAATGGTGCTTTATGAACCGCTGTCATGTGAAAAAAGGATGTAACCGGACTGACATGCTCAGCGAGATGCACAAAGTGTGCTGTGCTGCACTCTGGTCTCCATGCAGTCATAAAGGGGTGTGAGTCTGGCTTGCTTTCCCTTGTTTAAAGCTGCAATACGAGTCTCCTATGAATATCTCCAGTAAATGACAAAACAGGCTACAAGGATAACTGCAGTGGGCACAGAGCAGCAATATGAGCATATGAAATGAGAATGGCTTTCCACAAGACTGGCAAATTATTTAGAGCTGTTTGCTTGGTGTAACTTTAGCTTATGCAACTGCAATCATTTCACTTCACGCTTGATGTTTTTTTGGTTAAAATTTCAGACATTATATGCCTGTTTCAAGGCAACCTGTTTTCTCCTTGGACACTATTAGAAGGCTATAAATCAATGTAACAGCGCCACGATTCAGTGAAGCGTCCTTTGTGTGCAGTCATGATGGCAGTGTTCACAGTGATGCAGAGGCAAGAGCAGCTTTGCTTCTAATATTTTGTGTGTTTATTTCTATATCACTTATTAATTGAAACTGAATTTCTGCTATTATGGTGGTTATATTATTTCCCAAGATAAGTGTTTGAGACAAAAAATGTAATTTGAAATATTAATATACCAACATTATAGTTGCTTTATACTATTAAATATGAATCAGTCAATGAGTGCGTTTACATGGACAGTTTAATTCCCTTTTCATTCGGAATGAACATTCATTCCTATTAAAAGTGATCTTGTAAACACCTAATTCGGAATGAAATTGGCCAATGCGATTGAAAATTCAATCTGATGTAAGGGGCTGGAATATTCCATTTCTAATTCCGAATGAAAGAATTTCTCGCACTTGTATACCCTCATTGCTCTTTAAGTTCATTCCGGTCTTTCTGCGCATGCTCGTTTCCTTGCCCTTCTGGCGCGATGACGTATATAGCGCGCATAGCAACAGGCTGAGATAGAGGAGTCGGACTCGTTGCACTCACTGGTTTCCATTCGCCAAAGCACGGTCTTCTACCTCCCTTCTTCGACCTTCTACCTCTCTTCTCCTCCTAATCAGACGAAGCATTAGCAGAACAAGGTTGTTGTCGTACTGCTGCTTCAAGAATATAAGCAAAACAAGCCCGAAAAAGGCACAAAGAACGGCATCGTCAAGCATCTTGTTATCCGGAGCGAGGACTACAGTGTTTTCTTCCAGTACACGTAAACACGTAACATCCGCCCCGCCCCCTATCCAATCAGAAATCTTCCCTGCCCCAAACCTTGCGCAGACCTGAATAAAGGCGATTAAACTGATCTCCCGTGTAAACCCTCATTGGGAATGAATATTTCCCATGTAAACTACCTGGAAAAACTTTAATTCCGAATGATTTCATTCAGATTTATTTAATTCTGAATTAGAAGCCATCATGTAACCGTAGCCAATGTCAGTCGTCCTTAGTTTATGACGTCTCTACATGTTACCATCCTGGCAATATGAATCTAATTACCTAAATTACTCTAGAAATGAAAAGTGCAGTTTGTGACATTGTTGGTGTTGCAGTTTGGGCCAATCCCATTTTTTATTTTAACCCCTACACCTCATTTGCCCCTTTGACCCTCAGAACAGAGTTATGAGAGGTAGTGGTTGAAATCTCCTCCTGTGAAACAGGACAAACCTTCATGACCCTGATACAACACCAATATCGTCATCATCAGCAATGGTTTTAGCAAACAGGCATGACTGGCAATAATGGTATTATCACAATAACATATACCCTTCCCCCTACAGTCCAAAGGCATACCGGGTAGGTTGACTGGTGACTTTAAATTGCCTGTAGGTGTAAATGTGAGCATGAATTGTTGTCTGTCTCTGTAGCCCCTTTTACGTGGTGTCCTCGAAGCGGGAATTTCCTGCCATTATGCCGCCTCGCTGCTCCGTATAAAAGGTACAATCGCAGAATGGGGGACATAGTCTTCACTTGCCTTTAAGCCAGCATAAGAGGTAGTGCCAGCGCCGAAACGGGACAGCTTACAGGATGGGACAATGGATGAGACGGGTGTGACGTTTTGACATTGCATTATGTATGCAACCCACCCACGAGAGATATAAAAAGCAGCTAATAGCAGTTAGCAGCTAACTCAAAGAAGAACAGCAGCTGAAAATGTCTGAAAATTGGGAAAACAATGAGGTCCTGGAGTTCCTTACCCTCCAAGCAGAGGACGAGATCAACAACCATGTAACAGAGCCAGTAAATGACTGTTATTCCCATTTGAATGCCATTGTTATTGTTTATAAATGCTGCCAACACCTATGTTATATGTCACACTAGAGGCTGACACTGTCACGCCTGTCATGCCTCTTTTCCTTCCACATGCCGGCATAGCATCTAAAGTCACACACTGTAGTGATGTGATGCAGCTGTTGTTTAGGTCTATGTAAAAATGCAAAGGCAGCATAAATAAGGGACTTTGTAGCGGCCCTATAGTGTGATCTCTTTGTAAAAAGGGCTTGTGTGCCAGCTCTGTGATAGTCTGGCAACCTGTTCAGGGTGTAGGATCCCCTGATTTTCACCAATGTCAGCTGGGATCGGCTCCAGCCCCTTGTGACCCTGAATAGGATAAGTGGTTACAGATCATGGATGGATGGACAGTGATCCATTTATCTGATGGAGAAAAAAAAGCATGGACATGTGCACTTCACTCACAACTCAGGTTTCACGCTGTCAATCGATCAAATGAGTTATCAAATGAAAAATAAACCCTGCTTCATTACTAGGCAAGTAGCGTTGCTCCGTAGGCTAATGTTAGCAACCTGTGCTCCTACCCTGCCAGAACAGGCAAATATTAAAGCAAGTGGCAACATCAAGGGCTGAAAAATGACGCCGACTTGAAAGTGTCAAAAACTGCAGTTCTCTAATGGCCACTTGAGGCTGGCTACAAAACAGAGTCAAGTCTGGTCACTGCTGACTCCAAAAACAACCAAGAAGGTAATGACTAAAATGCCGAACTTGAGACTTCAGAACAGCAGATTACAAACCAATTGGTGACATCACGTCAGCTACGTCCATTATTTATACACTCTATGGTCAATCCCCATAGACCCATATGTTAAAATGTCCAACTGTAGAGCAGAAATAAATATGTTTATAGCCTGGTACAATAACCAGTTTTGGTCTCTATAGCTAATCTCAACATTTATGACAACTGTACAGCGGGTGAATTTTTATATAACTCATCCGTTTACATTTTATTAAGGCCTAACATTACACGTAATAAAGGGCGGGCCACTTTGAGTGACAGGTTGTCTGCTGATAGTGTCCTCAGCTTTTAAGTCAGATCCACCCCTCGCTCCTCCACAGTGCCAGCCTCTCGTCCAAAATATGGTCACGTATGGCTCCAGAAAACCAAGATGGTGATGGCCCAATTGACAAACTCCCAGAATGGGAGTCCACAAACCAATTGGTGACGATACGTTAGATTCAGCCACTACTTTTACAGTGTGTGTGTTCGAGGAGCGGTAACAAGTGCAGCAACTTTGATGCTGGAGTTGAGTTTAATTTCAGGTGTTATATGTCATCACAGGGAGAATATGTCACAATGTTGGACATAATGGTGTAACAATAGATAGGTAGCTATTTAGCTAGGCAGACAGCAGCATGCTACGACATTTTTTCTTTTCAATAAAGAAAAGGAGCATAATACATTGAAACAACATTGAACAAACAAATTACAATGATTACTGTTGTTTTTAAAATCTGTTAACGAGTAAAATATATGTGCGGGTTTCTTTTGTTGTTGCGCAGCCATCTTGCAGATGAGTTCTCATAACACTCACTTGGTTTGGAGTGTGCCTCTGAAAAACCTCATTTTAAATGGCTGTGTAGCCCTAACACTTCACCCCACCCCTCTATCCAGGAACTGGGACACCCTACTCCTAGACATTAATACACAAACAGAGAGGTAAGGGCTGAGTGGTAGGGGCGAGGGTGTGCTGGGATTGGGCCTTTGAATCTTTTTTTGAAAACTGTCTTCAGGCATTAAACAGCTTCATCCTATCAGCCCACATGTAGAATAAATGGCACTCTGATACTCTGCAAACCATCTTAAAAAGTCGCTTTACTGTAACTCTGCACAGCAGTTTCTGGCCATGAGCACACCACAATATCACATCGTGGCCAGGGGTCAATAAACAGAAGCTGAGGATCTGCCAGGCTCAGGTGGCGTCAAGATTTCATTTTCCACAAACACAGCTGTGTGTGAGGCGCATGAGCCAACTGAAAGCACATTTTCACAACTGCATGACACCAAAGATCATCGAGGAATCGGAGCCATGACGATAAATAACAACAGCTCTGATGGGAAATACAGATTTTACCCAACTGGGCCGACTCGCAAGGGATTTAAGATTCGCTTCACTGACAAAATTGAGATTTATGGACAGTAAAACCAAAATAGACACATCAAGATACAGACTGAGTGTTTGGATAAAACAGAAACTAACGTTGCAGAATAAATGAAATAGGAAAACACAAGATCAAATGATGAATAAATTATGAAAAAGCATTGCTGTGGAAGTGGTAAAATGATATAACCGTAGATATTACATTAAAAAGAATTGCTTTGGAATAACAGAAAATTAAATCTGTTTTAAATCTCTCAGTATCTTCAAAACACAATAGGATGATATAACAAAAGGTTCATGTAACGCTTTTCTCGCATGTTGTTATAAAACCTCTAGATATAGTTATAATTTAGATGCATACTGACAACAGAACAGAAAAGTGAATGCACTGAATGAACTGCAGCATGACCTCGACTGTGTCTAAATTTACCTGAAGCAAAATGTGGCCTCACATTCTTGACAACAGCCAGGCAGAAATCTAAATTGGTGGGTTTATTCGGTGTCACAGAAAGGCAGTGCTGAGTACTGTTGGCATAGCAATGGACTGGCTGCACAGGCAGAGCATGCTTTTTGGCATGTATTTGTGTGACATACAGACAGATTTAACTTTATGTAATGATATAGTATCGTTTAGATCAAGATTTCCTCTTGTGATATCTGAAAAGAGTCACTGTCAGATTACAGGTAAGTAGCAGCCTTTTAATGTTAGTTTGATGTATTTATATTTGCAATGTCCTAGGGCTGCTGTGGCACTGCGCCTTCTTTGGGCAACAAAAAGTTTGTCTTGGGTGCGTCGGCACAACAGACAAACAAAGAAGGATGGCACACACCAATGTGACTGGGATAGATAGCCACAAAAAGGTCCACAGGCTGAGATCAGTGCAAACATATCATAACTTTAGTGCCCTCCCCTCCCCAGAGGAAACACTGACGTGAAATATTGATCTTGATTGATGTTGAATTTGATTGTAATCTATTTTCTGGTATTCTATCAACAATCACAATCAGTTTCTTGTAAGTTACTGTTGTAGCCAATGTAGGTGCCCGCCATGGATTTATGAAAAGAACTGGATACAGCGTTGAACGCGGGGCCCTGATCATTCGTATGAGAGTTGCTAAGTGGCGCATGACGCCAACTGCCACGTATAAAATGGTCTTGATGATCCGGGGGTGTTTGACATCACTTCCTCACTGTGCAGCCCATAGAACAGGCACATGAGAGACTTGAAGCGGGTGACCTCCGCCGGCTGAATGGCCAACTTTAGCGTTAGTGCATGCAAGTTAATGGGAAAAGGTCTGTCTATTCAGGCTGCATGGCATAACGTGATGGACCTGGCAGTTGTGATTCCACTGTTTTTGGCCACTATGAAAATTGGCTTCAAAGCCCAGAGCACTTCCCGGGGGCCTGGTGCCTGCTCACAGCTACAGAGGATGTTGACTGCTGCTGGCTCATTCAAACAAACGTGCGAACCCTGGTCCGCTTGAACACTGGGGGTCTCGGTTCACTTGCAAGGGAACCCTGGCACAGTTCGCTTCCAGTGGGAAATGCAAATGGACTATCCAGCAAACCAAAGAGAGGAAATGAACCACAAAGAGGAAGTGACATAGAACGCAGTGCAGATGGATTTCTGTTTTCGGTCCTGGCCAGTCAATGCTTTTTAATGGTTTTCTTCTTTCTCATGCTTTTTTTTTTCCTGGTCAGTGGTTGTGTCGGGCAATACTGCCTCCAAACGAGCAGCTGTTGTAACTGCGTGACGTTGTCCAGGTGGTTTGGTCCGCTTTAGAAAGTGCAGTATGAAAGTGCACCGAACCAAATGAAGGTGTGAAATTTTTCGGCATTCTCTGCCCAATCGAACCGAGTCCCCCAGACCACCCTGGTGTGAATGCGCCCTTAGAGAGAGGTGTCACTACAAAAAACAAGGATTACCTGAAAGTTACATACAGAACTTTAAAGTAACTTAAATGTTATTGCATCAGAAACAATGAGCTAATCAGATAAGGTTCTAACACTAACAAGAGCCAGTTAAAATAATGAGTCATTTTAGTGGAATATTTTTAGTAAATACTTCTTCCACCATTGAGGACCATGAATGTCTGTGTCAAATTTTATGTCAGTTTATCCAATAGTTGACAAAATATTTGGCTTTGACCCAATGAGCTGATGCTCAGTATGACATTTCCCTCCCAGGAGTCTCACCACTGTTTAGGTCAGACTGCACAAATATCGATCGCAGGGTAACAATGTGTGAAGAGTTGTGATGCTTACAAAAACATCCTGCCATTGTTTCCAACTGGCTAACGTTGTAAATAAAACATGAACTAGAAAAATTAATTCACCCATTAAAAATGAATAACATAAATCCACAAAGTCACAGAGTTAAAAAGGCACGACTCACACCTGGGTCACTGTTAGTTGAATGTGGTGACTTAATGCCTTCGTACAATATGATTTAGCATTAATTAAAGCTGTTAACTGAAAGATTTAATTAATATATCAATTCAACAAGGGGATTTTACATGAGGCGACACAAAACAATTAAGGAAGCATGAAAAGCATGTGAGCCAACCTATTGTTCGTCAGGCATGTGTTTGTGGATGAGCCAATTGATGTCTGCAGTTGTGTAACACGACACAGTGAAATGTAATTACGCTGTACGCCAAGCTTAGAGCCAAACTGATAAACTGCACATGCAAAGAGTTTGTAATGTGGGCGGCAGAGGAGAATGGCTCTACGCCTACCTGCACTCATTGTGTAAAAGAGAAAAGAGACCATCAACACAAGTGTTTTGTAAATCTGTGTATCAAGGAAAAGAATTATTACTGCTGTTGTCTTGAGGCCCCATATGGAAAAGATATAGATAAATCTTATAAAGTTTGTATCTCTTTTGTCTGAAACTTGTATGTAATGCATACGACAGTGAAACCAGATATAAGATCCTTATTAAATTTGTACAAAATGAAACTTGTATGATTTGGGTACCTATAAGAACATTATATGACAGTAATTCCACATACAATATCCTTAGTAGAAAAATGTCATATCAAACTTATATGAGTTGGACAATAATCAGTGAAACTAAACTCTTGTAAGTATTATAGAAAATACTTACAAGATTTACTTGTGGTGCCACAAACAACATAATCTGATAATAAAATTGAAGGGAAAAGCATATGAGTTGACTGAAAGCAGGTTTTCAACATGTAATGACAAAGGACTGTTAAAATGTTGCTAAGTTTAGCATTTTTGCAAAACCAGGCATCATATTCTTCTTTCTAAACTAATTAATTTTCCTAAAATTATTACATGGGTAATATTGTTTAACATTTTAGGAGCAATTATATCCAATAAGTTAGGAAAAATGATTAAATCAACATAGCAAATATTCAAAATCCCTGTCGAATGTATTCAATGTAACACAGAGATTGAAAAAGACTATTCATCCCATTCTTGTAGAAATAGTTATATATACAGTATATACTGTAGATGCAACTCTTAAGAGGTGGCAGGGACCCAACCCTCCAGCTTTGGCATCACAATCAATGCCAAGATCACAGAGCTCCATGCCAAAAGTAAAGCATCCCCTTAAATTGAGCTTTGTTGTTGTTTGTTGTTTGTTGTGTAATTTCAGTACTGTAGTAGTAGTAGTGCATTGCTAGTTTGTTACACAGTTTGATCCAATTGCAGTAGTAAAGGGACAAATTAAGTCTTGTCACTTTCATATGTGTCATATTCATGTGTTTCTTATGACAGAAACTTATATGAAACTGACTGTATAGATTCGTATATATAAAGTATGTATTTTTTATAATCTTATTTCAAATTTCATAGGCTGACATTTAAGAATTCTTATAGAAAATACATAAAGAAAACATAGTTTATCATGACATTATATCCCTTAACATACAAAAAAATTATATATAATGGTACATATTCATATATGTTTTTATAGCCTACTGGTTTTTATTAAATGACATATAACCAGCTCAGTGGCCTAGTGGTAGAGTGTCCGCCCTCATACCAAAGACTATAAAAATGGGACCCATTGCCTCCATGCTTGGCACTCAGCATCAGGGGTTGGAATTGATCACCACATGATTCAAATGCGGAGAGCAAATTTCACACACTCAGGTGTGTGACAATCAGTGGAACTTTACCTTTAATGAGCTTATATAAAGCATATAAATAAAGCATAATTCCCCTGCAAAATATATTGACTTTACATACAGAAAACATATACATAATGGTATTTGTTCATATATGTAAAGCATATGTCTTTAAAACAGACATATAGGAAAAACTGCAAAAATTATATGTAACATGTATGGAAAACATACTTTGACATGTACTTTCCTTATATACCGCGTACATAGATTTCACATGATTCTTATGTAATTCTTTTTATTTTCTTGTATGAAAAAAATGCAAAAGTGGCCACTTTCAAGAGTAAATCATATAAGCCTTATATGATGCACAATACATAAAACATAAACTGAAGGTGATGGAAGTTTTTTCTATTTCTTTTCCATATGGGGCTGTGCAGCTTTGTGGCTTAAAGTAGAAGTGACCCTGAACAGCTAACAAACACCCTGTTACGTCACTCACTGTTTAAAGGATTGTTTCATCTTGTTTAAGCAAGAATATTTAGCCTTTTCTTGACCTTAGATATTTAAGATCCTCTCTCTAGCTTTTTACGGAGCTTTAAGCAGCTCTTATCAAAATGATTATGTCAACAGTTGATCAAATGACTGTGTGATGTGAAAGGAGTGGCTCCTGATGATGAACCTACAGAGAATTAAGAGGAGCTTTATAGCATCTTTCAGCTTATTTGGTGTTACTTTAAAGTGTTGAGGATAAAATCACCATGACAACAGAGCAAACTGCACCTTCTCACATGACAGTTTGTGTGATAGTTTAGGCAGTGTTTTCAGACCCTATTAGCAACTTAATTTCTAAAAGCAACTAGGGACAAATTTAGCGACTTAGGACGCATTCACACTGGCGCTATTTGGTCCGCTTTAAACGAACCCTGGTCCGCTTCCACTGATAATTCGGTTCGTTTGGAGTGGTGTGAACGCTCATTCGAACTCTGGTGCAGACGAAACGAACAAACCCTGGTCCGCTTGAAAACTGTGGGTCTCGGTTCACTTGCAAGTGAACCCTGGTGCGGTTTGCTTATAGTGGGAAATGCAAACAGCCTATCCAGCGAACCAAAGGAAGTGAACCAAAGGAAGTGAACCAAAGAGAGGAAGTGACGCAGAGCGCAGTGCATTTTGGGTAGGAACAAAAACAAAGCCAACTTACACCGGCACACCATGAGGATGGAAACAGAGGGCTCCGCGGGGACGGAGCGAACACACCGACTGCAGCCATTTTGACTCGACTGGTGGACTTTACTACAAGCCAACTGGATGTTGAAACACATGACGTGCTTCGATAACAATACAATACATTCGGAAAAAGGTCTAATTCAGAATATCAAAACTAAAATATGCTGTTTACATAACCTGTAGCAAATTCAGTGGAATAGTGGAATATTATTGTGCATGTCAACGTAGTCACTGGATGATATTTTCTGTTATTATGATTAACAAGACCACTGTTTTTTATTCTATTTCCAATACATTATTTGTCCTCTCCGCCTGCATATTAATATGCGCTTGAAAGGAGTTCTCATTAATGCACTACTCGCTCCTCTTTGATTAACATTTGCCAAAAACTGAAATGCCCGGTAAACATTTTGTTTTAAAGGCTCGATTTAAAGCACAGCTTGACCCAACTTCAATCTAAACAGATTTACTCAGATCTTCCCACTCAGGACATTTAATTGTGACCTCTTGTTGAATATGTTTATTTTCAGAATGAACACATTTCCTTGGGGAGAGATGTCAGTATTGATGAATTGAGGAATGAATTATCCACTAATTCTAGCTTTATCCTAACAGGGGTCACTTGCCAAACAGAAACTTGTGTTGTCTCATTTGAGAACATGAGGAGACCCATACCTGCTGATAACAACTTTAAGCCCAATTAGCATTAGTCATCTGAACTTTGTGTCACTGTTAATGAGCGGTGGAAGCAACCAGACAGCCAGTGTGGCTAAGAGAGGATAAACATGCATCTTTTA
This sequence comes from Epinephelus moara, assembly GCF_006386435.1. Lineage (NCBI taxonomy): Eukaryota > Metazoa > Chordata > Actinopteri > Perciformes > Serranidae > Epinephelus > Epinephelus moara. Next base: position 41,638,076 of record NC_065506.1, on the reverse strand, counting down.
CTATTTGTGTTGGCGCTGGTTCAGACAGCCGAAAGGTAAATTACCCATCATCAGAGAAGGTGAACTGAGGAAATTGAACTTTAATTATTTATAACATTTTTACAGCACAGGCTGCCTCCACAAAAAGAAGACTAATTGGGCTTAAAGTTGTTATCAGCAGGTGTGTGTCTCCTCATGTTCTCCAATGAGACAACACTAGAAGCAAAAGATAGATCTAGCCTTAATAAAATACCTTACATGAGCATAGTTCCCATGTATATTTAAAGACGGCCTGTCATCTTGTGATTACGCTACAAACACAGACTCAAACAATGGTTGTGGTGAAATATTAAGAACAAAGACTCTTAAAATATTCATACATTTAAGTTGCTGCCTGCAGAGCTGTCCCTTGCTTTTCAGGGGCAAAGCAGCGTTGTGCATTATTTGTGACTGTCAAACACTATAATAAGACTACAGGAGGCAGACAAACACTGTAATCAGGGCACTGACTTTAATTCTGAAGTGACTTAATCATTATTTAAAATTTAGCTCAATAGGTAAGTCAGGATTAGCGCTAAGTGGCAGCATTTATGAGCTATAAAAGAGGTTTGGTAATCAGCAAGTTGATTTACAAAGGGGCTCCGAAGAGGCCAAATCATCTGTGACCAAAGTGCTGCTGCGATCGTCAAAATAAACTGCAAAATTTTAATATGGCAAGGAGAGCAGTCTGGAAAGTCACGACAGAATGTGTGAAATGCCAACTGCATCCAAACAGAGAAACAGCAGTAGGCAAGACAAAAAGGACATGATGGACACAGACCTCATATAAGCAGCTCTGTGTGTACACCGGGGATTTAATTACTTCAGTTTTCAAAGCTTTTCTCAATAAGTGCTTGTAATACTTTTTGCCCCTATACACTCCTCTGCACACAGTGTTCCCTCTGAGCAGATAAACATTTGAATTTGTACCTACACATCCTCTTATTTCTGTTGTTTTATCTTCTGTGCACCTGGTGTAACTGCTGTGTTGACATTTTGTCATTTGACTGTTATGAATTACCTTCAAAATTAATAGTCTGACATTTTGAAATGTCTAACAAGAATTATATGAGAGGATCAATACCGATGTCATATTTCTCCGTTACAGGTCTGGTGTGTAGAATTTAGGAGGATATATTGGCAGAAATGCAACATAATATTGTAAGTAGGTTTTCTTTGGTGTATAATTACCTGAAAATAAGACTTGTCGTGTTTTCGTTACCTTAAAATGAGCTGTTTATCGACAAAGGGAGCAGGTCCTCCTTTATGGAGACTGACAAGTTGCATTGGCATGTTTCTACAGTTGCCCAGAACAGACAAACCGAACACTGGCTCTAGGAAGCGCCATTTGCGTTTTCATGTCGGCCACTGTAGTTAGAAGCCCCTTCATGCAATGTTGGAAAAACACAGATTTTTGTTTTTTAACATAAAACTGCTTTATTCAGTGTTTCCACCTGTTAAAATCACCTGCTTCAGAGAGGAAGAGACCTCTTGGATAATTTGTATTCTGTCCTCACGATTGCGTATCTGAGTAAGGCTAGACAGATAGTGAACAGAGACTCCAATAAACTTGTGTTCTTGCAGTGTGGCTTTACTGATGTTTTTTTCTGTAAAACTGAAAAATACAGTACAAACAAATGTATTGATTCCCTGCACACACACCGCGGACACATAAATGAAACACAGCGACAATGTAAATGTTTACAGCTACAAAATGCTCATTAACTTACTGTAATAAAACAAAGCAAACTGCCTTTTAATGTGGATGAATTTTACTCCCCTCTTCACAGCTAACATTGCAGGTAAGCATCAAAATATGAAGCGTACAGTTACTAGCTTCACATAGACCTCTACAGACATGCTTCTTTCAGTTAGTTAATAACCTGACGTGCAGCAAATGACCAGCATGTGTAGATTACATTCATCTACTCCAAGGCTTAAACGTAAGGAGAACATTAGTTTACATTAACACTGTAGGCTGCTCTTTGTTCTACTGAAAACAACATGGAGGATGGATAGTGACACTTGAGGAAAACGCAACTTACAAAAATTAACACTACCAAAAATGTCCACAAGATGGTAGCGACTGAACAGGGGTCAGCACAGTTTGGCTCCCGCTAAAAACCTCCTGAACGTCTGTATCTTAAGTTATTGGGGAGAATAGGTGAGCATGTATTAGCAGGTGCTGGGCTACTGGCCCATTTCCAACATGCCAAACAGTGTCAGAGCAGCACTGATTCGTAACGTAAAACTGCTTTATTCAGTGTTGTTAAAGATTCTCAGTCATCCAGGTCATGGTAATCTTTAGTGCTTTATTGTATGCAACTGGACTTGCTTGAGTTTCTTGAAGACGTTTCTCCTTTCATCCAAGAAGCTTCTTCAGTTCTGAAGGACTGGTGCAGAGTCGCAGGCTTTAGCTTTAAACCCTGTGTGGGTGTGAACCCTTATGAAGTCGTTAAGGTCAGTCGTTGACCCACCCAGCCTTCATGTGTGTCGTTAGGGTTAGATGAGTCCAGGTGAGAACGGGTGTGAAGTTGTCTGTGGGGGATCCCAAGACTACATTGTAGGTGGGTGATAAATGTTGTCTAAGTCCAACTCCTCATTTAACGATGGTCTTTTCAGTTTGACATAGATGGTTTCTTTCACGTCTTTTTCAAACCATTTGTCTTCTCTGGTGAAGATGAAAGCCCTCGACTCAGCACCAGTCCTTTAGAGCTGAAGAAGCTTCTTGCATAAGAGGCGAATCGTCAAGAACGTCAAGAAATTCAAGCAAGTCCAGTTGCCTATGATACAGCACTTATGATGCTTTATTCATGGTTTAAATCTCCAGGTCCATTTGTTTTGGACAGGAAGAGACCATTGTTAGCTTCTGGCTCCGGCCAGGGCGGCTGTGGCTCAGAGGTATAACAGGTTGTCCACTAATCGGAAGATCGGCAGTTTGATCCCTGGCTCCTCCAGTCTGCAGTAGGCAAGATACTGAACACTAAATTGCTCCTGATGGCTGTTCCACTGGTGTGTGAGTGCGTGTGATTGGTTACTGAGTAGCAGGTGGCACCATGTAGTGTAGCCTCGGCCACCAGTGTGTGAATGTGGCATGTAGTGTGAAAAGTGCTTTGAGTGGTCGGAAGACTAGAAAGGTGCCATCCAAGTGCAGTCCATTTACCATGGACCATTGTTTATTAAGTTACAGTGTAGGCTGTCACTGTGTGTCCCACTGAGCCTGTTCAAAACTTTATTTGGAAAAAAACGAACAGTCGAGTATGCAGAATTAACAGCCAAATCTGATTGGTCTGACATAATTCTGAGTCATTTGTTGGAAGCCATTGCCTCCAGTTGCCTTCCATGTGGACAGCGTGCTGATGTATGACGTTACATATTACCATATATTGTACTGATGTGGTTTTGTATTTTGGTAAAATAAAACAACCTCCAGCCGCATGCTTTGTTAAATAATTGTGTGTATCTGACAGGTTTTTGTGAAAAATAAATAAATAAATGGAATCTTGGCAGTCACGACATTCACAATGAAAACCATCAGTGAGAACAGCAATCTATTTTTCACTGTCATTTTCACTTCTTTTGCAGTTTTAACAAGAAACAGCATGTTAATTAGTGAACTTTAGAGGTGCTGGTTGGCAGAATTTTCTTTTTCTCACCTTTTAACAGAGCCAAGTTAGTTGTTTCCCCAAGTCGCTACTGCTAAGCTAGGCTAGCAGGCTGCTGGCTGTAGCTTCATGTTTACAGTCCAGATATTTAAGTGGTGTCAATCTTTTCATGTCAGTGAGAAAGCGAATAAGCGCACATGCCAAAAGGTTGAACAGTTCCGTTAACATTATCGTGCATTTACTGTAGGACAACAAACAAATCTGAATTTACATCCAAAATATTTAAAGCCAGTTAAGCAGCAGTGTTAGGTTGCAGGGTATGAATACATGAAAGTACAAGCTGTGACATTTCACTTAAACACATGTTGTGGCAAACGGCATACCAGGTTAATGGTTCATAAATCACTATGTCACTGTGTGTTTAAGTTATGGCAGCAGGCTGATTAACATATCCAGGCTGTTAACAAGATGAAACTGTGCATGACTAGCCTCCATTATTTACACCTTGTGGCTTATTCATTAGTCCAATTCATGTGATATAATAACCCGTGGCCGCCGATCACACAAAAGCTGATATCTCTGAGTTTATCATGTTACATTTTCTATCACTGCACAGTGTGACAAGGAAATGACTTCCAGATGCAGCATTAGTCAGCCTGTAACAAACACTGCCAACATGTCTGACAAAATATTTCCAACCTGGCACAGAGGGGTAATTTACCGCTATAACTATCCCCATCTATTCATCTTCATCAATATCTGCATCAATTCATCAAACATTTCTGCCACATGGGGTGTCAGCGGCTTCATGACCGATTCTGATCTCCTCTCCACACCTCTGAACAGCCAGCGTGAAAACCTCCGTGCACCTGCAAGCATGATGTATGCATATGTGTCACAGCTGCCGTTCGCATTCTGCTGCTAATCCCTCCGAGCTGGAAGGTTATTACCCTGCTTGCCAGTCAAACGCTGCCCAAGAAGAGACAAATATGCTCTCTGTGTGGACATGTATTTATGGACATGAAGGGAAGAAAAAATCCCCCCGGGAGGAAAGCGGCAGTGGAGGGGCTGCTGTAAATACATCCATTTCACAGACACCAACACACATCTTGCATATGTAAAAACATACTGAGGCACACATGCATGTACAACCACCCCCACTGTGTTAACATGATGATAGGTGGTTGACAGTCTCATACACTGAGGTAGAGATACATGAAAAGATATGAAATCCTCTTTACATGTACATGACTCCCACATCATCACATCATACTGTAAAAAACAAACATCTATTCACATTGTACTGTTTGTTCTTTTATTTTAACCCATTTTACTGAAATTATCTAACAAATTCTCATCTGCAGATAAAATTGACACAGCTGCGATGTTTTTGAGGTTTACTTCATGAGTGTTTCCTTCCATGGTGTATCCAATGGTTCTGAGTGAAAAACAAATTAGATTGTCTCATTTCATCGCCGTACATGCCCACACACAAAACACAGGCTGAAATCTGATTTGCGCCGCCAGACTAAGACACATGTCTTAAAATCTGAGTCGAATATCAAATCAGTGCTTTAAATCTGATTTGTGAAAATCAGTTTCATACTTCCAAGGCTGAAAAGCATGAAATGTCTGCAATGTAACTGCCAATTGAGCTTTTGATTCAGTGGCGGATCTTCCTGTAGGCGACATAGGCAGTCGCCCACAATGGCCCCACCCACACAAAAACAAACAAACACAGGGACATAACATATGAGAAATGGAGGAGAGGATTGCACGTGGAGAGCATTAGAGTAAGAGAAAATGAAAACGCAAAAGCCATCTGAGTTGCAGTTTAAAACAAAGAAACAAGAAGATGAAATTTGCAAAGTCGCACATGCTGCTTTCTTTTATTGTTTGTTTTTATGCCTCCACGCTGGTGACAGCCGGGGCTGGAGGTTGTCTGTCCTTATCTCATGAATGCAGTATCTCAAGAACACTTTAAGGGAATTTCTTTACATTTGGCACAAACATCCACACGGACTCAACAATGAACTGATGAGATTTTAATGGTCAAAAGTGAAGGTCACTGTGACCTAATCTGTGTCATTCTCGTGAATGTGATATCTCAAGAACACCTTAAGGGAATTTTCTTACAATTTGGCACAAATGTCCACTTCAACTCAAGGATGAACTGATTTGATTTTGATGGTCAAAGGTCATAGGTCACTGTGACCTCGCATTGGTCTCATTTTTTAAACACGATATCTCAAGAACACCTTGAGGGAAATTTCTTCAAATTTGGCTCAAACATCCACTTGGACCCAGCATTAAACTGATTGGAATTTGATGGTCAAAGGTTAAAGTCACTGTGACCTTGCATCTGTTTCATTCTCATGAAGGCAATATCTCAAGAAGGCCTTGAGATATCGCTTGAAATATTTGGCACAACTGTCCACTTTGATTTAACAATGAACTGATTAGAATTTGATGTGCAAAGATCAAGGTGACTGTGACCTTGCATTTGTCTCATTTTTGTTAACATTATATGTCAAGAAGGCCTTGAGGGAATTTCCCTTCAGTTTGGCACCAACATCCACTTGGACTCAACAATGAAGTCATTAGAATTTGGTGGTCAAAGGTCAAGGTAACTGTGACATTGCGTCTGTCTCATTCTCATAAATGCAATATGTGAAGAAGGCCTTCAAGGAATGTCTTCAAATTTTGCACAAATTTCATTTGGGCTTAGCAATCAATCAATTGATTAGATTCTGATAGTCAGAAGTCATAGGTCACTGTGACCTTGCCTCAGTCTCATTTTTGTCAACACGATATCTCAAAAATGCCTTGAGGGACAATAAACTGGTAAGAATTTGATGGTCAAAGGTCAAGGTCACTGTGACAGTGCATCTATCTCATTCTCATGAATGCAATATCTCAAGAGCGCCTTGAGGGAACTTCTTCAAATTTGATGCAAACGTCCACTTGGACTCAAGTATGACATTATTAGAATTTGGTGGTTGAAGATCAAAAGTCAAGGTCGAGCCCAGTCTCACTCCAAAGTCGTCGAAATCTGGCGCTTGGGCAGTGACTCGGAGCGTCAGAAACCAACAAAAAAAGACATTCTTTAATGTCGGCATGATACGCAACCAGTTGCCGTTATAGTTTAACGGCGCCCGGCAGCATCAGGGGGAAACGCAGCAGGACGAGGACGAAAGTTAAGGCGGCCAACGTCCAAGTGGGGTGGGTGGGTCCAACAAACACCGACTTTCACCCGAGAGAGTGGTGTTCACGTCCTGTAAGATTATAAAGCCAAACCCTGTTCTTTTTTCTGAAACCTAACCACGTGTTTTTGTAGTTGAAGGGAAAAAAACGTCAATTCCTGGCGTTGTACCGATGTGTTTATTTTAAAAAGAGACTGTATGTAAGTGTTAAATTTCCTGTGAAAACAGAAGTGTATCTTGAAAGAAGACAATGCATGTAACAGGCGGAACTTGACACGGCGTCTCAGAACGTCAACAACCAACACACCCTGGGTACGTTTCACATCGTATGTGGGCGTGAAAAGGCCACGACCAAACACATCAATATGTGACGAGGTCGGAGTGAGAATGTGCTGCAAGGTCACTGACATTCACGTGAACGCGATATCACAAGAACACCTTGAGGGAGTTTCTTCAAAACTGTCCACTTGGAAAAATTAAAAAATTAAATGATTAGAATCAAGAATTCATGTGCCAATCATGACATTTCACAAAAATGTCTAATGGGATAAAATGACGAAGTGATGATATTATATATCCAAAAGTGAAAGGTTGATTTAATCTATCGCTCTTGTTCTCGTTCATAATAGATACAGTAAGTCTACGAGATCATTTTTTGCAGGGGTCAGGGTGGGGGGTTGTCCGTGAGCGCATAATGTGTCGGTCTGCTTTCATTGTCACATCAGCACTGCTCATTATACTACAAGTACTACAAAGTGAAAATATGGACTCTTGAGTGCATGTGCATCCAATCACAGCGTATTCAGAAAGTATTTCACTAATCAGTATCTTTGAATAGCAGACGAGTTCTTATGTTTTATGTCTGAGAATGTTTGAAATCTTAAACAAATGGTTGAAGCGTGATGAGATGCAGTGAGTTTCTTTATGTGCAGATTGAACACATTCATTCAGCTGAATGTGTGCATAATGCACTCAATCTAATAATTTGCATTTGCTCCAGTCACTGTTGTGTAATTTCCTTGAATTCCCCGAGTATATAGTAATAAACAGGCATTGCATTTCAAATAAATCCAGCGTTTCATTTTTTTTCAGTCAGACCCACATCCACACAGAAACACACAGAGACATCTGTCCTCCCTCATTTGCAGCATTGAGAGTATCACATCAAAACACATGCACAAAACAACACAGCTGAAATCCCAGTGTGAGTAATCTCATCAGAGGAGTGTTCAGACAGGTGGCTGTGTGTAGGCAAACCTGCTTGATCCAGGAGACAGAGAGCACCAGAGAGATAACTGGCGATAAAGTCCCTGGAGCAGACATGAAACAACTCGGATCAAGCCACATCTATTGATGTACAAGTGTGTCTTTGTGTTGGCATGTGTGTGTGTGTCTGTGTGTGAGCTCCATCTCTCCTCAAGGACCTCGGTCCACCGTGTTCTCCTGAGGCTGTCAATAGTATTTAAAACATAGATACAGTACAACTTGCTGCAGTCCCAGTCCCAAAGACATCCAGTGAGGCCTTATCTAACCTGACAGGCTGCGAGGAGCGAAGCTGCTAATGTCTGTTAATGTTTAAGTCATAACATGTATCATGCATGCATGTGTCTGTGCGAGCATTAAGTGTCACATGACTTTGAAGCAACACTCTGCTCTGTGGTGTAGGATACGATTACCTTCTGCAACTTCTGTTATAAAACTGACGAAGCTGAATTGGATTTAACACGACCAGGAGAGCTGCAGTAAAGTATTTTTTATTGTATCCCTTTTGTCGTCATGTTTTATAGTGGCGCTGGAATAAAGGTCCAAAACTGCCAAGCTGAAAACCTGTTCAGATAAACAACGCCCATGTGCTCACAGTAACTGGGACATGACAGTTTTTTACCCATAGCAAAGTATTCATTACTCCTGCACTGCTCTTACACATTAATATAATCACCTTACACTGCAGTACCTGCACTGTCAATCACAAATTTGCACCACCATCATATCTACTGCAGTAACAGCTCTCTGTGGTCCTGGGACTAGTCTATCATTTCACTTTGGTTTGTTTTTATTCTTTTTACCTTTTTTTTCCATCCTTGTCTGTATCTGTGTCTTGTATGTATTGTGTAAAAAGCTACTGGGTGCCTTATTTCCCTCTGGATTATTAAATAACTACCTATTCTCTCTATCTTTTAGGGCAGAAACAATAGTAATAATAATAACTGTTTCCATGGTGATGCTGATGCTGCACAACCAGCCGAATGACGACACCTAAAGCTCATAGTGAAGTAAAGGAAACCAAAAGAAAAAATAAAATACAGCATTTTGCAAAGTAAACGAGACAAAATGATTTTTGTTTGTTTGCTTATTCAGTGGAGTGCTGCTGCATATTCTTACTAAACGGTTTGTATGATATCTTACGAAAAATGCATGCGCAACAGTTTGTATGATATCGAATTAGCACCCAACAAATGATGTCACGTGCTTAATGTACAGTTACATAATTAACGTAAAGTTACGGAGGTAAGGTAAAGGGGGGTGGGGGGGCAACATTTTCCTGCGAATATAATCTAATTAATCATATTTCCAGATGTATTTTCTATCTACTCTGTGTAAAGACTTTATTTTCTTAAGCTGAGAAGCAGCGGTAGTCACGTGTGTCCTGGGTGGAAAGAAAGCCCTCCAATGAATGATAAGAGAAAAGTAAAATCAAACATTCAAACACTGACTGCACGGTATTAAAACATAAGATCAAATCATGAGTGAGCATATATATTCTTTCTTTATTTATTCATTCAATCTGGAATCTACACTGTTCAGGGACCACAGTATGCAGAGATATTTAAACAGGCCTACACTATTTTGAAAAATGGTAATGTCCCTTTTTCCCTCCACAAAATTTAGTGTAACTGTGGAACATAATTTGTCGCCCTGTCTGACAACAAAGCTTTAAAATTTAGCTTTAAATCCACTGCAGCAGGTTTTCTTACCAGAAATTAGTCTGCCTCACTTCTCACCTTCAGCTCCGCCTGTCATACCTGCTGCTTCTTCATTTCTTTTTCTTTCTCTTTTTTTTTTTTTTTTGCCAGACATTTGGTTATTGCCTCTCTGCTCTTTTCATTTTCTTCTTGTCTCTGTACCCTGGCTTTCCTTTGGTAGCTGCAGATTGTTGGTGTGGCATTCTGACTTAGCTAATATTGCAGCAGTCCGCCTCACATGCTTACATCAGTGGCACTTGTGGGTTTTACGCGCCACACACCTGACCCATGTCAGATGGACCGTACCATTACACAGTAACTGCAGGGGGGTGGGAGTGTCATAGCAAAGTACATTTATTTATCATGTAAATACATAGAAATTGTGTTGTCGGGAATATAATTCAGTAAGTAAATTGTTGTACTTAATCCCACTTAAGGGTCAACCATAGATCTTGTCATCAAAAAAACAACATTGGTCCACAGGGGGAGCCACAGCGATCGGTTGCATTTTAGCCATTTTTAAGCGTTTTTCTGTTGTTATAGCGCCACCCAGTTGCCAATTAGAGTTAAATTTCTCCAGTCACCTTGAGGCGTCCTGTTCTACATATCTACCAAGTTTAGTGAAAATCAATATGGCGGTTAGGCCTAGAT
>NC_065506.1:41593975-41626609 GCF_006386435.1 Epinephelus moara | reverse complement strand
CAAAACATAAACATGATTTGCGGACCGTAAAATATTTTTTTAAATGTGAATATTCTGGCTGTACTATTGTTGTCGGTGAGATCAGTATGTTATATGAACATTATTCCTTAGTCTCTGTGACATATTAGGAGGATTTTACGACTATTTGCTTTAGATTTCTTACATATAGCTCCTTTAACGTCAGCACCACAACGAGGCTGTAAAGACAAGTGTTTGGTGTGATGACGGTCTATCTCATTTAGCGTCTTGTTAGCAGCTGTCTTTTTTAAGACACAAAAGCTTCAAAGTGAATGAGTGGGGCATTTCCTGATGTATTTAATGTCATGGAATAAAATGTGAAAGTCTCTTAAACTTGTGTTAAGCACAGACCTTGGTCCTTATCAAACCAAACACCCATTCAAAAAAGCATTGGCTTAAAGATGAGGGAACCAGCGGTGCATTATGCTCAAACTCATTTCTGATCTTACAGTGACTTTTCTAAGTCTGAGATCATTAATGAGTTTTAACTGTACTCTGTTATTACTTGCTTGCTATACCATGTACAGTGTAGTCTCTATAATAGGGACAGTGATGAGAAGCTATTAAATGTATGTTTCACTTTTCTCTCACTTACACACCACCCTTGGAGGAGCAGCTGATCTGCCCTGATGCAGCACGGGTCAGCTCACATTTGCTCGCTGAGAGAAAAGGGTTTGATCATCAAATGTGTGCAAATTTTTTCTGAATGCAATTACATGTTTCACTGAACACGATCATTTTCTGTTCTGATGTTGCTACAAAGTACCAGGCAGTTGATTGGATGTGTGCTGCCCTGCGTCCGTGTCCTTTCAACTACAATGCCATTATGAAATAATGATAGTCATATCTATCTCATATTGAAAAACATCCGCACATGTTGTTTGGCTTTGATAATTCAGAAGCTACTGTAATAGCTGCTGCCGTCTTGCACACCTTGAAAAAACTGGACACGGTGGATAATTTTAGACTTTCTTTCAAGTGCACGAGACGTCTCTGGAGCTTATTATCAACGCAGCTGTTTTATTTGTCATGTGGTGAGAAATGTGTTGTTATTGTGGATGTGAGTGCTGTGGAGGAGGGGTGGCATCATGATGTGCTACAATGAATTTTAACAACAAACAAACCTGAGACTGATGTAATATAATTAAAAAAAACAGGCTCGCTTTGTGACGACTGCTTTCTTTCCTGACCCGACCTCCTGGGATACGTACCAACACCACAGATTAAAGACAATCCTGAGTAAATTAGTGGAAAATCAGAACAAAAGCAGACACTTCAGAAGATGTTCTGGAGTCACGTAGTGGCCCGACACATGACAATTTACATACATCATGTTGGGAGTTTCTTTCATTTGTCACTTTGCGTTCCCGGTGGCGCTGCTTTGTAGGTCGCCTACCTGGACAGCAGTGCTGCTGCATGTGGCAGCCTCTGTGACTGAGACAAATATCCCCAGAGACAAATAAAATAATCATGAATCTTGAGTCATCACACTGTAGATACTGTATTTTCAATGCAGCTACATTTTCTCTCATTCCATATTTTTCTCATTGTCATTAAATCCCATGAAAAGACCTAAACCAACAGGGTGTTAGTCCGTCTCTCAACACTTCTGCACTTCCCTACCCCGTCTGTGGCGCTCAGCCTCAAGCCTCATTAGCCTCGCCATAATGAGAAAGACTGATTTTTTTTTGTTCATTTGTTCCTGAATAAGTCAAATTATGCAGCAATTAACAAAACCAAAAGAAATATCACAGGACAGTCTGACAAAACAAACATAACTTTGTGTAGCAGAATTATTTTTCTTCTGTCTCCTCATTTCATAACCCCTTGAATTTATTTTGTCTTTTATTAGTAAGTATGTAGTTTATTTAGAGCACATTTAAAGGAGCAGTGTGTGGGATTTAGTGACGTCTAGCAGTGACAATTGCAGATTACTCACATGTGCCAAGTTTTAACTCTCGGTCAGGATCCCTGCAGTGTTAATTTTTCAGGAAGTTTTTACAGAGAGCTGAATTATCCACAGAGGTCTCTTCCTCTGCAAAACAAATGGACCAGTTGATTTAAACTGGTAATAACACTGAGAAGCAGTTTCATGTTACAAATCTGTTGCTGTTCGGCACATCGCATATTGACTGCTAGCCCAGTGCTTGACAATGTGTGCGCACCTTTATTCTCTGATAACTTAAGGTCCAGATGTTCAGGAGGTTTTTGCTGTGAGCATAATTATCTGCAGAGGTCTCTTCCTCTCCAATTTCATGTTAAAAAATCTGTGTTTTTCCAGCGCTTCTTGTTTCAGAGGGGCCGCTAACTAAAGTGGCTGATGCAAATAGCCCTATGTGGCACATTCTGAGCGTGCTTTCACACCTGCATTTGGGTTCATTTGATCAACACCAGAGGGAAAAAAATTATAAATTGTTGCATTTTAGTTTTGGTTCCTGTTCACATTTAGTATTTTTACATGCACGCAGTAGTTGAGCTAAGCTCATAGCTCGGCTAATCAGTCAAGTCGGACTTCTCGTCTTGTCTGATTATACATGCAGAAGAGAAAATCCAATTTCTGACCAAGTACGTCTGACTCCGCCTCGACAGTTGGCGCTGTGTCCTTTTTAATATAGTGCGTATTGAACTGGTTCCAGTTGACCCAAGGAGGAAGCTAACGACAAATGAAGAGGTGGATGTAGTTTCCTCATCCATCCAGAAGTGCGTCTTCTGCTTCTTGTCGCCATGTTTGCTCGTTTTTCTGGGAGTTACTGCACTGCTGCTACGTCATCTCCTTCTTCTTCCGGGTGAAAGTCCGCAAAAGAAAAAGTGGTGCATGCGCAGGACACCGAGTCCGACTCCAGTCAGACTAAGTGGATACATGCAGCTATAGTTTATTTTTATTTTTATATTTATATACTGTCTGTCCTTTTTATTGTGTTGTTATCTTGCCGAGGGTACTACACGTAATTTCGTTGTGCAATGTACAATGACAATAAAGTCTTCTATTCTATTCTATTCTATTCTATTTTCAATCAAATTATCTAGGTGTGTTAGTCGAGCTACGGATAGTCCAATTTCAGTGGGACCAGAGGCGGCCTTTGGCATCAGGGGGCCCGTTTCAATACTTAATATGGGGCCCTACCACGTAAAACATAAACATAATTATGTTTGCCAGCTACGCGTCCTGCGTCCGTGACGCATTATAAGCTGAAAGAACACAGTAAAGTCATCCATGCATCCCAAGGACGCACATATTTTCCCATGTAAAACGATACATTGTGACCACGTGTTAATACATAACCAGGGCAAGAAACCGGGACTCAGCAGAAAAGGCGAGGATTCAGGTTGGTTTGCAACAAATAAGGATATGGATACTTTATTGTCCCTTACAATCCCCTCAAATTAAATTGACAACAAAAATAATGAGTGCTGCTCCGCATTATTTTTGTCCAGTTGTGGTCAGAGCACTCTCTCGGTCAGAGAAACGGAAATAAAAGAGAAACAACTTTCTACAGATTTGTTTTCAAAATTCAGCCAAAAAATCAAAAATTCAAAATTCTCAACTTAAATTAACAACAAAAATAATGAGTGCTCCGCGTCATTTCAGCACCATGGACAGCTCACTACCTGCATGAAAAGACAGAGACAGACGGAGGAAAAAAAGAAAGAAATTACTGGTGTGGATTGCCACGGTGCACTGATACACCGTGCACATTGAGTAAAATCAGTAGGCTAGTTTGTTTTATTGATAATATTGGGCCACTGACGTTTTTTTTTAAAAAACTTTTTAAAAGACTTACAGTACCGGGCGGCAGGCGTAGATCCGTATTTACTGAAATCTGCCCTTTCTGTTTTTCAGTGCTGAGGAGTGAGTTGTTCCCACATTCTGAAACCCCCGTCAGTGAGACTGTGATTTCGCTTGCCAAATAGGGTACAGCAGAAACAGAAAACTGAATCTGATGATTTTGAATACACTAACCATGACCTGCGTATTTTTTCTCCATTTTTCATCCTTATGAAATATCTGTCATTAGTAAAACTGCGGCGTGTTTGGCTCTGTGGGAAGTTAAAGTCCTCTATCTGAACGGGACCTCTCCGAACAATATCGATCCGTTGGTCACTGGTAATATGCTCTGGCCAACATGCCGGGTCTGTCTCTGTTAATGGCAGTGGGACTTTCTCCCTGGCTGCAGTGCTGGTGGTGGCATCTCCCTCACCTGTCTCAGTTGTGGGACTATCATCATGTGGTGCTTCAAACGATAATGTTTGGTCATCATTATCACCAGCTGTTTCAGTAGAAAGGTCTTTATTTTCACCTTCTCCCATATTTGTTGTGTGGCTGGCGTTATGTGAGTGGGTGGCAGCCGCTGCTGTAGTCAGTGCAGCTGTTATAGATGCAGGACCAAAGAAAGAGGTCACTTTTGGAAGACTACTCACAGCTTTCCTTTTGATGTCTGCTAGTTTTCGCTTTTCAGCACCACTCTGGTATGTGCGTTTCATTTTGTAACGTTAGGGATGTTAGCTAGCTAGTTAGGTGATGGCGGGCAGTGATTTATTATTGTGTCTTCCTTGCGGCATTTATTTTTTTGTCAGTCAGTTGGGGGCCCCCTGGTGGCCGGGGCCCGTTTCAACTGAAACGGTTGAAACATAGGTAAGGCCGCCTATGAGTGGGACTAAGCCTATGCATTTAAAAGTCCGGTTTCAGTTGGACTAAGAGAGTAATTCGATTTTCTCAAGCTGCATGTAATGTACTGAATGACTTTTTGCAAACGAACCAAGAGGAGTAAACATGAAGTTCTACTGACTGACGGGTAACTTGTTGATTGGAAAGTTTTAGTGTTTGTCATCCTGCATCATCAGGACCCACATGGGGAAATCAAACTCTGGTGACTGACTGAAGTTTATGCAGCAGCACTTTAATACTTTATATTCTTCAGTTTGGCTCATAGAGAAATAACCGATTGTAAGCATTATTAGTAGGCTGTTATTAGACTGCAAATCAATCACATTTTATAAATAATGACTAGCAGAGACAGGCTGAAAAGAAGGCATCTTGCACAGTAGTGATTCGGGGCTTAATACTGTGGGGTCAGGAGGTTTTTTAATGGACTTAATGAACAGACAAAGTACATGGAGTCGGATACAGTGACGACAGTCTTAACAGCTCTTTGCAGGGAAAATAGCCTCACTGACGTGCATATATGTTACCATGGTCATGCATGAGCATAAATAGGTCATGGAATATACATAGCCCTTTATCAGGATCAATTATGAGATCATGGACAGATTTCATGATCAGCAGATGGATTTATTACCGGTGTAGCTGTTGTTAAAATCACATATCTGTTATCATAAAGTCCTGTGGTTGGTTCGTTTTCTTTCACACCACAAACGCACCACACCAGAGTCTGTTTGGAAGCGGACCGAGGTCCAACATTCAGAGCAGTCTTGGCTTGGTTGTTTAGTCCATACGAGGGTTGGATTGACAGCGCAAACAGACCTTGGTTTGTTTTAATCGAACCAAACAGGTTAGGTGTGGAAGCACACTTATGTAATAAAAACATGACGATTCTTATTTTCAGGTGAGAAAACATACTTATTTTATTATGTCCCGTTAAATCCCATGCAGTAGACCTTTAAAACAAAGCTTAAGCTGATCAAAGTGCTGCACAAAAAAGACATCACCAAAGTGCATAAGAACATTAAAATGTAAAAAGTAAATGAAATGAAATAACCCACAAAGACAACAGTCCAGAGTCTGGGTCCAAACCTCCAGGTTGGAAAACACAGGTCTATGGCACAGAGGAATAAGCTCTGTCCAGCTTTGGTTTGTATTTGGATCAGTTCATGTTGGCTTTGGTCTTTTTACAGGATTCACTGACGAAGAAAATATAGATTCCCTTCAACCTTCTCCTTTAAGGGCAAAATTGAAAACTAAACACAGTCTGGCTGGTTTATTTTCTCCCACATAAAGAAACACCTACAACATTTAAAGACTAAAAAAATCCCATATATATATTTTGAGACATCTTGTTCAGACTTGTTTCTTCAGCCAGTGTGGATTTTTAATCCTGTACACAGGGAAGTCATCCAGCTCTGTCCTTTCACCACAGACACACTAAATGGCTCATTTAGCTCCCGGTGGCCAACTTCAAAACTGCGAGCTGGCACTCCAGTTACTCCAGTATCACCATTATCAACAGGGAGTAAAGAGGCTTTACTGTGTCAATGCTTGTCTGACTCACAGGATGGAGACTATGTGAACAAGCCTGCTATTGGCTGCCTGCTTCAGACAGAGTTCTTCTCTTCCACTGTCTACCAGCACTATTTTCCAAGTGCACCGTCACTTTATCCTGGGCTCAGGGCCACCAAAGATGACAAGGCATTATTTAAGAAAAATATAAACAACCCAAAGCATTTTTTTGCAGGTTGCGTCTGAGGTTGCTAAGCAACCTTAACAAGCACCGTGCAGAGCTGATCTTCTTCCAGGTGCTGTTTATAAGTGTGTAGGCCTATCGTCTGTGGGACAGATGTAAAGCTCTGGGTAGCCCTGCACTAACATGATCAACTTTTCCGTATTTATCAGACTGAATATTTACAGAAGAAGGGAAAGATATCTGTTGGCTGTGACTGGTTTGTAACCTGACTCCTGTCGGACTGCTGAGCGTGGACACTTCCTGTGTCTGTCCTTTCAAATTAAATTCCCACATGGTCCAGTCATTTTGACAAGGCACAGCTCCCATAGTGGGGCGGCATAGCTATAAAATCATTCATTTTTGTCATAAAAGCACCAAATTTGGCAGATGTGTTGACAAATATATTTAGAACAAATCTGGATATTGGGGCATCAGAAACTCGCCCCCTGGTGGCCAGAGTAGGCAATTGAATCCTACCTGCCCCTGGACCTGTCCTGTTAATTGGATCCACTCCAAAATGTAATGGCTTCTAAGTTGGACCATGCTACATGCCTCCACCAAGTTCTGTGAAAATCGGTTAGACAGTTTTCACATAATCCTCATCCAAAAAATGAATGGAAGTGAATGGGCGGCCACGTGTGGGCGGCCCGTGGACATGCCCCCTGAGTCGGATCAGCACCAAAATTTAATGTATTCTAAGCTGGCATGTGTTACATCCCTCCACCGAATTTTGTGAAAATCAGTCAGGCAGTTTTTGTATAATTCTGCTAACAAACTAATAAATTGGGTGGCATAGCTAAAAAATTGTTCATTTTTGCGATAAAAGCGCCAAATTTGGTACATTTATAGCTTAATATACTGGAATAGAACATTTTGGTCACCCCCAAGCTGCTGTTACCATGTTTTCAGCACCACAAATATGATTTAGAGACCAGTTAAAGTGAAAAAAATGTTTCATTCTAATGGTCCATATGGTCCAGTCATTTTGACAAGGCACAGCTCCTAATAGAGTTTTACATTTACATTTCGTTTGTTTGTTTGTTTGTTTGTTTGTTTTTTCGACTAAGCGACCAATGAAATCTTGCCAACTAATGACCTCTCTGGTCGACTATTAGGGGGCAGCCCTAGATTTTATTATTAAGATTTATTTTTAGCTCATCATCGTCTCATTTTCGTCATGGAAAAGAGGTTGTTAACGAAAAGTTTTCGTCATAGTTTTCGTCAACAAAATTAACACTGGGTAGAAGTAGAGGAGAGACGAGATCGACTTATCTGTGTTCAGACTTATGAGGAAAATCCAGGAGGTGTTGGACTGTTTTATTCCTTCACACACACCCATGTTGCTTAGAATATTTCCACCATAAATCGATGAAGAAAAGGCACAAATTGGTGCATAAAAATCCATCAGAGTGCAGAAAATAAAGTGAAGGTTTGCTTAACATTTCTGTTTGATATGTGTCCCCCAGTGTTGAAACAAAACCAAACCCCTGGATAAAACTAAGTGTGAGGATAGATCTGACTATGCAAGATTCTGTCAGCGAATCACAGGAGTCAAAATGACTCATTAGACTATAAAACACCTGTCCAAATGGCAAAATAAAAAACACTCAGGCTGTGTTTGCAGGTGATACACAACAGGATGTGCTGTAGCAGCTTTTGTCTTGAATCTAAGACATGCTTTGCAGCTCGAGTGTCTTTTTAAGTACTAATGAATAAAAACTGAGGACTATAGTCGTATCATCTAGTTAGAGTTAGTAATGTGCAAACAATTCAAGGTTAACGCGGCCTGGACAGATAAAGCAAACATACTGTGGCTCCTCTTGGTGAATAATTCATGAGGGAGTTATCAGGTTATTAATGCAGGGCTCTGATCCTTTCCCTCTGTTTTAACCGTTACACAGTTTACTTTTAATCTCTCCATTAAATTAGGTGTAAAAAGTGGAAAATCTCTACCAGAACATAAAGAATCAACTTCATGAATAAGCCAGAGAGCACGAGGAGCACGATGGGCAGGAAGAGGAGATGTTTTTCCGAACACACTGAGTCCCAGAGAGCTACCGAGCCTCTGTCAACAACACTCTTCAAACTTTTCCATAACGTATCCTCCACCGGAGGAAGCAAACACAAGTATCGGGTAACGTATTCCTCCTGACTTCCGACAGCTTTGTCTCCATGGCAACTAATCCGCAGGCTGTGGCAGTAAAGAAGTACCTTGTGAACTTCTCAATGAGAACAAGTCACTGTGGACTATGGAGTGGCAGACTGTGAATGTTAATTATATCACAGACCCAGATAGGAACACAACAAATTAGAGCCAAATTTGGCGTTTTGTCCTGCATCACTTCCCTCCTGCGTGTGTGTGTGTGTGTGTGTGTGTGTGTGTGTGTGTGTAGATTTCCTTTGCTGCACTAAGACAACACAAAGCATATCGATATGCATGGACAGAATGGGCCCCTGGGTACAACATGCAAACCCCCGTGTGTCTCTTTGTGGTTATTTGGTAGTTGTTTGCATCTCCTTATGGTCAATTTGTGTCTGTTTGTGGTCCCTCTGTACATCTTTGTGGTTGCCTTCCATCTCTTTGTGGTTGTTTTGCATATCTTTAAAGTTGTATGGCACCTCTTTATTGTCATTTTGCTTTTATTTGTAGCTGTTTTCCATCTGTTTGTGGTTGCTATTTGTCTGGATGGTTTTTTTGTGTGTCTCATTTTAGTTATTTTCCAGCTCTTTATGGTCATATTGTGGGGTTTTCTGTCTGTTTTCTGTCTCTTCGCTGTCATTTGTGTGTTTTTGTTGTTAATTTGTGTCTCTTTGTGATTGTTTAGGTGTTGTTTTCTATCGCTTTGTAATTGTTTCTGCCACTTTGTGGTCATTCTGTGCATCTTTGTGGTTGTTTTGTGTCTCTTCGTGGTTGTTGGCACCTCTTTGTTTTCATTTTGTTTCTATTTGTGGCTGTTTTATGTCATTTTCCATTTGTTTATGGCCCCTTTCTGGTCATTCGGTGCACCTTTGTGGTTGTTTGGGGGTTGTTTTCCACCTCCTTGTGGTTGTTTTGCATCTCTCTTTAGTTGTGTGGCACCTCTTTATTGTCACCTTGCTTTAATTTGTGGCCCTTTTTTTGTCTCTTTGTGGTCATTTTCCACCTCTTTATGACTTTGTGGTTGTTTTGCATCTTTCTGTGGTTGTTTGGTGCCATTTTGTTCCTATTTATGGTCATTTTCCATCTCTATGTGTCTCTTTGTGGTCATTCGGTGCACCTTTGTGATTGTTTAGGTGTTGTCTTCCACCTTCTTGTGGTTGTTTTGCATCTATTTTTAGTTGTGTGGTGCTTCTTATTGTCATTGTGCTTTTATGTGTGTGCTTTTTTGTCTCTGTGGTCATTTTCCACCTCTTGGCGTCTATTTGTGGTTATTTGGCACCTTTTTGTGGTTGTTGCTGCCTCTGTTGTCATTTTGTTCCTATTTGTGGACATTATTCATGTCTTTGTAGTTGTTTTGCATCCTTTTTGTGGTTGTTTGGCACCTCTTTGTTTTCATTTTGTTACTCTTTGTGGTCATTTTCCATCTCTTTGTGGTCATTTTCCATGTCTTTGTGTCTCTTTGTGGGGTTTTTTGCGGCTCTGTCATTTTATGAGGGGGATTTTGTGGCCGTATTCTGCCCCTTTGTTGTAGTTTGTGTCTTTTTGTGATGGTTTGCGTCTCTTTGTAGCCATTTGATTATCAAGAAGAAATGTTAACAGTCACTTTAAACAACTTGAGCCTGAGCCCAGTGGACCTAAACAGTGACCTATCCATGTGTATGTGATGATAAACAAAGCATGTATGTGAGCTTCCAGTGTCTCTTTATGATCATTCAGTGTATCTTTGTGGTTGTTTTGTGTCTCTTTGTAGTCATTTGACTGACAACAAGAAATGCAAACAGTCACTTCATGCTCTGACCCAGGAGCCCTCTGAACACTTGGACCTGTGCCCAGTAATAACCCATCCATGTCAATATCATGTGAGTGTATGTGTGTGTAGTTTGGCCAGGATGGAGCAGACCTTACAAAGGGCACAGTAATCAAGACAACAAAGGCCTCTATATGAGGGCTGATTACAGCGCTGGAAGAATTACTGCTAACAGGGCCTAATGACGTGTGACATTAGCCACTGTGAGCTGATTGGGGATATAATTAGATGAATCATTCCAAAAAGGCATGAAAACAAGATATGCTATAAGAGTCAGTGTTCTCGATGTAACCCTGCTTTTAAAAAGGAAAAGAAGGCAAATTAAGAAAATCTAATAATTAGTAATACTGAACAGAAAAAAGACAATTACTCAGTATTACTCAGCTGTGATTAAAAAATAAAGAGCTTAAAAGATGCCAGACTCGTTTTTTCTCAGGGGTTTTTACTTCTTTTTTTTTAACTAATCAGGACAAAATCAAACATCTATGAAGGTAGAAGTTGAGCTCACAATGCTTGTTTTCTTCACCAACAACTTCTGGAAGATACAAATCCCCTATCTTCATCTGAAATAGATTGAATTGGGACGTTTTTGTTTGTGATCTACAAACACTAACCCATAAATGTTCAAGTGTGTTCCTTTTTGGTTCACAGTTGTTTACAAATTAATTAGAAATGAAAAGCTGAAATGTTTTGAGGCAATAATTGTTCAAAAACTTTAAATCACACTGGGGCGCATCCAAAAATCTTTTAGATTCACTGCAACTTGACGTCGACTCGTGTTCACTTTAAATGGCTGGACATGCTTAAAAATAAGACACAACGTGCGCGATCCAATGGCTGACAGGAACATCCAGAGAAAACAGGACATTAGACACAAAGGTTTTAAAGAGCACAGCAGGTGGCATCATTAGGAGGCAGAAAACTGCAGCGATATCGTTTCTTCCTAGTGCAAGTCTTCCAAACAAACGACCGAGAAAAAATGGGCCTGCATAGGTCAGGAGACAGATCAAGCTCAGAACAGAAGAACAGAGTTCCTTTGATGCGGCAGAAAAAGTTGACAAAAGGACAACAAACATTTTATTTCTCAAATGTAGGCTGGAAAGTAGCCACGAAGTAAGAGCTGGGAAAAAGTGCCACATGACAGCAGCCCTGAGACTTCAAAATAGCAGATGAAAGAGTCTGAAAGCATGAGGCGAAATTGTTGTAATTACCATTATAATAAACAACAATCTGAACTTTTTAGCTGCATAATACAGAGACTGTGGAGCATCACATGTAATATCATCACTGTGTGTGTGTGTGTGTGTGTGTGTGTGTGTGTGTGTGTGTGTGTGTGACAAACAATACATTCATTACTCCTCTCTCTGTCTGTCACACTACATACAGTGACTGAAAGCTCAAAGTAATGCGGAAAAACCTGAAACAAAAAAGCCACAAGATACTGGCTCTAAAAACTCATTCATTCTTCCAAACACATCCTTTCGACTAAATTCTTCATAAGTAAAAACTGTCCTTACTTCTTCCCACAGGACATATGGTCTCTTTGTGAAGTGAAGTAAAGTAAAGAATTATTCAGGTTTTATCAGATGTAGGTAAAAAGCTGTGGAAAAAGTCACAGCAATTAAAAAAAATCTATTTAAATCTGCAGTGGTGTCTGCAGTTCTCTTTAATAAGTATCCTGTTAGTTTACTTGTTACTGAGTGCCACGCATGCTTATATTAACTTAGTTCATGTTCGCGGCATATGTTGGCACTGCTTGTGTGCCTATGTGTGCGTGCTAGTGTGTGTCTGTTTAGAGTATAGATGAACAATAATTTAACCTTTAACCTTCACTATTTATTTATTACTTTTAAATTAGTTGTTGTATTCATTTACAATGACAGTAAAAGGAATCAAATTGAATTGAGTTGAATGACTTTGGGCCACTTGGAGGATGACATATATTGCCTATTAAAGGTGCTGTATGTGGGTGCAACATGTTCTCATCCCAACGCGTCAAATACCACTGCTTTGTCAGTGGACGTACACATCAAAATATGATGCACTAGCTACCCTCCTGTGTCAGTTTTGGACACTCAGGGATGGCATGTCAATTCACACTTGTTACATGCACTGTGTCTTTTCAAAACACGCTTTCACAAGAAATGTACAGTTTCTGCTCATTAAATGCAAACAGTCTTTTTTGAAATAAACTTAGATCAGGTTTATTTCCTTATGTTTGGACCAGAGGTAGGCAGCCCACGGCTCTGGAGCCACATACAGGTCTTCAGTGGCTCTGACAAAAAAAATCGTATGGAAATGAAAAATGTTTTTTCTCTAACATTTTAATTTTCATTTGTAATTGTTGTAGTCCTAAAGGAATTCTCATGTTCTCCAATTGTAAAAATGTGTTTTAACTTTTCATCAACTAAAAATGCATCATACATCTTCAGCTGGTGCCTTTACCTCTGAATTTTGATGAACCTCAATAGCTGTGGTTTGTCTTCAGTTTCCCTAGCTTATCTAGCTGTGGATTTGAAATGCAAAAAAGTCTCGGAGGATAATAGAAAATCAGATATTAGACAGAGTTGTTTGCTTTTATCGCCAACGCTGCAAAATGAAAGCACTAATTAACTCTAAATAGCCCACTGTGGAGTCGCCACTTTGTGGTAAAACATATTAATGAATGCTAACTTAGAACTAATAGGCTGTGTTACCTTCATTATGAGGTTCTAATTTGTTTTGTGGCTCCAGATAGATTCTTTTTGTTTTTTTGTTTTGGTTAAAAATAGCTCTTTTGGTAGTAAAGGTTGCCGACCCCTGGTTTAGAAGGAAAAAGTAAGTGCTTAGGTTCAGAGGAAAATATCATAGCTTGGCTTAAAATAAGTGTGGTTGTCACTAATGTGATGTAACATGCATCATGTGACATACGTCACAAGAGCTGCATGCTACAAACACAAGCTTTATACAAGTTATTAAAATAACTCGGTTGACTTTTGATTTCACAGGGAAACAAACAGCGGGCTGCTGGGGGAAAGTCCAGAGTTTGTTTAACCCATCCACCATCAGTCCTGCCGTCCCTATACAATCTGACTCGCTCTTTATACTATAGTAGTTGCCGACAGCGTTCCAAACTGCTACTGCCCGGTGCGTATCATACCATTGCGAACAGTGCCTCTGTGCGTCCGTGTCTGACGCTGGCATCTACTGACAAAGTGGCGATATTTGACGAGTTGAGAATGAGAACAGGCCGGTAACTCTGAGAAATACAAAAAGTAATGCAACAAAATTTGTACATAACTCACGTGATCATGAACCAGTAATTTGTGCATAACCCACATATTTGGGAAAACTGTAGTCACGTGACCAGTGCACTGAGGGGAGTAAAAAGGTCATAAAACACAGGACTTTTCCCAGGAGACCGGTGTTCAAAACTGGTGAACTTTGACTCATTTTAAGGAACATCTTTCCCCAAGGTTTCTTTCTCTAAACCTAATGTATCATAACTTAACTTGCCTTAACCTAACCTCCATAACTTTATGTTATGTGTGAATGTCATTCATGGGGAGCTAATTAATAGGATATGATACGAACTGTTGTATGAGGATACGTTGAGTGACAAGAGCATTGTTTTTGTAGTCTTACCTTTTTTTTTTTAACATTAAACCAGAATCACAATCTTTCCCTCACCTTAACCAAAATGCTGTTGTTGCCTAATACGAACCACAGAGAGAGGTCTGGACGTGAACCTGGCATTCTAATGTCACAGCTCTACACTCTGTATGTCCTCCATCCGCCCCGATCACCTCCCGGAGAATTCAGCACGGTACATAGATGTAGCGTTTACTTTTAAAACACTGTATGTGACTACGGAGAAAGACAGTTGATTGCTGAGTCTCATTTACAGGTCATCCAATTCCAGGGCTTTGTGCTGGTGGTTCGATCAGTGTTTGACAACCTGGGAATGAGATGCAACAGTCAAACTCTTTCTCCAGACTTACAACATCTTTAACTCAAAGCAGCACTGTATCCAAACATAAACCAGACAGTGATTAGGTTGTCACCACAGGGTAATTTTGTATTCAATTTAGAAAAATACAAATGTGATTTCTCTGAGAATACAGTTGCAACAAAGAGATAGTATTTCGGATCATGTTTGCCAGATTGACAAGAGTTTATCCAAATCACTCAGAACTCCAGTAACGTGCAGTCAACCCAAACTAAGATTGAACATCAGTAAATGTTCATGTTTACCACAATCCGTGATAGACTGGAGTGCCAATTTACTTTTCAGCAGACATTTTATGTTTACTTCATCTGTCAGAGTTGGCAGATATTTCTTATTTACGTGACATTAGTCCAATCAGGGATCTATTCATACTGAGACGACATCAGATGAAGAGAAAACAGATACTTGGCAGCAAACTTGGAATAAGAAGCTACAACTAATTGTGTGGGACAGCTTTTCATTTAAAAAAGTGCAGCAGAACCAGTCCAAATACAAAATAGAGACACTTCAGTACTAGAATGTGTAAGTGCTGGAGTGGCTGAGTAAAAGGAAA
This sequence comes from Epinephelus moara, assembly GCF_006386435.1. NCBI lineage: Eukaryota > Metazoa > Chordata > Actinopteri > Perciformes > Serranidae > Epinephelus > Epinephelus moara. The sequence continues at coordinate 41,611,705 of NC_065506.1, read as the reverse complement.
ACAGGCTTGAATGAATCCCATTCAAAGTCTCTGCAGTTACTTGAAGATAGCTGTTCACAGAGACTCCCCATTGAGCTGGAGAAACACTGCACACTTTTTGAACAGTTGAAGAAAAAAAATCCAGATGCGATGAGCAAACAAAGACACATCTAAGAGGAGCTGGAGCTATAATTTTAGCCACAAACTGTCTCTGTTTAAATGGGATAATAAAAAAATGCGGAAAAACAAAAGAATTAAAACTGCTACATATTTCATTATAACGTATTCTGTGCTGATTGTCAACAACAAATCACAGTTTACTTTGAATTCAGGGTGGCGCACTTGAGGACGTCATGGGGTTTGGAAAGTTTCTGAAGGCATTGTACTTCAAATCTAGCAGACAGATGCTCTTCATTTTAAAGTCATGAAAATTGATTTTCACTCTGAGGCAATAGCATGATCTGCGTCCAGGGAGCCAGCCTCTATAAAGTTAGACTAAAACTATTAAGATCAGCAAAGGCTGGCTCCGAGTGGCTGCCAGAAACAAATGCAAATGACATCGGAGCTTTTACTTTGAAACGTCTCAGACAGAACTTAGTGGAAAACAAAATCAGATCAAGAAACAGAGCATGTAGAGACAAAGCATCGTGAGGGATCACTCTGACCATACTAACAGAAACATACAGGAAATATTTGGACTTTGTGGTAGGCCTGCATGTTTAAAGAATTCCCCACGCCACGCAAAATTACATGTCATGTAAGATTAGTTGCACCACCAAGGAGGCTAAAAAGGCGCAGCTATATACAGAATGTAAATGCTTGCTGCTATTTTTATCACCTCCAAAGAAAACTAAGGCATCCAGACAAAAAATTAAATAGAACATAAAGCCAAGTATGTCAGCCAGGAGGAGTAAATTATGGTGGGCAGAGTGAGATATAGGGTGTGAGGAGGCGAGGAAACATCAAGAAATGTAGTGCGGAGGAGAAAGAAAAAAACTGTGCCTTGTATTTTTTTCTTCCCTCTGTGTTAAACTGGGCGTGAGACTGGGAGTCAGCAGCAGTGAAAGAGTGTGGTTATGGCTTGTGGTTTTCGCTCGGCACTAACATCTCAGCAGAGCTCTCGACAAGGAGGAACAGAGGGGACAAAATAGACCCTTCAAAACGTAAGAGGCCATGCTGGTGCCTCACATCCTGAGAGGACAGGCGGAAAAATAAAACAACCACCATGTGTGACATCAAGTATGTGCAGTTAAGTGCAAATTATTGTCGCTTTGACTTTGGCTGTCAGACACACTCTGTCTTTATCTCCCATTGTCGCTGTGGAAGCTCAGCCTTAAACAGAAATGTCCGCTACATGACCCCTATGGAAAAAGTACAGTTCACATATACACCTATACAATATTTTTACATGTATAGATTTAAAATGTATACAAGTAGATGGGAATATGTTCATTATCTTGAGAATGAACAACAGTTAAATCTATTCAAGTTGACGCAGCACTTCATTACACAGACGACTCCCCATGAAACTACTAGTCTTTGTTTTCACACTTCAGCTTTTGTATCGATGAAACAAACTAGATATGACATTCATTAATGAGATTTAACTGCACGAGATGTGTTCGAGTTTGTAATTGCATATTTTAGCCTAGTGTTGCTGTTGTTAAGGGTCCAGTGTGAAGGATTTACTGGCATCTAACAATGAGGTTACAGACTGGAACTTCTCCCATGTGCCAAGTGTGGAGGAGTCACTAGCTCTTTTTAGACAGGAATTGTGCAAATTTGCAGGAAAGCCCAATCAGTCTTTTTTCAGCATTGGCAGTATAAAAACAAAATCGGGGAGTGCAGCAAAATGCCGCCTGCCTACTTTTGTTTATACAGAATGCACCTTTTTCGGGGCAATGGGGGGTGTGAGCAAGTAACAAAACGTGTAGCTCAGTGTGTGACGTAAACAGTGACGTGGGAGGGAAGCCGCAGCTGGTCAGTCCTTCAGCGAATCTCTCGTAAGTCGGCCTGTTCTTCACCGTCCCCGTCATCTGACGGTTAATGGCCTCTACGTTTGTGAGGACAAGGAGGGCGCGCAATTCCTTGTCTCCCCAGTTGCTCATCTTTACAGTGTCTGTCACAAGTTTGCGTTTCCCTCGTTACTAGCTTGACGCTAATTCCTGCTATCAGCTGTTTCCTGTTTATCCACCGCCAGTGGCTCACACGTGCGGTGTTATCAACAGCTCCTCCCACAAGTCTTCAACAGCCCCTCCCGTTGCAGAAGGGCGCCTCAGTCTTTTTAAACTTAAAGGGTTCTGCCAATATGACTAACCTACGAGGCAGAAAATTGGGCACCTCGGATCAACTCGCCAATCCGGCTCTGTGTGTCTAAACGCTCACAGCTTGCCGGCAAAACGGCCATTCGCGGAAAATCTGGCAGTGTAAAAGGGGCTAAAGTTTGGTTTGTCCACTGAGGGCTACTGTAGAAACAACATGGCGACCGTAGGCTATATAGAATGTATATTGACATAGTTTTGTTTTTACTTTGCAGTGCAGTTTATGAAGCCCCTCGCTTTTAGATGAACTTAAAATTGGAGGAGAGCCTTAGTGTTTCTGTCCTGTAGACAGTATCTGTTTGATGTATTCTACATTCCACATCTGGAGACGTGCAGTATCTTCCGTGGACCAAACTACTCCTCGTCCTGCGTCCTTGCAAGCGTTACAGATTGACGTGGTTTCGTCTGTTGTTTTCAAGCGTCCCAGTGCAACAGCATGGGATGTAGAGGGCTGAATACAACGGCAAAGAGCAAAGCGAATCTGGAGCGCTTTGTGTTCACAAGGCACAGGTTGAGCGAACCACACCGTGGACTTGAAGCGAACTGAACTTAACACTCTCTTGGAGTGTTCCTGGGATGTTCCTGGCGACTAATTTCCCTGTCGACTAAACAAATATTTTAATTAAGACTAGTCGACTAGTCTAAAAAAACGGAAAACACTCAGGAAACAGTCAGAATTTAGCACAAATTATTGTTCAGTGTTTGAAACATTGTCCCAAAAAATATTGTGTGCATTAAGAGCCCTTTGAAGCCTTAAATCACAAACTTCAACAACCACGGCATTACTGCGGGGAGGGGGACTGCTGTCTGACAGTTCTGTAGCACCCACTAGTGGCGGGCGGCTGCATGACAGTTAAGCAGCCTTGTACATGAATAAAACACTACAGGTTTAACCTACTAATATTTCTGGTGCCGACTAGCAAGGGGGCAAATGTTTAATCATTTAGACGTCTAATCACGCGCATCCCTACTGAAAAGGACCAAGTGTGAAAACACCCTAAATCCTACACATTGGTCATTTAATCACAGACCCCCACGACTTCAATTCTTCCGTTTTTGGATTCTTCGTTCACCGGAGGCGTGCAAGAAACTCAAAGTTTTCTGCACAAATCCAAAAGTAACATGAGTGAGTGATTGATATATAATTAGTTGACTGGGGGGATGAGGGGTTCCTTTACTTTCATTTTTGATGGGGCCAATGTGAATTGGTATCAATCATCTCATCTAACTCGCTGCAAGAAAGCCAATAAGCGCATTTCTCAGAATAATAAACTACTCTGCTCTCAGATGATGCTGGTGTTATTTTGTGAATGGCAGGCTTTATTTATTCTTTTATTCATGCTGTTTTCTGATAGCCTTGCACCTGCATGATGTGGGTACAATTACTCTCCTTTGATTCATTGGCTGTCCTTACAAAAACTGATGAAATGTTGTGTTTTCATTGTTGAATCCTATTACTGTTTCTCGCTGCCTCATTTGACCCAGGAGAACCATTAAAGTTTAATCTCCCAGTATCTTATCTAATATTGTGCCTGTTGGCCCAATAATTAATTCATATTGGCCTTATCATACTTTGTAGTATCTCATATCTGCTGTGGTGGTGTACCTGTAATTGATGGTCTGCACTGTTGCATCCCTCCAAGATATATCACAAGATTACTTTCCTTTGCATTACCTCTCACTGTCCACCCATACTGTATAAAATCCAAACCTGGGCATCCATCCTGTATCACCTTATGTTACCTTAGTCCTGATTTCCCTTAAGATATTTTTCATCTCTATGCTCATGCAGTTTCTTCTACCAGGGCATGAGTAAGATATGAGAATTACAAACTAAAGAAGTACCTTGCTGGCATATGTTAGCTATATCCAACATAACATATATTCTTCTCTGCCCCTTTTTTCTTCTGGCAGGACTGAAGAAAAGAAGAGTGTGCTACGAGAACATGAGGCTGAAAAACTGCAGGCATGAAATATAGAGAGGGAACAAAGGGAGAGAGGACCGGCTGAAATCTGGCAACAAAAAAAAAAATGTACTGAAGGAACACAGGACTGGGGGAAAATTGGGTGAGTGAATTTAGAGCAGAGCAGTGCGCACACACACACACACACACACACACACACACACGCTACAATGCAGCCTTGTTACATCCACCTTCAGTAGAGCCAGTGTTCAGGGCAATTATCCGGAGTGTTGCCACACCTAGACGAGCCCACAAGTCGGCCACAGAGCTGTAGTTGGACAAACAACACCAGCTGTGACGATTAAAGAAAACACTCAACACCTCTTCTCCAAAACATATTTTCCCTGCTTCCATCAAAATAGCTAGATGCCATATGCACAGAGCACAGAACACAGATTGAAAGCTGTGTATCGGCAGCAGCTTTGGTCTCGGCCAGTGATTGCAGGCTAAGTGTAAACAGCGGGCAGCTGCCAGAGTCATCAGTTCAGCCATGCTGGAGCTGATGACATGTGGGAGGACACGGGAAAAGGAAGCTGCCTCCTTGTCTTGACTGTCTCTGTCTGCACATCCTGGAATGTGTCAAAGCAGTCTGACTGTCACCATGAGCTGGAGAGTGTGGGAGATTTCATGAGTGGTCGTCATTAGGTTACATATAGAGCATGAGTTTATTTATAAAGAATAAATGTACCTTTCAATAGCGCTGCTTGATTCATCAATCTGAGCTGTTCAGGAGTTACTCAGCTGTTTTCCCGTCACTGTACATTTGTTTACCACATCTCACAGGCTGCAGGCGACAGTTTCTCCCAGTACTGATGAATCTAACATTTGATATTGATTATCAATTAACTGATTTTGAAAAAATCAATGGGAAATGGTCATTACAAGTAGGGATGCTCAAATCCAATCCTCTGGATCAGGATTTACCCAGATCCTCACGCACACACACACTACATCCTCACTACAGATCAGGTGTCAGACAGGTATTATTTTTTGCAACACTCTCTCAAACCTAAATAACCTAAATAAAACTTAATGTTTATATGGTTTGGTTTTAGATAAGAACTTTTTTTTTTACCAGTGAGTGAAAGCAAGGAGCGCTCACTCTGCAGCTAAATCTGGGGACCAGAACACTTGACACACCTGACTAAAAACCAACTGCTCGACTTGAGGAATCTTAGTTGACTGAGGGGTCTCCGACCAATGATTTGAATCTTTGACTCTCATGGGCAGCCTTAATGTTACATTATCTATGTCACCTAACAGACGTCACAGGATTGGTATTAAAATAACTCAACGTTGACTCGCAGCACGAACACTGGTGTCCAGGGTGAAGGTCCTGTGCTTGTTTGACCCAGCCACCACCCCTTCCTCCCAACCTATAGGACTTCCTCTATCTTAACACACTACGTGGACTTTGATGCTTTTCTACTAAACTTTCAAATACTTTAAAACTTAACACATTAAAACTTAACACACTTTAAAATAAACATTAGTATGGGTCAGAAGGGCCTGCTTGCACAGTCGACCTATATGGCGTTTTTTCAGTGAGAGCAAGTTTTTTCATCAGTGTCATGATAAAAATCACTGATTTTGCTCTAAGTTACAGCAACTCAACTTAATCTGTAATGCTCACAGCAACCCCTGAGGCAAAATATTGTCTTATTTGTTAATGAGTTCCCAAGCAGCGAGGTGGCTGTTGTTCAGATTCATAATTTGGGGAAAAAAGAACACTGACTTTAGATTGGTATTCATTATCGGCAGATAAAATTAAAGTAAAATGAAAGTCAGTGTGGTGCATCCCTAATTACAAGTCTCTGTACCCTGTTCAATTAATTATGAGAAGAAATGAGAAACAGCAAGCCCTCATATTTAAGAGGCTATGACCAGCAAATGTTTCATGTTATACTTTATAAGATTTTACTTAGATAACACATTAACTATCAAGTTATTGTTTCATTACCCAAATCTGATAATCAGACGAGTGCCATTTTGCTTTTGAGTCTTTATTAGAATATTAAACTAAGTTAAAATACAAGTAGATGCAGTGTGTCCCGCACTGCTGTCACTAGTTGACCCTTGGCGTCTGTTTTTCGGCTGATTCAGCATGTTGAATCGACAACAGAGACAGCTGAGCCCGTCAGTGAGAGAAATCACAATGATTGGCAGGTCAGCTCAGTGCACGAGAAGACAAATAAAAGTGAGGAAAGTAAACAAACGGATGGCATGAGATCAAAGCAAATTTGTTACATAAGCCAATGAGCAGAAACAGCTCATAATTGTTTGTGATATTGTTTGCTAGCACAAAGTAAACATAATTTGTTCTTTCAACATCAGGTTGTGTTGTTAATGTGCTAACTAGCGTCTTGAATCCTTCCTGTTGGTCTTCCGTTTTCATGCAGGAGTTTTTTGGGGGTTTTTGTTAATAGGAATACATAGTACTGCTGGCTGCCCACAGAGAATTATTTCCTCTCACGTAGGTACAGAACGTTGTCTGTAGTCTTTGCAGCGTGTTCAGCGTAACTTTTTGGCCAAGACACAGATGATGTGAGGCAACGCGACAGTCGGCCTTTATCACCACTCTTTGATGACAGTTTGATGTGTCTGGGCCCTAAGGATCGCAGGAGGCTGGCGCCTATCCCTGCTGATATTGGGTGAGAGGCAAAGTAAACCCTGCTCAGTTCACCAGACTATTGATTCAGACAATTGATGCTCACATTTACACCTACAGGCAATTTAAAGTCATTGTGTCTTTGGACCATGGGAGGACACAAAGGGAGGAAGCCGGGAGACTCCACACAGAGGGGCCCAACCAGGCCAGCCGGTTCAAACCTTAAATCCTCTTCCTGTGTGGCGACAGTGCCAGCAACTGCACTTCTGTGCCATCCAGCTAAAACTAACACAGTCTAATATACCAACACGTCAATAAATTCTACCTTTATGGTTATTATGTTCAGTGTTTTAGAGGTGTAGAGTCAATTTTATGGTCAGTTTTGAGGTTGGAGTTTGTGCTGCTGTTGAATTGTATTTTTATCTTATAATAAACATTATATTGTTCTATATGTTACTGTAGTAGAAACACCTCCATATATATAAATAAATACAGTCCAGCAGCAGCAGCAGCACATTCTCCAAATGACCATAAAGTTGAACCAACACCTCTTTAAAGCAGTTTCAACAAACACTGAACATTAATGTCATGAAGGATTTATTGCAGGACTGTTGCATTAGACTGTTTTAGTCTTAGACAGGTGTACCTAATAAAGCGGAAACTGTAGAAAATACTTTGAATTGCTGGAGAGGTGGGGTGTCTGGAATATGGCTGGCAACTCCTAAAGGAAGGGTGTTAACTTTTGATATTCGCAGAAGCTCCATACGGAGTATTTCTAGCTGAGAACAAGTCAGAGTGGTGTTTCTTATTCAAATGTCTTGTAGCTGCATTGCATTCTGGTCTATTGTGGTTTCTGTCAGTGTACATAAAACGACATCTCTCACTCTACGACAAAACATTTCTCCATGTATGTCTGTTGAGAATCAGCACAAACTGTAGAGGCTTTAATAAAAATAAAAACTTTCTCTTTGATTCTGAGGGACTGATGCGAAACCTGTCAGTTAGCGTTGATATTTTTGGACAGCTGAGATGTTTTCCTGCTTTTTAAATCCCGCTGATGTAACAATAAGAAAAAAATATGCCACAAAACAACAACACAGGGTTCAGGAAAACAAAGACCAGCTCCTGTTTTAACTGTTTGCAGGGCAGATTTCCCCTTTAATAGAGCCTCTCTGCCTTCATTAAAGTCCAGATTAATTTTTAATGTGCCCCTGCCACATGGAATATGGAGCAGCTTCATCTGGCAGAATTTAAGACCTCTGCTAACCTAACATAAGGGCACATTGTATGGCAGTGAATTCCTCTGCACTTTGCCAGCCAGCCACAGCTTTGAGAAGTCAGTGAGGCCTTAAGTTCCTGTAACCCCTCCAGAGAGAAGAAGAAAAAAATGAAGGGAGGGAATAGCTTGAGGAATGGTTGGTATTCTGAAATGTTGTTCTTCTCCACAAGTTTATTTCTGTCTTTCATCAAGATCCGAGGGGGAACATTCCTCAGCCAATCAGAGCGCCTCACTCTCACACATCACCACATTTCCACAATCAAAACACACTGACAAAACAACTGATCTACGGACAACAGCTTACAAGTGGAATAAACACACTGGCCAATGTAAAAGAGTGGCTTTTGTGAGCAAATGATATAATGAGCGAGCTCGAGTATGATTAATGTAATCCCACCCTTAAGTAAACAACACTCATTAACCAATTCACGCAAGATAAATGGAACCAGGATATAGTTTATCCCTTCTAATTAGACAAACTCAGTCGGCAAAAGCTCCCCATTTATCAAAGTTAAATCTCTAAAACAAGGTCACTGACATCTGTGTTGGAGCTGGAATACAGAATTAAAGAGCTGAAGAGTGGAGGAAGCAGAGAAGAGGAGAGGTCAGGAGGAAGAGTTAAGTGATACAGCTCATTTGAATAGTGTAAGAGAAAAGTGAAAATTACTTACCACTCACTTATCTCACTCTCTACACTCTCTCCCGGCTGCCCCTCGTCTTCCCTCAGTGTATGACAAAACTTCCCAAGTTGTTCCTCTCCACACTCTCCCTCTCGCTCCCTCTCTTTCTCACTCAGCGTGGATGCACATGTGACTGTCACCGCCGGCCAAAACAGCAAAAGGCCGACATCTAGTGGTGAGTGACGCTGCAGCACCTGACATAATATAATCATCCTTTGTAAAGCTGTTGGCCCACTGACAATTTCCAAAAGTAATTTATAGGCTAATTTGCTCTGATTCAGTAGGCGATTCAAAAACAGCATCTGATGAATACAAATAGCTGCTTATAATAAACACAAATAACCCTCTGCAGACAGTTTCACTGGTTTATAAGCAAATTCTTTTTCATTAAAAGTAATATTTTCATCACATACTGGTGACAGGTTATTTTCACAGCTCACTGTATTAAAGAGGTTTTTAGAATCTGCCTTTGCTGGTAGGAGTCAATGTTAATGTGAGTTATATGAAATAAACCAGGACCTGTGATGTGGCCTGTGGCTTGTGATACATTTTTAGCATAACAGTGTTTGGACACATTCCTGAGTTTGGACTGGAAGACAGCCATCTCCTCTTGGCGCTGGTTTATGAACATCTTTTATTGGACGATTGTCAATGTTTTTAACACATTTGTGTGTGTACTCTCAAATAGTTGTTGTCTTTACCTTTTCACACTGTTTGTTATACAGTTGTTTTTGAGGACGCAGTGCAAAGAGGTCACACCACCATGTTTCACTGCAGAGTGCAGATGCTGTTGTTTCCTGTAAAGAAGAACAAAACTTAGATTTACACGCCACGGTAGCAGCTCTGTGGGGCTGTGTGCTGTGGACTGATTCCCAACCTGGAGGTCCTGACCTCTACTAGAGGTCACCAGAGCTTCACGTGGTGTCGTGAGGCCTCCCTGAATGTAAGGGGTGTAAGAAAACTGTAATATTATATATATATATATATATATATATATACACATACTGTATATACATTTGGCCTATAATTAAGCATTTCTTTGAATTCAATTCATTTCTGTGAAGAAAAATAAATTAGGTTGCTGTTTCTGCTTCACAGCCTCAACATGCTTTAGAGGAGTATGCAGTTAAAACAACCAAAAGCTAATAGAGCTAGAGTGACATTGTTAAAAATGATTTTTTTTTTAAAAAGAAAAAGCATAATACATACAGAGAATTGTAGTGAAAGTTCCCACAAATATTAGGAAAACTCATCTCTGATGCAGCAATCACAGGAAATAATCTTCCCAAAATGTATCACTCACTTTATACAAACTTTATGCAGTTATTCTTTTCACTACTTGGGTTAATTGTACAGTTTATCAGTTGTACTGTGCTGTTATTAATAGTATTAAATATCCATTAAATCAGTCACTTAGTCAAGGGTCATCAGTTTACTCCAGTGGTTCTCAGCTGGTGTGCCGTGATGCCAAATCAGGTGTGCAATGGGATTTTGTGATAACACCACATTATTATTACAATATTCAACTGTGCCTGTACGTAAAGTTATGAATGAATTTTTAATTGACTGTATCAGTATGTTGTGCACATCCATTTCCTACTAAAGAGGAAAACTCTAGCTGAAAAATGTAATTTGATTTAATTTAAAAAAAACCTTCACGGGGAACCTATTTGTTGCTATTTATGCGTGGGAATTGTGAATGTGTGACACATCAAAAGCCCTGATTAGCAGTAGAGATGTACCGATACCTCTTTCTCCTTCCCGATACCGATTCTGATCCCTGAACCTTAGGTATCTGCCGATACTGAGTACCGATCTGATACCAGCGCGTAAAATAAAAATGGATGGGATATGAATTGTTGATATGAGTTGTTCTCAACTCCTAAAACTCTATGGAAAATATTAAGAAATAAATAAATAAATAAAACATAATAGTAGAATGAATGCCATAAAACTTTTTTTTTAAATTATTATTATCCAGTGTTGACACAGATCAAGACACAGGTTAAAGTGCAGCCACACAGTTTGGTAAAAAAGACATTTTAAAGGCTATAGTAGAATGTTTTTTAAACTCCGCTCTGTTTCCGTTTTGTTTGCCTGTAGTGTGCGTATGCGTAATGACGTGAGGCATTACGTGGTATCGGATTGGTCATAGGCTGTACTCGCCGATACCCGACACCACATTTTAGGCAGTATCGGAGGCATTTCCGATACTGGTATCGGCATCGGTACAACTCTAATTAGCAGCCAGTGTGAGGGATGATAACATTTAAAAGGAGAAAGTTGTGCGTGGGACAACCAATTGCTTTATTGTACGGAGCAAATTACAACCAAGCATCACTGAAGACGACCTACCATCGAAAGAAAAGAAAAGAAAAAATGTCAGTAGACAGTATCACGAAAGCTACCTGTCTTATTTTTTCTTATTTTTATTGTCTTATGTCGTGATAAGAGTGATAACACACGTTATAGAAGTGATTGTGCACAGATATAAATACAGGCATGTCAAAACGTTTGAAAACCACTGGTTTACTTAACGATAGAAATGGGAAGGTCATTACAAAAAAAACCAAACACAGTTCGATAGATTGTAATTTTGACCTGATGATGGCGCCAGATGAAAAGTTAAGGGATGACAGCAATAAAATTCAGACTGAGGGGGAACACAGGTGTTTGCACTAAATTTAATGACATTTCATCCAAAACTTGTTGAGACATTTCACTCAAAACCACAAATGTGAACATTACAGTGCTGGAGGAGAGTCAGGGAACCTGTGACCCGGATACATCATCAGGGAACCATGAATATATTTTGTGATAATCCCTCTTGTAAAACTTTGACATGCCGGTGGCACTAGAAGAAAAGTCAAGAGATCACCAGGATTCATTTCCTGGAGAACATGAATGTCTGAACCAAACTTTCACAGCAATCAATCCAGCGGTTGGTGAGATATTTCAGTCTGAACCAAAGTAGTGAACCAACTGACGACTGACAAACTATCCCTAAAGTCATGCCTCCAGTGTGGCTAAAAATATGAACTGTTTTTACTGTTTAAACAAAGACAGAATGATAGTTTCCTCTCTTGCTTACTAGCACACAAGATGTCTGACACGGCCGGGTGCTTATAGTGCCGAAAAACATTTTGCTCTTGTCAAATGTTTTTATGGTGTATTTGAAAACCAGGGCTATATGATCTTGCCATTATAAATATTGGTTGGAAAGTTTGTAAATTGAAGGCTATTAAAAAGGTAGTTACTCTATTTACAAGACTGGATAGATTTTGCCATGGTCCAGCTCAAAGGCTATACTAAACAGGGGAAACACATGCAAAGGTTAGGAGCTTTTATTCAACAGAGGTAACAAAAAAGAGACATTCAATGGCTGTGACAGGCAGGGAAAACAACAGGCAACTAACTAAGCAGGTCTTATGTAACCTGTAGACAATAGCCAGCTGCCTCCAGCTCTGCCTGACCAGGAACCTGCAACACTGAAACACAACACACACACACCCTGCCAGAGGCCCTGAGGCCGTCACGGTGTGCATATATTAAACAGTGGTGGAGGAAGCACTCCGATTGTTAATTTACAGCCTGAGATGCTGTTATGGTGTATTCTTACATTGACCTCAGGGGGTGAGCATGTGTGAATAATCCTCGGTAAAATATGAGTCATTATCTGGTTTTCCTATCCATAAGATGACACCACCAACACAGACCTATTACTTAAGCAAAAGAACAAAAGTATTAGCATCACTATATACTTTAAGTACCCAAAGTAAAAGTTGTCATCATGCAGAATGGCCCATTTATGCATGTATCACTTTAATGTTGCAGCTAGTAGAGGCAAAGCTATTTTAAATTACTTTTTATACTGTAGTGTAGCTTAAAAAATACAGTATAAAAAGTAATTTAAAATAGCTTTGCCTCTACTAGCTGCAACATTAAAGTGATACATGCATAAATGGGCCATTCTGCATGATGACAACTTTTACTTTGGGTACAAGTTGAAAATCTTCACTGATTTACATTGTATAATTTGTTGAGAACAAAATGACGTAACAACGGTCAGAGGAGACCCACCACCAACCTGCTCATGCTGAATGATGTTACAGGCAGCATAACATTCACCACGGCGTCTCCAGACTCTTTCACGCCTGTCACATGTGCTCAGTGTGAACCTGCTCTCATCTGTGAAGAGAACAGGGTGCCAGCAGCGGACCTGCCAATTCTGCCATTCTCTGGCGAATGCCAGTCGAGCAGCACAGTGCTGGGCTGTGAGCACAGGTCCCACTGGAGGATGTGGGGCCCTCATGCCACCCTCATGGAGTCTGTTTCTGACAGTTGGTCAGAAACATGCACACCAGTAGCCTGCTGGAGGTCATTTTGTAGGGCTCTGGCAGTGCTCCTCCTGTTCCTCCACACAGAGGAGCAGATACCGGTCCTGCTGCTGGGTTGATGCCCTTCTACGGCCCTGTCCAGCTCTCCTTGTGCAACGGCTGGTCTCCTGGTATCTCCTCCATGCTCTTGAGACTGTGCTGGTAGGCCCAGCAAACCTTCTTGTGCCATCCTGGAGGAGCTGGACTACCTGTGCAACCTGATTGGGCTGCAGGTACCGCCTCATGCTACCAGTAGTGACAAGGACACTAGCAGAACACAAAACTAGAGAAGAATCAGTGAGGAAGGATAAGGAGAGAGCAACTGTCTGTAACCACCACATGTAAAACTATTCCCTTTTTGGGGCTTGTCTTGCTTTTGCCTCTCCATTGCACCTGTTGTCACTTTGATTTGCACCAAAGCAGCTGAAACTGATTCACAATCACTTGTGCTTCCTAAATGGACAGATTGATATCCCTGAAGTTGTTAGACTGCGACCATTAAGTGTTCTCTCAATTTTTTTGAGCAGTGTATAACAGCAAATCACAATTTACCAGCTGATTTATATTTTGTATTAATAATGTGAATCTGTGTGGCAGGGTAAATGTACAGTATTTCCGTCTGAAATATAATTAAATAGAGGTATAAACTAACATAAAATTGTACTAAAGTACATCACTTGAGTAAATGTACTTAGTTATTTTCCGCCATTGATGTACAGTAAGATGATTCTGTATATTTTTTACCTCACATGGCTGATTTAAATGTTCATGAGTGTCACAGTGTGTGAAAGAAAGTATGCAGTATCCTGCAAAGTGCTAAAAGACAAGAAAAACTAGTTTAATTAAGTTTAATTTCCAATGTACTGCTTATTAAGTCCTCCTAAGTGCTGCAAACAATGTCAAAGATGTAAACCACAGGCCTACAACCTCCACAAACTTAACAAACCTGACATTCTGGCAAAATAGAAGAAGTGCAAACAAAGAAACAGAGAAGAGATTACATAGTTAAAGCATCCTAACCGCACTGATGTAGGCCTTTGTTTATTTTTGCCTTCAGGGTGGAAATTGTTTGCTAAAGGAAGGTTTTCACACACGGAAATATGTAAAGCTCTTTGAAATGATCCAGGTAATAATCAATGCCTTGTATTTAGTACTAATAACAGCTGTGAGATTATATTAAATACTATACGTCAGTAAAACAGACCTACAAGGTTGGTAATAGAGTTAAGCGAAGGTATGATTATACTGCTGAAGCCTGAGGGTTGAAGTATCGTTTTTAATACAGGCACATACACCGAAAGGTGAGCAAGGCAATTGCAGCAAATGTAATGGTTTCTTAAATTAAATTGTCCCCACATTATTGCAAATAAGAGTCATGTTCAAGTAGCTGTTACTGCAGGGCAAGAAGAAGATTTATCAGGAACAGGTGCCTCGGAACAGTTATTGAGGTAATCAAGCAATCAAAATCACATCACACGGTGGCACGCGGTTAAAATACTGAGCAGACTCAGTGATTCTCTTTGTGTAATTAAATATATAACACATATTAAACTTTGCATGTAGTATCCCTCTGTAATTCACAGAGTACTTCAAATGTTAGTGCATAGCAGATAAAAGGTTAAAGATGGGAACTTTATTCCTACAATACATTTATTTATAAATTTATTTTTAATATTTTGTAGTCTACATTTTTGACATTGTTTGCATAGGATTTTGGATTATTGGGCAGCACGGTGGTACAGTGGTTAGCACTGTCGCCTCACAGCAAGAGGGTTCCTGGTTTGAACCCCTGGGTGGGGGAGCCCTTCTCTGAGGAGTTTGCATGTTCTCCCAGTGGCTTTCTCCGGGTACTCCGGCTTCTTCCCACAGTCCAAAGACATGCAGAAGACATGCATAAGTTGCAAAAACAGAATTAATAGATTTAGATTTTTTTTTTTTTTTTTTAATTAGGGAAAAAAAAGAAAATATGCTAGGGAAAAGGTATTATTATTACATTTTAAAATTAGGTTACATAATTTTTATAATTTTTCAGGACTATTTCCTTGTTTGTTTTTTAAAACAAAACCTTTTTTATAAATGATTTTCTTGTTTTTAATTTTCTCTTTTTACTTATTTCTTGCAAATTGAGGTAATTTCTTCTTTTTGGGGGGTCAAATCTATGAGCAGCTTGGTAAGAAATGTTCTACAAACAGCAAAATAAATAAATTTAGAAAATTATTTTTAAAAAATGAGAAAAAATAAAAAACTAGGGAAATGTTTTATTATTATAATTTAAAATTATATTACAGAATTATTATAATTTTTTAGCACTATTTCCTTGTTTGTGTGTTTTTGGAAAACTTTTTTTTTTAATTTGTTTTTAATTCTCTCTTTTTACTAATTTCTTGCACATTTTTGGGGTCTTTTCTTCTTTTGTTGGTCATTGCCTTCTTCCCTTGTTTTTCTAAAGAAATTAAGCCAATTTGCTCAGGGTTCAAAGGGTTAATCGGTGACCCTAAATTGACCGTAAGTGTGAATGTGAGTGTGAATGGTTGTCTGTCTCTATGTGTCAGCCCTGTGATAGCTTCAATGCAAACGCCAGAAATAAAAAGCTGAAGTTGGGCTATAAACGAACTACGCGGTTGTATGACCTAATGTCACCACCATAACAAGACCATAAAGCCGTGTTTGGCTCGGCTTGGCATGATGACGTTCTGAAGTTTCATTTAGCTGTTTGTTGGCAATCACCTTTTTTAAGACACATCAAAGCTTCAAAGTTCGCAAGTCGGATATTTACTGACTAATTTTGTGTCATAGAACAAAACATGAAAGTCTCTTAAGCTTGTGTTAACCACAGACCTTATGGCATCTAACCAAAACCCCATTCAAAAAACCAGTTGACTTTGAGAAGAGGGAACTGTGAGTGCAAAACCAATATCCAAACATCAGAGGGTAGGGGAGAGTGAGGCACAACCCAACACATTTTGGTTTGGGCTGAATGTTATTGAAGCTGACTGAGATGAATTAATTGTTTGTTTAATTCTAACAACATGCACATCCCTGCTACAAACAAACAGTTGCTGTTTTTTTCAAGAACTTATCTTTCTTCTACAGTTGCACTGAGAAATGGTGGAAGTGTTACAGCGTACCACATGGGTGGGGTTAAGTGTAACAGGCAGAGAGTGAGTGATAACACTTGCTGGACAAGTCTGTTTAACACATTTAATTCAATACAATTACATCTATATACTCCATCCACCTGTTAGTCTACCATCCATATTCAATGGCTGGACTGATAGATGTACATAGATTTGGTAACCTGGATCCACATGTTGAAATATAGGTTTTGAAAGTATGAATATTGACAAGACTGTGAAACTGTGTCAATAAAATACATCTCATTTACTTAAGGACATGAGTTCAAACTGAACATAAGTTTGAAGTGCAAAAATAGAGAAAATGCGCTATAGGTGGCTGAGTTGTAACACGTTACAACTAACCCCTGCTGTGTGGAAATTTTATCCAGCCTTGCTAACATTTGCTGGGAGTTGGTTGCATAATTCAAAAACGCTGCTAAGTTGTAGACAACGAGACAGTTATTAAGATACATGATTGGATTTGTCTTACAAAGGCAGCTCAGTGATCGAAAAACAAGTCTATGACAAAGAAATGTACTTATGTCGGCTGAAAACACTTTTTGTGCTCACTTAAATAGTCCATTAGTGTGTCTCAAGTCACATACTTCCGTTAGTACACTTCCATGTAGCATACTGTGTGCACTATGTACTTATTGGCATAGTGCGCGAATTTCGACAGGGTAGTGTTGTCTCAAACCAAACACGGCCGTTGTGCACTCAGCGGAAATGACGACCGCAAATTAGCTAGTTAGCAAACTAGCATTAGTATTTGCACTATCGTTCGCGGTACCAAATCATTACAGACTGCTAAATTAACCCAACAAACATACTGCTGGCTTATATCCAACAACAGTATAGTGGTGCAAAAAACACATGAATTTGTACAATGCAACAACGTTCACGGTCGCACAGTCCTATTTCCAGTTTGAAAAGTGGTCCCTCCCCTTCTGCTACGTAGCCAAGATGGCGACCATTGAGGGTGAGAAGTGTCCATAGTTCCACACTCAACTTCTTGACCGTTTTGAGTGCACCATCCCGGTACTCATAGTGCACTGCATTTTTCCATACTTCTCAGTGTGAACGCACTTATGCACTCAAAATATTAAGTGTAAGTACAGAAGTACGCGATTTGAGACACAGCACGTTAACAATTTACCCCATGTTAGCTTCTTCCCCCTCGCTCCCCAAGGTTTTAAATATCTAATAACTTCTTCTTTATGGTGGAGGGAGGGTCGTGCATTTTTACACTACTCACTCAGGGAGACTCAAAGAAAATTATAGCTGCTGCGCAGCGATGGGTCAGGTCCGGGCATTTTTAGGCAATTCTGAGCAACCTCTGGAACCTAAGACGGTCATCTACCGCTCTGAGCTAATTGGCAAGTAGCAACTCAACAGTGGCTTCACAAA